>NC_064410.1:18187500-18787500 GCF_023375975.1 Astyanax mexicanus | reverse complement strand
ATATGCTTGTTATGAAGAATTCAACTATAAAACATTGAAACTACACATTAAGCTATGGTAATGTAGTGTTAATCGTCAATTTCCTCTGGCAGGAAGCATGTGGAAGGCAGTGTGATGTAGTGCTGGGCGATATAGGAAAAATCATATATCACAATATGGAATTTTTTATATCACGATAGCGATATATATCACGATATACCACACTTAACTATGTTTTCAGATATTCTTCAAAAAATATGACAAAATAATATCATTGCTCACTTTTTTCCAACTTTATTTCAAAGTGACATTAAACCCAACTTTCACAAATGAGAATTACTACCTTTTAGTGCAGCAATATATACGTATCAAAGGAAAACAGATGAGGTAGATGCAGCAGCTAATTTTTTCAAAAGAACAATGGGTCTCCATTGTTCAGCTCTCACAAGTTTAATAACGTAAATGCGTCATGTCGCAAAACCACATTATGAAGCTTTTTTTGCGAAGATTACTTTATTATCATTTATATAAACGAGTTATATTTATCGTCATATCGCACAGCTCTAGTGTGATGTTTGGTACTTCTCTCTGTATGAACTGCTGAGCATGAATTAGCGGTAATAAAATAACTATGTTTAGATGTGTGGAGTTTAGTTTGGGGTAGAACATGGAGTTAACACACAAAATTGTGTCTTAAGGGTACATTTTAGCTCCATTGCTGGTTTAAATAGTTAATAATAATAGAAGAGCTGACTAAAGAGCAATTTACAATACATGCAATATATTTACATTTAAAACCTGGATCTGCTGGAGTTTCACTAAAGTGTGGCCCCTCTGAGTGAGGTCATGATTAGAGACCACACCAATCAGTTACATAACTTTCCTCATGAGCTCAGAGGCCGAGCTGTTCAGCGCTGCTCTAAACAATTCATTTGGAGGAAACTCAAAGGTAAATCAGCGCATTTCTCCTGGATGCTGTAATAAAGTGTCCTGCATGGATTCGGTTCTGTAAACTGGAGAACGCTCTCCCTCGCGGGGTCTCGCATGCCGACACTGTGAGTGCGTGATCGCTACACCCATCGATCACACCACGTTCCTGACAAAAACTGTCTGCAGAACATGAAACCCTCAGGAGAACAGCATGTGGAAACTACAGAACCCTAACCACTAACAGACCTGCGAACACCAGATCATTAATTTAATGATTAATTTACAAAAACGCTAACTCACTTCATAACTTCATAACACCGCTCTTAATATTTCAATGAATATTACACAGAAAAACTGATCGCAACACAGTTAATAATATTTATTATTTGATGTGTGCAAATTTACCTTCAGAGATGCAAAATGTTAATGATATATACTGTATTCAACTCATTTTTGTAAATAGAAGCTCAAAATGCCCCATTTTTAGAACTTTTCACCTTTCAAACTGCAGTTACCACACTTTACTCTGAGATCATTTTGAGTAACCAGAACCAAAGATTTCTTTTGTTTTTACAGGCTAAAAGAAGTCACATCATGTTCTTAAACCATCTGATGGTGCTGAGAGAAGTTTTTGGGCTTGTGTTTACAGAGATAAGAACAGTCCAAGTGAAGAAGCACACGCCAAACGCATCTCGTCTGATGAACTGCATCTGAGAAAAATTGTATAAATCATCTGTTAAGAGTCTTACACAGGACTCTTATTACAGTGGGGTTTGCTTCCCCAGCCAGGGAAACCCACCTGCCAACCTGCAGGCGGTGGTGTTATCCACTACACCACCTACCTTTCAAACACTTACTGACTGCTACACCAGTTTTAAATCAATCAATCAATCAATGACTGCTAAGTCATCTCACACAACCGCTCATAGAGCAGACACACACAAACACACACACACAGCTGACACACACTCGCAGAGAAAGCTAATTTCAGACACACACACACACTCGCACACACAAAGTAAGGTACGACAGCAGCCAAACCAAACCCAGCAGATGGACAACCAGATCAGACAGACATGCCGAGAGTGAAGGAACGCCCATTGAAACCTTAAACACACCCACTGCTGATTAAACAGTCTGGAATCTGTGTTCTCAATGATACAAAACCATATTATGAAACATATCTGTCTAGATACAGGTGTATAATTAAGTAGAATATATGTGATGTATATAAAATCACAATTAAAAACTATGTCTCAAGTAACAGAAAGTCCATTGCTGACACATATGTAAAAATGCACACAGGCAGCTTGTCTATTCTAGTTCTATTGCCAATAGATTTGGACTCTTTAAAGAGGATAAACAGAAACCAATAGGCACTAGGTTTAATACTAGGTGAAGGCTAGAGGGGTAAACTTTATTAACTTTATTAAAAGTCTTTTTTGTAGCATTTCCATGATTACATTTCCTTATTAAATTTATATATATATATTTAACCAACTAATTTTCAGTATAATTCCAGACTTTTAAGCAGCAGTGTCCAGCTCTAAGGCTTCAGAAAAGCATAACTAATAATTATAGACTGTATTTTTGTTGAGATCCATTAATTATGATTAATATCTTTTTAACTGTAACCTGGAGTGTTTTTTTTTATCCAGGTTAAAGAACTTTGGGACTGTGGGAGTGAAATCAATTACTAGCTGTAATTCAGACGCTGGTGGAATATTGATTCCTTCACTCTCAGTCTCGTCTGTCTGAATGACGTTTTGCTTTCCGCGGGGTCACCCAGATCATGTGACAATCCATATGACCAGCGAGCCCAGAGAGCACACAGCGCGAGAGAGAGAGAGAGAGAGAGAGAGAGAGCACGAGCGGGGGCGTGAGGGGCTGTGAGAGACAGAGTGTGAGAGCAGAGGGCGAGAGTGTGTGTGAGAGGTGAAGGGAATGTGTGTAACTCACATGTGTCAGGACCGAGCTGCTCTGTTGATGAAAAGAAAAAACAAAAGCTCAAACTCAAAAGCTAAAATAAACACAGAAATAAATAAACCTCTCCGGCCTGAAGAGCACAGGGACCCAAGACTCTCGCGGCCGGGTGGGACTACACTCAAAGATACAATGCAATATATATAAACCAAGTTATATTAGATAACCTAAGCTTAATCCAGTAAACCAACATTTAGTGTTCAACTCGTTCCAAGACCCAGATTAAGACCCAGATTTAAACTAAAACCATGTTCAATTTAGAAAAGAAAGAAAGAAAGAAAAATGCAATGAAAAAACCTTTAAAAAGGATTTTTCCTGAAATAAATAAATCAATAACGGAAAAATCAAAGCAATAAAGCAACTAAAAAAGCTGTACTAGGCTGTGTGGAGACAATGCAGTGTCTGTGTGGTTGCATAAAGCTGAATATACGAGTAACAGCCACGCACTCACAGACCAGCCCCATAAAACCACAGGAGGCCAGTGGTGGAGGTGCTGGGAGAACAGATGGGAGTGATTAGGCCTCAGAGTGAGAGAACCATGTACACCAATCACTTCTAGAATGCAGAACTTTGTGTGCGGGTGTGTATGTGTGTGAGTGAGTGTGTGTATGTGCGTGAGTGTCTGTGACATCATTTCATATAAATAAAACCTTTTTTTGATAATGTTCCAGGTGCTTTTCATAACTTTCAAACTCAGTAAACATCCACACTGTTCTTACACACACACACAAACAAAATTACAAACACACACACACACACAATTACAAACACACACACAGAGTTGTGCTCCTGCTGAACTACCCAGGTCACAGAGAACTGACCCATAAGAGTAATGACTGAGCTCCCCGGTCATTAACTCTCATGTACTTTAACACACTGGAACCATTTAAACAACACACACACACACACATCTTTGTTATGCGGTTGATAGTCCATCAGGGGCCAGAGAGACATGGGAAAACAGTCTCAGATCAGATAAACAGTGGAAGGCAGTCTCTATTATACAGAAAAGAAGGAAAGAAAATAAAGGGGAATAACCCCCCACTAATCAGACATACCACTGCTGAGAGCAGCATTCTCCCTAATTTCATTTTGATAAAGGATAAAGAAAGAGTGAGCTTTCTGTCTGTTTCTTGCACTTAGGCTGTCTTAGGCTTACAGATATCTACAGAATGTTTTAGATTCAATTGATGCTAAACTGCACTGCACTTTGGCTGAGGTACAGATCTTCTTCCTAGCATTACCTGGAGTAGATAGCTTTAACTGTGATAGTTAGAACATTAGCTACTCCAATTATGGTTAGCTAGAGAATTTTGTATTTAACATCTAGCTAATCTATCTTACCAGGAGCAGCTAGTTATCTTTAGCTGAGTTACAGTATAAATAGCTGAACATAAATAGTACTGACCGCTGACATCTAAACGACAGGTTATGAAAAAAGTAGAGTGCTACAGAGAGAGAGAGGGAGAAAGAGAGCAAGGGGGAGAGAATAACTAACCTGGTCTTTCTTGGTCTTGTGAGAGGAGGCCACGTGGGCCAGATACTGAATAACCTTCTTGGTGTTTTCTGTTTTTCCTGCACCAGATTCACCCCTGAGAACACACACACACACACACAATGAATTCCTTTAAAATGAGAGAACTGTGGTTGTTGTAAGCAGCGTGTGTTCAGACGGGATACTTACGTGCACAGGATGGACTGGTCCTCACGATCTGAGGAAGAAAAAGAAGAAAAGATGAAGAAACAGTTAGTTTTAAAATATTCTGAAATCTCTGAACTGAACGCCACAAAGCAGTATAAAGCTTAAT
This sequence comes from Astyanax mexicanus, assembly GCF_023375975.1. NCBI lineage: Eukaryota > Metazoa > Chordata > Actinopteri > Characiformes > Acestrorhamphidae > Astyanax > Astyanax mexicanus. The sequence goes on along the minus strand of NC_064410.1, from coordinate 18,782,800 downwards.
GCCCACTGGCCTCTATATTAGGTGTAGATTGTTTTAAACTTAAGACAGGAACTAAATTATTCAGTGGTGAATCACAAACCACAAACACTAAAATCTATCTGTGCTACAATCACAATACACTAATGTTTAAATTCAATGTGAATCTAACCACATTTTCCTTCATTACATGGTGTAGTTTGGAGCAAGGATATCACGGAGGGTCTCGGGGCTTGGCTGCGGGTTTCCCCTCTGTGACAGGGTCATAGAAATTTTGAACTGTGTTTATCTTGGTGCAGCTGAATAATGAGTGTTCAGTGACATGACTGTAAACCTTAATCTGAAATACTGTGATATGGGGGCTAAAATAATATTAAACACCCAACCCAGTCCTGAAAACATTTTATATAATTAATAAATGCATTCTGTTTAATCTCTAACACAACCCTGAACCCAACACGATAAGCAGGTCCCTCCTGATTTCAGGAAGAAGGTCACTAATTATCTTCCCAGAGGAAAACACTCTGAGCTGCAGGATGAAAGTCCTGAAAGCCACAGTGAGCGCAGTCCGACCTGCTACACAGTGCCGCTTCGCTGACAGGAAGTGCCTGGCCCACATACAGGAAACTGATATCCGGCTTCCTGTGACTGGAAAAAGAAGCCTTTCAAAAACCATCAGCTTAACCTCCCTGACCGCCTACACCTACACCCCCCCCAACACCATCCCCAAACACCCCCCCCCCCCCCCCCAACACTACCCCCAACGTCAACACCCACCAGCCAACCCCACACCTTCCCTATCACAACTAACAGACACACATGCTAACACCATGCTCTCGCTCTGTGCGGTCGATTATCATGATGTCATTTCATGTTGTAAATATATATACAGTGTGAGCAGAACCAGTAAACCAAACCAGTAAAACTTAGCTCATCACTATAAATAACTGAGGAAGTGAAGACGACACGCTGTTTGCTCTCACACAGGATGCCGCCCACACCCAAGAACACACTGAGAAACTCTTTTGGGCATCCTATAACCAGAAAATAGCTACAACTATTATATTATATATTATAACTACTAATGGTATATCACAGTATTTTTTTGCACAGCACAACTGAGGTTCAAAATAGGTTTGTGACTTACTGTACTGTTAGAAGTACATATAATATCAAACTTTATGGCTGTAATTTAAGGCTTTGATTACTATTGGGGTTACTTTGTCCCACAAAATGAAACAGTATATGAAAAAAAAATGACTTTATTACAGAAAAACAGCTGAAGAATGTGAATACCAGACCTTAAAGAGAGATATGCCAACAACTTTAACACAGCTTTCTTTACTAAACTAAATATTTTAAAATATGTTATTATTGAAGCCCTTAGAGGCATTAAAGTGTTTAAGCAGCTGTTTATCAGTTTATCACAATTTCCTTAATTTACACTGAACTGAATTCATTTGTTAAGTGTAGAACTAATATCATTCTTCAGGCTACAGTATTAATATATTTAAAATGGTTCTAGTTATTCATATTGTAAGGAGCAGCAGTAGAAGCTCTAGGAGTTCTGTTCTAATGTTTCTCCAGGCAGAACAGCGTAGGACAAGTCCACAGGGTTGAGCTGCCAGTGTCTTGGCCTGTTACGCGAACTGTCTTGCATTAGCTGCCGAGCTCTGTTAGTGTTCTTCTTTGGCGGTGCTGTTTTACATGGTGCTCCGCAGCGCCTCTAGTGGTATGGTGGTATGTAAGAAATGCATACCAGTTCTAATGTCCTAATTTAATGTTCTAATTTAGCACTTGCTAAAACACAAACAAGATTGTACTGCTAGGGAGCAAGTAGAGGTCCAAAAAACAAAACAAAAAAAGGCAGAGACATACATTTGGAATGCAACTGACGTTTTGTCGTTTAGTTAACCAACACTGTAGATTAGGGTGAAACTAAACGCTAACAATCCAACTTGCGTTCAGCTGATGCAACTGACTAGAGTTCTGTATAGAATATGCAATAGCTTAACTGAGAAACTAGCTGAACAGCACGGAGCCCCCTACCCCTGCTCCAGCATACGCAAGAGAGTCTCTCTCCACCTCAGCGTCTCCGAGAGGGACTAAGAAAACTTTATTAAAGCCTGGAGGGGATTCTGGGAAATTGTCTTCTGTGTGTCTTGCTGAACGAAATAGAACTGAAGCTGATGGACTCGGATTAGATCTGACTTTAATATGCACTTGAACCTTCAGGGATCAGGGGTTCAGATTGAATGTGGTGTGTATGTGTGTCTGTGTGTTAGGGTTGTGGTGTTATGGTGTAAAACCATATATTGCGATAATTTGAAAATATATATTTTTAAAAACATTTTAACAATATATATATATATATTTTTTTTAATATAATTTTATTTTAAATTTTTCATTTTTTTTCACACTCGGAGTGAAGCGCAGCAACTCGGTTATGATACATCAGCTCACAGATGCCCTGTGCTGCAGGAACCACCGTTTAACAGTATTTTCAAACCACTACGGTATTTCAGTAATATGCCGTGACTACCGTGCCAAATTTTTGCCAAAATAGCTCATTTACCCATACATGTGCATTTGAGATGGCCACAGGATGGTGGCATTCACTTAATTCACTCTCTGAAAACCTGTGGGTAAAAACACAGGTCCACCCTAGTTAAAAGCTTCATGACTGTCTGAACAGCATTCATCTCCATTCATGTGAAAGGCAAAGTCACTAAACCTGTATACAGGAGTCTGCAAGGTGTTCCTCAAAAGTCTCACTCGACTATCTGCAGGTTTAAAGCTTTATCTTCTAGACGTGTGTGATTTCAGCCTCATTAAGCTCGAACACGCTCAAACAGATGGTGATTTAGCAGATAGTCTGTTAGCGAATAGCCTGTTAGCTAACCTTATCTATTTATATTATCTAGCTAACTAGCTAAGACTTCACTCTCTTAGAAGTGAGTTTTCATCATCAGTACTCAGGTCAGTTAGTCAAAAACAGCTGTACTGAGCTGTCTGATACTTTGCAACTTTTACTTTAATAGGTGCACACAGTGGCGCCGACAGCATACAGCAATGCCTGCTGTTGCTCCTGGACTCTAAAGCACATTAACGCAGCATTTTTCATTTTACATTAAAATTAACCCAAAACAATACCACAAAAATAATAAATGTATGACCTGTGATGTGACACGTCCATGAAATACAGGAAATGTAGTATTTAAAAGATTCTACAGTTGCTGTAGTTCATTCAGCATAGCATATTTTGTAGTTATAGAGTGGTTATGGAAAGTATTCAGACCCCTTTAAATTTTTAACTCTGTTTCATTGCAGCCACTTGCTAAAATCAAAAAAGTTTTATTTCTCATTAATGTACACTCAGCACCCCATCCTAAAAGAAATGTATAAAGTTTTGCAAATTTATCAAAAAAGAAAAACTAAAATATCACATGGTCATAAGTGTTCAGACCCTTTGTTTCATATTGAGTAGAAGCACGTTTTGGAGCAGTACAGCCATGAGTCTTCTTGGGAAGATTTCACCCCATAGCATGATGCTGCCACCACCATGTTTCCCTGTTGGGATTGTATTGGACAGGTGATTAGCAGTACCTGGTCTGAATAAGGGTCTTCATACTTATGGCCACATGATATTTTAGTTTTCCTTTTTGATAAATGTAAAAAAAATGTAAAGGGGTCTGAATACTTGCTGTCCCCACTGTATAATCTACTTCAATATTAGTAGTAATAAATGTAATAAATGGAAGCCTGTATCAGATTTCATTACACTTGAAAATGGGTGTGTTGTAATCATTGCTGCTTTCAGATTAGTGCTGCAGAACACAAGTATAGTTCAGGTGGATTCTTTTCCCCCAGTTTCTCTTAACAGTCAGTATTGCAGTGAGAGCAGACCTAGCTAATATAGCCACGCCCCCTACAAAACAGAGCTGTTCCTGATGAGAGGTTGCAATTATAATAAACACGTATTTAGAAATGTTTCTGTGGTGGGGAATCAGGATGTCCTCCGCATCCACAGTATAAACCACACTTGGTGTAATGGTATAAACAGTGTTTGTAACCCGATAATAAACGGTGTGTGTGTGTGTGTGTGTGTGTGTGTGTGTGTTTATATGGACACCTTGCATCATGCTCCTGTAGGCCGTGTCTGTGATGGCGTAGATGTGGGGCGGCATCTCGTGTCTCTTTTTGCCCTTGTACATGTCCACGATCTCCTCTGAGTAGATGGGCAGGTTCTTGTAGGGGTTTATCACCACACAGAACAGCCCAGAATACGTCTGCAGAGAGACACAGAGGAAGACAGAGAGAGGGAGAGCGAGAAAGATTACACATTAATTTGTAAAGTAATCTGTCCACCATGTGGTAATGAAGGCCTAAGAACTAGTGAGGAACTGCACAGTAGTTCGGCCCTCGCATTCCAGCAGCTCCTCCAGACACAGCGCTCTGATTACTGGGTGTAAAAGAAGCGCTGTTTAGGAAATAAGAGAGTAGGTTTCCCATCTATGACTTAATCATACCCTTCAAAACAGTTACACACACCTCTTCATTAGAAGGGTGTTGAGACCCTCTCCCTCAGATTATAAACCCACTAATCTCCCTCACTCGTCTGTATTTTTGGTCCTCTCTCTGTATTATTACTATTTCAGCATCTCACTTTTCTCTAAAGCACACACTTTTCATTACTTTAATTGTGATTTGTTTGTTTAAGTGATGTGTTTGTAAAAGGTAAGAATCACTATTATTTCTAGTGTTACTACTACCCCTATCTACTACTACTACTAGTTATTCTACTACTGTTACTATTAATACTTCATTTACCACCTTTACTTATTATACAACTACTATTCTACTATTACCATCACAACTTCTATTAATACTACTACTACTATTACTACTACTACAAATCATACACTTTAATTTATTTAAAAATATATATTTTTATAAACTCAAATTTCCCTCCTCTGTTTTTTCTCAATTTCTTTCTCACTCCCATCTGTCTATGTTTAATCAGTTCACTTACATGATATTTCTCTTTCTCCTTCTTTTCTTTTTTTTTGTTCCACCTTACCCTTTTTTCCTTCTTTCTTGACCTTTTTCTCCTCTTTCCCTCCATCCCCCTTTTCCCCTCTCTCTCTTCATCTCTCTGGAGGTCCTCCTCTCCTTCCTTCCTTTTACATATTGTTCCCTAGAGTTTCCTGTTTACAACACACACTCACACACACTCTTCCTCCATGTGTGTGAGGCATGTGTATGTGGTCACTCTGAATGACTGTAAAATGAGGAATTAATGGAGTGCACAGGATCTGGATGGGGACCAGGTAGCACTGATCCAGCACACCTGACACACACACAAGCCTAATCTCACCCAGCAGCTGCACACACTCCACACTCTTCAATTACACACACACTCCACACAGAGAGGACTGTGGGTACATCAGCTCTCTGATTTATTAGAATTTTTAAGAGGTCCAGTAGTACTGAGCAACAAGGGCGAGGTTCAGTTCAGCCAGTACATAACTTCAAAAACAACACTTTCTAAACTGTAAAGAACTTCTGAAACCAAGAAAAAGACTAAGCCTAGACCAAAAATAATGTAACTGAAAAAGCAAAGCAAACAACACTATCTAAAAAAATGAATAACTTATTCAGTATGTACAACAAATGATTCAGCACCTTCACTTGGTTCTGATTCTGTATTTACTATCTACTCTAAATGATTTAGTTGCTATTGTAAATTATATAGTATGCTACATATGATTCAGTAACTACTTTAAATGATTCTGCATCTAAAAAAAGCATTTTAGCATACAATACGTGATCCAGTATTGATATTAAATGACTTTGTATGTATAAGCTATTTAATGAGAATCAATATTTACACTAAATTATTTAATAACTATTACAAATTATTTAGGGTACACTATTAATTAAGTACAGAACTTTTGTTTCAGTACCTACAATAAATGAATTAAAACACTAAATGACTAAAGTGTGTATTTTGAATCTACACTAGATTTTTTTGTATCTACACTAAATTATCTATTCGTATTTACACTAAATGATTCAGTATCTACACTAAAGCATTCAGTACCTACACTAAACGATTCAGTATCTACACTAAATCATTCAGTACCTACACTAAATGATTCAGTATCTACACTAAATCATTCAGTACCTACATTAAACGATTCAGTACATACACTAAATCATTCAGTACCTACACTAAACGATTCAGTACCTACACTAAACGATTCAGTATCTAGACTCTCTTATTCAGTACAGACACTAAATAATTCAGTACACATACATTAAATGATTCAGTATCTACACTAAATGATTCAGTACCTACACTAAAGGATGTAGCACCTACATTATATGATTCAGTATCTACACTGAACAATTCAGTACCTACATTAAATGATTCAGTACCTAATCTAAATAATGATGTCACTATAATGAATGATCCAGTATAAAGTAGATGCAACAAATAAAAACATGAACATTTAAAAATGTTCATAATAAATAATTTCTAGTCCATTTACGGACTAGGCTTAAAAGAAAATCTCATTGTTTATTCTTTTGCGTATTTTTGATGTCCGAAAAAAAACAACAACACATACACATATTCGTTAAAGTATATATTGTGCATTTTTTATTATAAAGTAGAGGCATGGCAGGACCATAAAGGGGCAGTGCTTTTGGAACTTACGTAGATGAGGCCTGAGTAGTATCTCTCCTTCAGGTTGTGCAGCACGGACGCCTCGTTCAGGCACGTCAGCTCGGCCATGTCCTCCACCTTGTTGAACTTGGGCGGGTTCATTTTCTGGATGTCATCCTTGTTGACTCGCACTTTCTTGCCGGAGTCAGCGAGCTCCACCATCACCTCGTCTCCATGCTCCTCCTTCACCGAGCCGGCCTCGAAACCCAGCCGCTCCGACGGAACCCACACCAGCTTCTTACTGGCCCAGTCCGCCTGCGCCAGCGGGTTGTTCACTACGGTGCGGTCCACGTACAGGTACTTATCTGCAGCCGACATGGTTGCTGGAAGGAAAGAGAAGAAGGGACAGGATGAACGTTAGTGGTCATAAAAAGTTAGATGCAGCAAAAAAAAAAAAAAAAAAAAAACTTTCATAGGTAAATTCAACTGATGTTAGAGCAACGTTCAAATGCAGCTTCCATAATTTCCATAGAACAGCACTGAGCAGCAGAAAGGGGAGCTCTGGAAGCTAAAGTCTAACCCTGTGTTCACACTAGCTGACGACAAAGTGGAGCGACGACACAGCGACAGGTGAAGTGACTTTTTTTTTCTCAACTTAATTAAAATAACTGACATTCTAAATTGATTGCCCCCCCCAAAAAAATATCCTTACATTCTTCTACCAGCATTTCGTTCCTTTTCTCAGCAGTAGGGTTGGGACAAAATATCGATACTGTTATATGTCGTAGCATTTTCATTGTGGCATCTAATATAGAATTTTTAAACATAAACTCCCAAAGACTCGACCAAACAGTTTCACATGGAGTATTTTATCCTTTTCAGTAACACAAGTGATGTGAAGTATCGTAGAGAATTGTTATATTGCGCATCACAGAATAACAATACTGTATCATGACATGCTCTGTGAGTCACATCCCTAATTATAAAGGTCCCTTTGGTTCCCCCTGTTCTTCGGAATGATAAAGCTCCAGTACTTCTGGAATTAGATGGAGTAAAACCATTTAACTGTCATTCAACCTCAAAACCAGACCTCAATGATGCTCTTTTATTAAGGCTGAATGCAATTAAATCCTCCTCACAACTCCCTACAGACGCTCTTAGAAGAAGAAGATGCTGGTGGAGATGCTGAACGCAAAGTGTAGAACGCTTCAGTAGATTTGGGAATTGGAAGACGTCTGTAGAGCCTCACCCAGCAGAACAATGTGGTGAGAGAACAGCGACACACAAAGCCACGGATCCACCCCATACCTCATACTAAGGAATAAAAGAACTTTTTATAAGTTCAAACAAACTGACTGAATCAGAAGCTCGATTAAAATTTACACACTCACACATTTATTCTGATGACCAACCCTGATATTCTGACACATTTATGAATGCATATTAAACATAAACCAGCTACAGGCATGACTTTCGTTGGTGACCTGCAATAACCAATCAACAGGCCTAACCTGCATCCGCAAAACCAGCCCTACAGGTTAACACAATGAAAACAGAGGCCTGCAGATATTCTTAGTAAGGCTGGGCAAGCATCTGATTGGTTGGGTCATGCATCTGTACTGTCAGTCCAAGCCTAAGCACTGCTTTTAAAGGAGAATTCCACAGGCTTTTAACATTTATTCTGAGCTAAATATTGTTCAGAATGCGCTTCAGTGGCTGAATGAGGAACTGCAGAATCCTGCAACAAAGGAGCCTCATACAGTCTAAAGCAGAGCTGCAGCAACTACAAAAAAATTAATCACAGAATCTGACCAGCTCTCAGGACTGGCTGAAAATATCATCTGGTCATCCGGTTTCCTATAAAACTAGGAGAAAACACATGGTGGTGGTAGGATTACAGGTGGTTATATGGTTATACAGTACTTGTGTTGTAATCGAGGTGGGTATGCTTCCATTCTCCACCATTTTAACATTTCTCTATAATCAACCACTTTACACAAGAGCTGGCCATTATATCATGAATATATGGAAAAAATATGTATGGGTACAAGATCAAAGGAGCGGCATAATGACTATTTTACCGCCTCAAAAAACATAAATCACTTTCTTGACAAATGAGTTATCTTGTCCTGTAATACAGTAATATGATATTAAATATTTCAGTTCTGAAAATGCTTCACTATCTTTGTTTCTCACAGAAAAAGACCGGCCCATTTATCTTACATAAGCCTTCAGGAATGTGGAGGGCAGGATGTGTTAAGCACTCTCTCTCTTTCAAACACACACAATCTGTGTATGGACCAGATTAGGTCAGGAAACGGTGAACTGCCCTCTTCCTGTAAGCCCTGTAACTGCGCTGGCTCTGTGAGCAGGGCGGCCGGAGTTTGGTGGCCTGTTCGGATTAAATACGTGTTTTAGACAAACGACTTTGTTGATTACATGCTTTCAAGACAGCCTTTTAAACAATGTGTGCCTTCAACCAACGTGTTTTTATGTGTGTGCGCGTGTGTGTAATGTAGCTGGGGAGGTAACGGAAACCTGCTGTGGGCTGTAACTCCTTTCAGAAGCTCTGAAACACACTGAAACCTACATGAGGCACTGTGAAGGAGAAAGCACATCTATTCATAATCAGGTTGTAGAGTATACTGTTTTTTCTGCTGCTGCTTCAGAAATGTATAAAACATTTTGTAAAACCTTATTATGGGAGAGAGAAATAAGAACTACTGTAAAAGAACAAAGAAAAAAAGATTACAGTTAATAAAGTTAAGACAAAGCTACCAGACTATGGGTAAAGAGCAAACACTAAGGCTAAGGTAGTTCAGCTAGCAATACTATTCTAACCCTGTTCAGCACACATCAGTCAGCAGGAAACAGCCAAATTTTAAAGAATATACTAAACTGAGTAAGTTATATAAAAGCTATTGGGTGTGATCAGGCATGCTGAATTATTTATTTAATTTATAAGCTAAAATTTAGTGTATAATTTGAAAGTAAAAATTTAGTCTAAATTAAAAAAAAACATTGCAGCCAAACGCAGAAATCTCCACAGTGCACGTGTTTTAAAAAGTGACATCTTAAGGTTTTAATGCCCGCAGCCTCTGTACATCATCTCCTGAGATCACACCACACTGAAATGTAACTAATCTTAAGATATGTAGATTTAAATACAGTTACAGAGAGGATACAGATTCATGCTAAGGCTTTTATTAGGGGTGGGCAATATGATCCTAAAACAATATATCCAGGACTGAAGTAGAATGAATGATACTGGACAGATGTAATCTGTCTCTAGTAGATATATCATGGGAAATGAGAACAGTGTGAATGAAACAGCAAAAAAAGTAGTACCTTGATGTGATAATTAAGGGTGGGTGATATGGCATGATATTTCCGAGTATAATACTGTTCACGATATTCCAAAACGTTGGCGATATTGCGTACGATACAATATGGCACACCCCTACACTATATTCCTGCCAAGTTCCTGCCAAGTGAACTGTAACTGGTGGATGCTGGTGGATCCCAAACCAGTTTAACAGTAATATGCTACCAATTAGCATTTAGCAATAAATGCATAGCAATTTTTTCTATTAGTCAGTAAGTATAGGAGGAAAGGTAGGGCTGCATATAATGAGTATTTTAAAGTAAATAAATCTGTTAACTATTATTCCTTTAGTTTTCTGTATCACTTTAAATCAATATAAACAGCTGATTGTGGATTGAAATTACATTTGAATACTCAAATAATGTTTCAATGTTAAAATATTCTGATATTAAGCGAGTAAATATGTAATCTGTTGTGTTTGGTAACTTTTGGTAACCAATATCCTTTACCTCTCCCCCACCAGAGTTTCTGTCTCAAGCACTGCATGTACTGCAGTGCAGTCACAAACTAAACATTAGTTTGCACTGAAATGTGGAATAGACAAATTTTTATATTCAACATTGTTAATTATGTCATCTAATCTTTGCAGCCTCATCTCTAGGACAATTATTTCTGCTTTAATACACTAACGGGAGAGTCTTTCAGTTCCCATATCCATTGAACCTTCTGAACGTGCACTATGGAGGGTGGAGTCTTTATAGAGAGAGCACAGTACAGGTCCACATAGCCTAGCGTGCTAAATCTGGATCTCTTCCCATTGAAGTGCACTGAGGGAGCAAGTGCCAAAGTGCAGCTTCAGAGCTTCAGCGTGAGGCAGTGTTCCCCAATGAGCACAAGCAGCTTAACCAAGCCTTGGAAACGTTCAGCGACAACTTCAGTTAAACAACAAAAACACGACAAGCCCCGGCAGGGCCGCCACGCTTTCCCATGCTCGGCAGTTCTGTCTGACACTGCAGCCCAGCGGAGAGGTGACTCGACAGGTTTTACGGGCCTGACGTAAGCCCTGCAGCCACACGGGGATTCATGAGGAAGGCAATTATCAGATCTTAAAGAGCTCTTGCTTTCACTACAGCTATTAGCATCGCTGCTAACCAGGAGTTGCACTCACCCACCCCAACCCACTGCTACACCTAGCGTGCTAAAGCTAGCACTAGCACACTCACATGTTTACACATTTTCCTGTAGCTCCAATGAAAAAGCTCCTCACTGGCTCACAGCCATCTATTATCAGGACTGTATTTCTGGACAAGAACTACACAAACACTTACAAACACACTAAGATAGCAGCAGTTAGCCTTCAAACTAACAGGTAAAATTAGCCAAGAATAAATGAGCAGAAAGATGTGTAAAAATCACCTCACAAGGGTTGTTGATGGAAGGTTACAGAGAGTTTAGCAAAAATTAAGCTGTTATTATGCCTTACTTTGTTTCTAAAAAACCAAAACATTTTGTTTTACTTGATAATATGTTAAATCTAAAATCATGTATGTTTTTTCAGACGAAACAGTAAAAAAAAAAAGTTGGAAACCTCATAAGAAAGTTACTAAAGATGGCTTGAGAAAGGACGTATTGAATATTTGGCAAATAAAATGATTATAAATTAAGTGATAAGATATCTTGTGTTGGGATGTTAATCATGTTTAGTGTTCAGAAAATTACAGCAATTACAGCAAAAACCTGTGGAAAAAAAATGTGTTTGGCATTCAGCCAAATATTTTACTGTGTTCATTTTGGAAGAACACTTTAATTTTGGTCCATCCCTAGGCTTTACCTGAAGTAAACACATGATTTAGACATGAAAATAGCAGACACTGCTAACTGGCAGACTATATGTTAAACAAAATGATGTGGGGTTGATGCTGCAGTTGGTCAGGTCTAGGTTCAGCAACAGTATATATGCTGAAATAATGAGGTCAGCTGACTACCTGAATATACAGAATATAGACCAGGTTTTTCCATCAATAGATTTTCTTCATATTCCAAGATGACAATGCCAGGATTTGTGAAAGAGTGATCTAATAAAATATTAGACCGTGTGACTTTTTTTGTGGGTGGTGATTTTTATTTTTTTTGGCCCGGCAGTGTAATTAATCAGGTATCAGATATATAAAAATATGTCTTGGCTGATCGACAATTGATGCAGGATGGAAAGATACCATCTAATACCACCAGTTACCACAGCTAAATAAGGGCGTTAGGGAAGCCTCCAGAGAAAAACTCTTCTAGAGAAGACGGATAGTCTGCTGGCCCGGCTGGCACTGTGGGCTATGTTCCATTGCTGTGTAAGGGGAATAAGTGACATCACTGCACAGTAACTTCCAGGCTGTTGGTACAGAGTTTCACAGTAAGCAAAAAGATAAAAAAAAGATCCATTAACTCTCTTACAAAGAGAGATTAGGGCTTTGAATCACAGGGCATCTCACAATATATCACATCACCATACAATGCCCACTGTAATTCTGTGATTCATTACGGCATCTGTGTTATTGAAGAGGATAAAAAAATCCTAAATTAACAAATACCTGGAATTACAGATTTGTTGGTTCCAGTCTCACAGAACTAAAAAACAACCAATTTTCTTCTGCAGGTTTACCCTATTCATTTGAATAGCGCCACCATGTGGAGTAATGAAGCAGGGGGACTGGGAGAAATTTAGAGCTTCTATGTTTTAATAAATATACACACAAACACACACAAAGGGAGAGAGAAGAGATCTCAGGGCTTGTTTTTCTCACGATCTCCATACCCAGACTCCAACCCTCCAAACCTCAAAGCCACAGCTGACTCCCATCACCATTCAACCCCCCACTTCCTGCTCTACAGCACCCCTAAAATTACTTATCCTCCTCAGAGCCTGACAGCTCCAGCTCCCTCACTCGCTCTGTTTACGCAGACTTCCAGGGTCACATTCCTACCATACTCGCACTTTATCAAGAAAAAGAGAGACAGAAAGGGAGAGAGAGAGAAAGAGAGAGAGAGAATCAAACCCTCAAACCCTTCCTTTAAATCACCCAGTACTGCACAAATATATTGCTTGCTGATCAAGATCATGTCTGTCTCCAGCACTGACTGGCATTTATACCAGACTAAATGAATAAGTTCATTAAACTTTCTCAGAATATGCTCTTGTGATGTCAAATCAATGGTAAAATACAAAGACATGTATGCATAAATATATTACCGCTGGTTTAACATCATAAGGTCAAGTTCTGAGAAAGCTGCATGGTGGGTGTGTTGAGGATGGTGAGTTTTGATGGGAGGGGTGGAAGCGAAATATTTAGACCCATAAAAAATGGGACGCAGAGTAAGAAAGGTTAAGAACTCCTAATCTTTCCATTTAATGAAGTTAAACTTTCTGAATGTTTTTAGATGCTAGAATGCATAGACTCTGGAACTTTCCTCAGTCCTAGGACAGCAAAACAGACTTGAACTTGAGGCTTGTAAGGCTCGTAGTGAACATTGTGAAAATTAGAAACAAAATTTTAGAATTCTTAATGATACATTCAATGATAGAATGATCTAGAACCTTCACTATAATGTAGCAGAACTTTGTGTATAGACTTCCAGTTGGTTAGAAAATTGAAACTCCATAATCTTCCACAGTTTTGTAGAATTGTAGATCTGTGGACCAGGAAAAGAGTGGGGTTGGAATTGTTTTGAGCTTAGTCTGGAACGTTGAGTTCTGAAGTGTTTTTGATGCTAAATGAAAGAAGAAAGAGAAGTGGGGACAGTTAATTCTGAGCAGATCAGACCAGACGTTCCCCGTTGGCTCACGGTCGTCAGGAACATTTTTGTGGATTTTAACAGTCTGTTCTTTTGGCCTCTCACTTTTTACTGCTGTTGCGACAGCAGCCCACGCAGGTCCGTTATCAGACTGCTGGAGTTGTGTATATTAAGGGCAGGGCCCCAGGGTGCTGATGAGCTCTGGAAACATCTGCCGGTCCTGGACTGTGTTTGGTCCTTATCAGAGTCTTTATGAGGGTCAGGTGACCCCAGCCTCTTTAGATCAGATTCCTTTATGCTTAACATTCCACATTCTTGCTTTACTTTCCTGCAGACAGCAGCGTCACGACAAAGGGAGGGGGGGTTCATAAAAGCAGGAAATTCTGAGCAGACATTTTAAGATAAATTGTTACACTGGAAAGTTAAATATTTCTTAATTTTTGGATTCTATAACTAGTATCCTACCTGAAAAAACAACATCTGCTCTGTGCAATTAATCAAATCAGATTTATATATATCATGTGCAACAAAGAATCAGACAAAACACTGAACACACAACACAGAACCCCCAGTGAGCAACAGAGGTAAGGAAAAACAGCTGGAGCTAAAGGAGGAAGGAACACTGGGAGGAACCAAGAACTGAAGACACGTCCTCCTCTGATTAGACTACTTAAAAAATTAATGATAAAGTTATAAAACTTCAACTTAGATATAATATATTCAATGGAAGCAATCAGAAAACATAAATCTGTATCTCAGCAAGATCTAATTATTTATTATTATGAGGATCTTGAGGTTTTATGAGGAAACTAACATTTTTAGGAATCAGTTCACGTCTATAAGAGTCTAAATAAAGCATTTCACGGTTGGGAGTGTCCTGCTCAGGTGTTTATCAGAGTCAGCCTTCAGAGAGGCGTGGCACATAGAAATACAGCACATCAGCTTCATGCAAATGTGCCATTTACACACACACACACACACACACACACACAAACTCGTACACACACTCAAGCTCATACACACACACAGAAGCTCATACACACACACAGAAGCTCATACACACACCGACTGGCCTGAGAAGAAAGGGTCAGTAATGACAGAGCGGCTGCAGAGCTGAGGGAGAGTCTGAAGTTTCTGGTTCTGGATGTTCTGGCTGTAGAGCAGCGGGAGTGAGTGCTAGTTTCAGACCACAGAGCATTCTCTGAAATCTTAAAGATCTGTATTGGGGTGCCATGAAGAGAATATGCAGCTTTATGACTGATTAGCATAACAAGCAACTAGGAACGTGTTCTGTCTAAAAACAGCAGAAGAACAGTTTTTCTTCTAGCGTTAAATTTACGGTAAATTGCTCTGCAATTTCAATAAAGGTGTACGGACAGAAAGGACAGACACAGTGAACTGATGGAGAGGTAGATAAATAGAGAAATAGACAGAGAGAGATAGAGAGTGTGTCCTCTCCTCATTCAGAGTCTTGACACAGTTAAATCAGTCAGGCTGGGACTCTCCTGGGAGCTCGGCTGCTAATTTTAACTGTCCGCTGCTCCACCGTTTAACAGACGAGCTACATCCGAACACTGGAGCTCCAGCAGAGAGAACGCCATTTCCATAACACCAGAGATAGAGGGCATGAGGTCCTGCATCCAATCAGGACTTTCCTCTGGTTAGCACAAAAACAACTGTCTCCACTGTACAGAGAAGACTTTCTGGTAGATTTTTTTTGTATCATTGCTGTGAGGATCTGATTGCATTCAGCTACAGTAGTATTAGTAAGTTGAGGATGTTGGACGATCACCACCACACCTCACCGCCAACTTCCCAAATTATTTCTTCATAAACTATTAACAGAGCTCAATCATTCCAGAGAACACAGTAAAGCTGCTCCACAGCTCAATACTGGGGGCTTCATAGCCCGCCAACCCACGCCTGGCATTAGACATGGTGTTTCTACCTTTATGTTTATTTATCTGCTCCAAAGAGTCCTATTCTATTGGCAGTACTTCTTTACTGGGACTAGACATAATGTGTGTATGTGCACATCTAT
The DNA here is from genome assembly GCF_023375975.1 of Astyanax mexicanus. Taxonomy (NCBI): domain Eukaryota; kingdom Metazoa; phylum Chordata; class Actinopteri; order Characiformes; family Acestrorhamphidae; genus Astyanax; species Astyanax mexicanus. The sequence continues at coordinate 18,767,005 of NC_064410.1, read as the reverse complement.
GTCAGAAATGGGAACAATTTAAATTATTCTTACTCATAAAAAGGGGTGTCCACAACCTTTGGACATACAGTGTAACTAGCAAAATTAAACTAAAATCCATTGTAACTATTGAACTGGAACTATTGGTGCTTTTCCACTGCACGGTACCAATTCTGCTTAAATATACTGGGATTTTTTTTTACTTTCCCCAAATATGACACCTTTATCCTATACAAGGCAATGCAAACATCCAGCACAAACTACCCATAGATACTACACTAGCAAACAGATTAGCTGTTTTTAAATCACAATGGCAGCTAATAGAAATGACACTGTGGTCTTTTGAAGATGCACAAACAAAAATCCAGAATCCAAAAGAATCCATAACACATTATTTAATTACTTTATGTAAAGTGGGGCTGCATGATGACATTGCAAATGTTCTTTTTTGACTAATATATATATATATATATATATATATATATATATATATATATATATATATATATATATATATATCGCAATATTAAACACTGCAGGGCCCGTGAAGTCACTAGTTCAAGAGCTGAGCTAGCGCCGAGCACTCGAAACCCGAGAAACATATCAGGCATCAGGCATTTAAATTGAAGATTGGAAATATCTGCACAAAACTGTGCCAGATGAGGTGCACAGCTTTCAACACGCGTGTTTACAAGCACGTGTCCAACCATGTGGATGTAGGCCATGCAGTTACCTAATGTTTACTCAAGCCCCTACCTTGGGCTCCCCCTTCCCCTCTCGCTTTACAGACAGCAGAAGCCTATCACTCACACAGACACAGAGACAACGCTGTGTACCTACTTCTTGTATCAAGAATCAAAACACTGCAACATGATGTGTTTGATTTAATTGCCATATGTGACATCGCACATCCCGCATGTCCTGTGGTTTATAGAGGCAGGAAACAGAGCGACAGCACAAAGGGCATGAAAGAATTTGATGGCACTCGCTGGAATGACACACTCCTTTTGAGGGCCAGCCTTCACTCCCTCACTCGCTCTCATTTCTTTTTTTCCACCTCTTCTCTCATCTACTTCACTTTCATTCCATTCCAGTCGAGTGCCTCCCCGGCGCTCAGCGGTAGAAAAGTCAAAAAAGCTGAAGAATCTGCGGCAGATGGCCGTTACTGAAGTGTAGAGGACTATAAAAGGCCAAATCTGAGCATCAGTGTGGAGGAGAGGGTCATTCAGCACTGTTTTACTGATGTCTCCCACTGACATCCTGAAAACAACAGTCGTTTAAATCATCAGGCTGCTCTGGATTCTTTTACTTAACCATTAATGGAAAAGTTTGGTTAAACATTAGCCCATGTTTCACACTGAACCTGAATGCAGCTGATCAGCAAAAATAACACTTGCTTTAATGCAATGAGGCTAATATAGCAAAGATATGCTGTACAGCTATCTATAAAATCATGAAAAGTACATGTGGCTAAAAAACAGTAGCAGTGGCTATTGTGGTTATTCTGCACTTTTGTCCACAATGCTTGATAAACGCTGGTGGGGAGAACCACATGCTGAAATTATGGGAATAGCCATCTTTGTTTTAGAACCTATCTTTTTAATCAGTTTGTAAATGTAAAGTGGGCAAAATATCTTAATCATATGAATGTAAAATGTGGTATCCCACAGGGCTCTGTTCTAGGACCTCTTATTTTTCAATTAAAGGTACATTCTGTAAGAACTGAGAGCGAGTGTGTGAAATGGCTACAGTCGTCCAATTTCAAAACACCACCACAAGTCTGCCCTGCCCATCCCTCCCCAGCCACGAAACTACATCGGGTTGCCAAAATCAACAGGCTGAATCTACACAATCTTTACAAAGTTTAGAGTAGAAGGAGAGGCAGAGAACCTAGAGTACGAGCGAGAGGAGAAATACAGCAATTCAAAATTCTTCCATCACCTGTATTTAGTCTTATATTGACTGTATTTTAAAAAAGGGAACATCGCGGCCAGCTGTGTCGGCGCGAGGGAGCGTTGTGGTCGGCTGTGCCCCGCACAAGGGAGCGTCGCGGTCGGCTGTGCCCCGTACGAGGGAGGGTGGAGTGGAGTTAGTGTTGGGGAACAAGCAGCAGGAGGAGTCAGAGGACAAAACTGACACAATCTCTGGGACTGAGTGAACACTAAAAATAGGAACGTACTGCTGAAGCCCTGCTGACAAGATTTCTGATGATACATTATATCATTTACTACTGAGAATTAGTTACATATTGATCCTTTAAGTAAAATAAATTATACTGGACTCTAGTAGATATACCATAGGAAATGAGAACAGTATGATTTTTTTTTTTTTTGCTAAAAATAGCAAAAAAAAGTAGTACCCTGATGTGATAATTAGGAGTGGGTGATATAGTAAGATATTTCAGGGTATAATATAGTTCACAATATGCAAAAATGTTGGACATGTTATTGCGTACGATACGATACAGCACACCCCTAGTACCCACCACTACCTTTGTCTGTTAAATGATTTATCTATGAAAATACTGAATGTCTAAAAAAAAAAAAAAACTTAAAACTTCATTCACTTCTACATTTCTACTAGTTTTTTATATTCACCACATTCAATTAGAGAGCAGTAATTTAGTAATTTGCCCTCTTAGCTGCTCTGTAGTGCTTCTGCACAGGGTTGCATATGGCCATGTGGTCACTGTGGCTCCTAGAACTGCTTTTTTTCCATCAATCTGTGCCCTTGTCTAACCACACACTTCCCCTTTTTCACAATTCCCCTGCACTCCTTCACGTTTTCTCCTTTCCCCAGCGCTCAGTCCACCTCTCTGCTGATGGCATTAACACCTGCCGCACACTATCATACCATTCCACACCGCCACCCAGCTGACGGGCAGACAGCGTGGCAGGGCGGCAGACGGGCACAAAGAGAGCGAGAGAGAGGGCAAGGCAGGAGAAAGAGAGCAGGAGCGAAGGAGAGCTAGAGGTGGAAAGAAGGAGAAGGAGGGAGCGAGGAAAAAGGAAATGACACGCAGGGAAAAGTATTTTGCCATTTGAGGAACTCTGTTGTGTGAATTCTTGAGTAGAGCGCCAGGAGACAGACCGGGTGAGAAAGAATGCAGCACTTTCCTGAGAGCTCCTGAAACCAGGCTTTAAAATAGAGCTGAAAGGCCTGCAGGACGGCCGGACACGCCTCTAACTCAGACCTCTTTATTTTAAAACTGAGACGAGAGATCAGAACACTCAGCGCTTACGTTAGCTCAGTGCAGCTGTGCAGACCAGGCTAGTTATTAGGGAAGCAGTGATGCAAAGGGGTCATTTTGACTTTGAATCAGTACAATGGAGAAAAAAAGCAAGACTTAAAGGCAAGGAGTTTTTATTGATTTTAAACAGACATTTGTCTGTAGTCAATCTGATTATTTTTGTAATTATTCGGTTAGTTAGTGATTATTTTTGCAAAGTCCTGTTCTCGATAACTTTAAAATGATGTCCTTTAAATGGCCAGAAGATGTTTAGGGCTCTTAATCCATCCCCCACTGCGCCAACACATTTATTTAGTTGTCAGTGCAACTTACTGACTACTTGTTGCAGCCCTAGTGTTGTATATTCCCTGCTAAGGTAGTGGTTACAACCTGCAGAATGTTTAATTAATTTTTACACACATATCTACCCTACAAGTGTTGAACAACACCAACACACACAACTTAGTATCTGATGCCTGATTTGCTGTCCACACAGTCGATTTGAATCAAACAAACTGGGTCATTTGCACTGATCATAGTCAGACAGCAATCAGCTTGAGCTATGGCTCAGCACAGCAAACTGCTTAAAAATATTAACAGAAAAAAAGAAGTAAAACAGAATAACTAACATGTGCAAGTTAGATATTCACTGGTTAGATGTTCTGAAAGCTGATTTCTTTTTTTTCTAAATGAAATGGACATTCCCACCCACTAGATACATTTTCTTAGATCACACAATGCTACCCTTGTTACGAGGGTATCGAATGAAAAAAGTTCTTCCTTGGAGAATCCTCAAAACACCTCCAAAACTGTAGCTAATGCAGCACCCCAGGAGCTCAACATGCTTGGAGGAGAACAATAACTGCTTATTCCGCTGTGTCAACAAAAAGAGAGCTTGTGCCAGGCTTATTCAGGTATTAAATCAGTTTAAATACTGTGATGAAATCTTAGAATACATTTGTGAAGACACGGTACAATTTTCCACACTACAACATCAATCCAACAGTCACAAGATTAGCATAACATGCTCATTAGAAAGCTATATTCAACAATTACAACAAAAAAAAACAGATTATAGACAGTCTAAGACTCTGTAAAAGAGCATCATCTAAAAACATGCCCTCAGCGTCAGCAGTGCTGTTCCCCATTACTGTAAATGCCCGCCGTTATTCCACTGCCCCGGGGATTAGCAGGCCAGCAGCACTCACTGAGTCACAGCTGATGACCTGCAGATAAATCAAACACACTCAGACGGTGCCTGGGCCTCTGAGTACTGGAGCCTCAGTCTCAGTGCTCCTATAGAGCCGGTGTCAGACTGCATTAGGGCTCACAATGTCACCTGTGGTTTTAACACCTGGGAAAGAATGCAGATAAAGGAATAAACAGAGCGAGGGACATTCCATCATCTTTCTCCTGAGACCGCAGAGCGATGTTCCAGCATGTCTGCACCTCACCTGCCAGAAAAAATCATTAAAGATGCCAGAGATACTTCACTTTCTTTCCTACATACCTGACTAATCTCTTCCACTGAAGAATTAGACATACTCATTTACACCACAACTCCAAGAACCCACTCCAGCGGTCCTACAGACCAGACATGCCTGGTGATTGAGGTTAGATTCTCTGGTTTACTGTTGGTGAGGGGTTAAAATCACAGGGAATATCTCAATGCAACATTGTAACGGTATGTTGGGAATATTAATAATGATACTACAATGACACAGTACTGGGAAACGATGCAAACCCCTACTGTACACTGAAGCTACAAACCTAACAAGTAACCGAAGGTAATATCAGGAATTGTCTTATTCACAAACATCATAACTACATTGCTACTTGCGACAGAGTTGAAGTGAGGGCTGATAGTGGTGCAGATGGATGACGGTATGTTCTATTTCTGTTGTTTGGGTATTTAACAGTAGTCTTTCTTTAGCTTCCATGGGTCATGACAAAAGTCATGGGACACAACACTACTTCCTCTACCATGACAAGAGGCATGTCTGTGTACGTTTTGCAATAAAATGAGCTGACGTCAGCCTATATTAATGCATTCCAATGGTGAAATTGAACAATATTAACAATGTTTTAAATAGATTTGGACTAAAAATCCAAATATATATATATATATCCCTCAAATTAATAAAGTGCATTTCAGTTCCAGTTACAGTAAGTGTTAAGCAGCACTCCGGCCCTTTCCCCTTTTACCCATATAGCCAGTTCCAGCTCGACTGTGCCAGTGCGTCATTCCTACTGAAAGCTTTTTTTCCCCCTCCTGTTTGGTGTCCATTCTTCTTTAGTGTTTCTCCTTTTTTGGACTCCTTCTCTTCTTCCCCAATTTGGTCCCTCCCTTCCCAGAACGCACCTGTGCTCGGACTCCCGAAAGAATACGACAATAGCAGGAAGCCGGAACAGACTAGCTAATCTCCAGACAAACAGACCCGGCGCTGAAATCTCCTGTCCGGCACTCAGACCCAGCGTCTGAAACCAATCTCTGTACAGCTCAAGTGTTCAACACAACCAGAGCTAGCAGGAAAACTGGAGGAGGAGTCAGGATTTCTCCAATAAACTTAGTTTTAAATAAATTAAGTAATGGTAACATAACTTTACAACAACAGAAAAACCCTTAACAAATAACAAAAAAAAAGATGCAGAGCTTTTAGACCTCAAACAATGTAAAGAAAACAAGTTCATATGTATAAGTTTTAAGAGTACAGAAATCAATATTTGGTGGAATAAACCTGTTTTTTAATCACATGCATCTTTGCATGTTCTCCTCCACCAGTCTTACACACTGCTTTTGGATAACTTTATGCTGAACTCCTGGTGCAAACATTCAAGCTGTTTAGCTTGATTTGAAGGCTTGAGATCATCCATCCTCCTCTTGATTATATTCCAGAGGTTTTCAATTTGTCAAAATCAAAGAAACTAATCATTTTTAAGTGGTCTCTCTTTTTTCCAGAGCTGTATACACAGTAACCACAGTGCAGTCGTGTGCTTTGTAGCTGGTGGGGTGAGTAAGGGTAGAGACGGTGGGTTGCTGAGTGGGCTTTGAGCTCATGGCGCTAAATCATCACAGCGGCGTCACATCCTGAACTTCAGAGGAAACAGAGTTCTGAACTGACTTATCAGATTGTAGACACAGCAGGGGGTGTGGAGTATGGGGCTTAGGAGACTTCCTTTACTGAGTATATTTGTGCAAGTGTGTGAGACAAACAGAGAGAGACACACATGAACTGTACAGATGGCTGGTTTCTTTTAGAGCTTATAGAGACGGGCAGGTTAACGTTTAGGCTAAATGGTGTCATGTTTGTGTGTGTGTGTGTGTGTGTGGGTAAGAGAGAATAGATTTTGCCCAGGGCGTGGCATGTGAAACACACCTGTGTGCGCATGTGTGTGTGTGAGACAGGGGTTGGAGAGGTTATTTAATTTGGGGATTTACCCAACACACAGAATCCTAGCAGCTGGGTTCTCCCCCAGTTCCTCAGCTTGTTCCTTTTCCTGTTCTTGTTGGCTGTTCCCTTGTTACGCTGCAGCTCTTCCTCGTGGTAATGGAGAGAAGCGGGTGTGGAAGCTGTCGGGGCCCTGGTTCATGAGTAACCACACCAGGCTGAACTTTGAGACGTGAACTCACCCTCCACTCGCTCTGATCAGGAGTGTAACGGTGATAAGCTCAGGAGGATGCTGAGATAAGAGCTGACAGAACTAGGCAATGAAAAGGGAAAGAGAGGGAGGGAGGAGTAACCTACATACACTACTACTACTGCTGCTGCTAGTATTACTACAGCGTGCTGCGGTGGAGAGATGTTCTGCATTATTCAGTGTTAAGATGTAAACAGTCATTCTGATTGGGTGTGAAATTATGGTCTATAATAGAGAAGGTTTAGCTGTGATTTCTTCACAGCGGTGGTGAACAGATCAAGTTGTTGCTACAAGAAATAAGGGAGGTTATATTGACTATCTAAACCCACCAGTAAACACACACACATCTTCTGAGGTGTTGATGGTAAAATAATGGCAAATCTGAACAAATCTGAACATGCAAGTGTTCTCTGGGGACTGTTCTGCTTCACTGTACTCTGCACATATCCCTCTACCAATAATAAAATATATATATAAAAAAAAAAAAGACATTTTCAGGACAAATTCTGATCTCAAACTGGTAGTGAACCATGTCTTAGACATCAGACAGTTTATTTTTCATATCGTTTCTGCGAGCAAGGGATTTCTGTAAGAGTCACTTACAGAAGAGTCACAGATGCCACCAGTCACCATCATTACCCCGCAATGCACTGTCCACTGTGGGTGGTAATACAGGGATTTTTGCACCATTTTAAAAGTCAAATTTCATGGTTTTTAATACCTTTTTAAGACATCAATAAATATAATTGAAGACCCATAATTGTCCTCATAATTTCTGTAGTTTTCTCCCCGGTAACATTAGCTAACTTTGCGCTAACGTTAGGGTGTTAGCTAACTCGCCGCAAATGTTAGCTAGCTCTCCGCTAACCTTAGTTATTCCTGGTAACATTCCCTAAAGTTAGTATGTTAGCTAGCTTGCAGCTAATGTTCATATGTTAGCTAACTCGTCACTAATGTTAGTTAGCTCTCCGTTTATCTTAGTTCTCTCCCCGGATTAGATGTTTACGATAGGCCACTGTGTTTTCCCACTGGCATTAAACGCACCATCTGAAAATGTAATACCTACAACAAATCTTCAGGAAACTTAAGACAAATAAAATACCTTAATTACTCATATTTTAATTAAAGACATTTTAAGACTTTTTTTAAGGACCCGCAGAAATCCTGTAAGAATAGCTTCCATGGTGTATGGTCCTAAAATAATATCACAATATATATAACAATATACTAACACTACTGTAAAAAACAGAAAATTAAATTAATCTTTAATTTAATGGCACACCACTAACATATTAAAAATATACAATAATTGTATATGATTTGTAACAGAAGTAAATGATCAAGAATGTCATAACACTAATAATGCACTCCATATATCTCCATATATCCAGGATTTAAGTAAAATAAATTATACTGGACAGATATAATCTGTCTCTAGTAGATATATAATGGGAAATAAGAACAAGGTGAATTTTTCTTTTGCTAAAAACAGTAAAAATGTTGTATCCTGACGTGATAATTAGGGGTGGGTGATACCACACAATAATTCAGGGTATAATATCGTTCATGGTATTTAAAAATGTTGGCAAGATTACTGCGTATAATATAGGACACATCTCTACTCCATACATACGTCACACTGTGGATGGTACGAATGATAAATACCCGAAACACAAATTCAGAAATGGAACATCTCATCCATCTGCCCTCACGACATCTCCAATCATTCACCTGCACCCACTATAAGACCTCACTCAAACTCCCATAATTTCATGTGGCCTTACCACGAGCACGCTGACTAGTATTCAAATCAACCTCACTCACAAGATAACACCTTACAACTTATACAGGCATTATAGAGAAGCATTCCCAAGTTGTCCCCTGAGGTAAAAATTCATAATCAAATTACATACTGCTGTCCCATGACTTCTGTCATGTGGGTGTAAAGTTCTGACAACTAGCCACGCCCCTAATGCCGAGAGGTACTGGGGTACTCTACTATTGTACAGCATATACACTCAATCAACCAAACAGGGAACTGGATCATCATCAGACTACAACTACAAACAGCTGCAGAACAGCAGGCAGATGCGCCTGACGTCTGACATCCACAGCTTTTCATCATATGCATCATCAGCTGAGGAAATGAAAACAAGAGGAGGACACATGACTGACAGCAGCTGACGAACACACGCCATATTTCAGCTTCATGTTCAGCCCAGAGGCAGGTGCGCCGTCCTGGACTGAGATTAAAGCCAGAGCCTGGCCAAACATCACGTTTCACTCTTATTAATAATGATGCTTCATGTGGTTGTTTAAGTCATGATGCCAGAGAGACACTATTGTAACAGTGTTTAAGTGTGAAGAACCTTCTGAAAAGTCTAAAGAACCTTGACTTTATGTTAAAAATCTTTAGTGATTTGCAGGTCATATGTCTAGAACAAATATAGTTCCTTATTGAATGTTTATTTTTACATTTTATTTTACCCAGCTTTTTCCAATTTTGCTTAACGCACTAGGGCTGCAACAATTAGTTAACATAATTGACAATTGGCAAATTTGTGGACTAATCGTTGGGGACAGAAGAACAGTGCAAGAGGGCTTAATGGGCTGCTAACTTAGTCAGTTCACACTCAACTTGTTCACAAAAAAAGAGTGATGAGAGGAGAGAGCACCACCTACTGTACCCACCCAGAGAGAGCATGACCTACTATACTCTCTCGGACTCTGGCTGCTGATGGAGAAGAAGGATGATCTACTGTACTCTCTCAGGCTTTGGCTGCTGAAGCAGCATGACCTGGGATTTACAACTCGCAATACATTGTCTATTAAAGCTGTGTATTGGCAATAAATTGGCAAAACGATACATAGCAAGTTACAGGGTTTAAAATTCAACATACCACAGTACATCATAATACCATTTTTTATATTTTCTGACACCCTTTTTGCCTTGCTAGAGCATCTCTATTTTACCTTATACTAGTCCAGTAAACAAGCTCTGAATGTGGACCTAAACTTCTCAGCCTGAGCGCAGTGTCACTGCATGACATGATCTAGGTTTATGACTAGACTTCAGTCTATAGCTTCTGCCGCCTTCAACCTCCCGCTCTGACTGCAGCTGATGTCGGCTGGGCTGGGTTTACTCATTCTGATCCTGAGAGTGTAAGCAGTCTAAAGGCCAGCCTCATGTCGGTTAGTAACTGCTGACTACCACCTCACTGTCTCTCCCACAGCGCCTCCACAACCGCCACCAAATCCCACGGGTATTCTAATTACCTCAGTGTACCTGCAGGACGACTGTGCTCTAACTGGGTAAAGTAGGAGCCTGAGGGTTATTTACCAAAGCTTTATCAGTGAGCCTGAAGACAAAAGATTAGGGTCGTGCAGACTTTACGGAGTCCATTCACTCGGTTTCCATATAAGGACCAGCCTCCTCTATATATGTTTAAGTGAGGAAAACTGAAGGACTAATTACCATTTCTTTTTAAATCACTGATAAATCAAGATAAAAATGATTATTTTTCAGCTTGTTCTGGCTACTTTGCTTGTGCAGATCTCCTCACCAAGGGGGAGCGGGCTTCCTCACTAGCACACCAAACCTCCTCCACTTGCAGTGTAAACAGCAATCTGATTGACTCTTTCTGTCAAAGGGCAGGACTTTATTCCTGAACAGATTCTTGTTTATTTATACCCTTTACAGTAACACAGATGCTGTGAAGTATCGAAGAGAATTGTCTTGCAGCATATTGAGTATTGCAGAATCACAGTATCAGATGCAGACAGAGATGCACTGCGATTTCCACCCCTATTCTACACTAATAAGAGTCCTTTTCAAGCCTCTTTACTGTCCTACCTAATCATGTATCATGCATCGTCATATTGATAACTTGTCTCATCCGTAGTGTAGAGTGTAAGGCTTGATCAGCTGTTGATTTAAACATTTTGCCATGGGTACAGTGGTGTTACATAGGGCTGCATGCTATTGGAAAAAATTGATACGTTTTTTTTTTTTTCTTCAGCGATATATACTGCGATATTTATTAAACAATGCAGGAGGACAGCACCAGCCCCGCACCCACCCGCGCGCTGTCTCACAACAGAGATCCAGATCGACCAAGAGCGGGGTCAGCATTTTAGAGTCAGCCAAGCACTCTAAAACAAGAGGAAAACAGCAAAACAACATTCAAGCATTTTAATAGATTTTTAAAAAAGGTACATATAAGTGTTCTTTTGGGATTAAAAGCACAATTCCTGCTGTAACTGGAAATATCTGCACAAAACTGTGTGGAACTGAGGTGCACAGCTTTGGACAGGCTGTTTGCTGTTGCTAAAACGCAGGTGGAGGCCATGCGGTTACCTCGTGTTTACGCCCGCTTCTCCTCCTCCTCGCGCTCCCCCTCCCCTTTACCCTTCTCAGCAGCAGACAGAGACGGCGCTGCTCACTCAAAACGCTGAGTATCTATTTCTTGTTTCAAGAATCAGAACATTGCAACATGACATGTTTGTTTTTATTGCCTTAAGTGACATCGCACATTCTTCGATGTGACTATCGCGCATGCGCACTTTGCGATGACCAGGCTTAAACGATGTCTATCATGCAGCCCTAGTGTTATCCATTATGCATTGCCATCAAAATTTAGTACATTAAAACATCAAAAAAACGCATGCTTATCTTAATATGCATCTCTAATATATAATAATGGCTCAGTCAGTCTGCATAGCGGCGTAATGACTAGCCTGCAGACGAGTTCTAAGGTCAGGACACTGTACTGTACTGTACTCTAAGTAACGCTTATCTCTGCAGCAGAACCTGCAGGCCAGACAGTCAACCATTAACCTGCCCCTCTCTCCAGGGCACACAGTCGCCCATACCAGCCTGCACGCCAACGTATCTCTCAGCGTATTCCTCTCTTTCGCTCATTACCTTAATTTCTCTCTCTTTCGCCTATTCCCTCCACCTCATTCCTCTCTCTTTCGCTCATTCCATCCCTCATCGTCTGCTGCGTCATCACCGACAGATTTAGAGCAACCACACACCCAAAAAACATCCCTCTCCACCACATCTGGACGAGGGAGGGATGAGGAGAGAGAGAAATATGCTAATGACATGAAGACAGAATGAATGAGACAGACAGAGAGGGAGACAGAGGGAGAGACAGACAGACAGACAGAGCCTACCAGAAAGACAGAAAAGACAGAACTAAACGGAGAATGTTCACATCAAGTGGGTCACTTTCACTCAAATCAGGTCAACCCTCCACACACACACACAAACACACACAATGCGATTAATCGCGTTTTTATAATTTATCATCAGTAATTATTGTGTTTTAATTATAATAATCAGGGTTTGATCCACTATTTAAAGGGACAGTCTCAACATGTTGCACATGAAATGTTCAAATAATCTAAAATGTGCCTGTAGAACTTAGATTGAGTAGCCATCAGCTAAAATGCTAACCTTAAGCTAGTTTTAATTTTATACTATATATTATTAAATATATTAAATATTATTACATATACGTTTTCGATACGCTGTAATTGTCAATGTTAGTTAATACAGTATAAAGAGATTTTGCACCACTGACTAAAAAAAAGGGCATTTCTGAAAGATATAAAGTGCTTAGACGAATGTGTCACAATGCTAGTTAGTCAGCATTCACCATTTAAAAAAAACAATACTTTACCACAAATACTAAAATATAAGCTGTGTATTATAATAATATGTCAGACTTTAACTGTAGCCATAAGCTAATATGTGAGCCTGATGCTAGCACAGGCTAGCAGGTTAGCATGTAGCACGCTGTGTAGTAGAAGAGCTACCTCTGATCTCAGATGGTAATTAGGAGAGAAAGCCGAGCTCTGAGAAAATAGGAATGCCACCACACCCGGAATAGGCATGCAAACATCCAGATAAATAGGTATAGATAGGACAAACTGGCAGTGTGTGTGTGTGTGTGTGTGTGTGTGTTTGTACCTAGACCAAAGTTACATGGTTGACCAAAACAAAACTGTGAGATGATTATAATAATAACTGTCCTGTGAGAACACTACGGCTGTCGTATTTGATTAGTATGCAACATGTAACTCAGCTCTTCCCTGTTTAACATGAGACAACAATGTGAGAACACAGCCTGATGGCTCTTTGTAGTGTTGTGTGTGTGTGTGTGTGTGTGTGTGTGTGTGTGTGTGTGTGTGTGTGTCAGAGCAAAAGTCACACCCGAGAGTGCAAGTCATACCTCTGAGACCAGATCACAACTATAACCCACTGAAAAATAAAAATCCACCCAACAATGGCTAATGATTTGCACATATAGCAACAAATATTTACTAAAATAAAAAAAGCTAATTTTTTAAGATCAAATCTTTTTAAAAAAGTTTTTATTGTGTCCTGCCCATCATTAGAACTATATTAGAACAATATATTCACAAGAATTATAAAATATAAGCTGTGTATATATACAGACACAGCAATTCTATCTACTGCACTGGATTAAAAAACAACACTAAATAAACACCAAATGACTTCTTTATGAATCTTTACATCAATAATCAATATGTATTAAATTGTTGCAAATCGATACAGTAGAGCAAATAATATTGCATTTAAAATATATATATATATATATATATATATATATATATATATATATATATAATACAAACATTTGGCAGGTAATATAACTTGCCAAAAAACATTTTTCTCAAGAACTATTACTAAGTAAAGTTTTTTTGATTTTTAAAAAAGTTGTTTCTGCATTGTTATATGATAATCAATATATAAGTGGCATAAATTGATCCTAAAATGACAATAATATTGTTTATCGCAATTATTTCTGGGATCATAAGTCATCCATGAGCAATAATTATTGTGACAGGCCTAGTTCCAATTTATCAATGTAGTCAAAACGGGCCACTGAGCACAAGCCATATCAATAACCTTGTACTGCTACACATTGCAATGGATAGGCCTTGAAATATAATAAAAACATGCTGAACTAGGTAAATGCCTTAATGCCTCGATTCACACAGAACATCTGTCAGGATTTGCAGTATGAAAGGAAAATTGTAGTAATTTGCCTAAACCTCATTTGCGTATTTCAGCCTTCCACAACATCCATACACCAAAGGGCAATATTGTAATTAACGTGCAATATGATGTTCAGCCCATTTCAGACATGCCACAGTGCAGACAGCTGGTAATTACCCAACAGAGACTCTGTAGTGCTGCCACCGGACACGTCTGCCAGTTTCAGCACAAATTCAGGAATTTACAGCCCCACTTCATTACGATTAAAGACACTCGAAACCCCAGGCAGAGCAGGCGTACGTAATCACGCACTCTACAGGCTAATTCTGTGTCCCAGAGGTCAGGCTGGACAAATCAGGGTGTGATCACATTCCCCAGAACAGCAGCGTTCCCGAGCCTCCCTCCCCGAGCCCTGCAGCAACTCTTATCTCCACAATGAGCTGGAATTTAGGGCAACGGTACAAATCTAAACCATTCAACGCACTCAGGAACGGGAAGTCTGGGGGGTTCGATTCCCCATCCAGGAAATCACAGCATGGCACAGCAGGCCCTGAGACAAGAAGAAGAATTTCTTCTAAATTCACTTAGAAGACAACAAGCAGCCTCTTTACGAACAATCTTACCTGTGATAATCATGGTAAATTCCCCCAGCACTGTTCTACTACTATCATACGATCTTAAACAAGGTTACATTTATTATCCAGTGAATATAGATAATTTTATATGAATATGCATAATAATAAAGCATCTACAAAATAGTTAGCTAAAAGAAGTTTAAATAATAATGATTTAGTATCGCTATTGTTTTGAGTCCCAAAGTCAGCTTAATACATGCTCTTAAAAAATACATATATACAACTGACTGAGGCAAATTATCAGTTTAATAGTGACAATATTTAATCTTTAACTATTTTACCACGAAATTTGAGCAGAATGAGAAAAAGAACACACTCTGTGTGTTGCCTATATTACCTGAGCCAACATTATATTATAGCGAGTGCGATCTACACTGTATGTGTTAATATTTACAATATTAACTGATCTACCTAAATGGAATCTTTCTGTATTCATATTTAACCAAATTTACATTTTTAAGCAAATCTGAAAATTATGTTTCAAATTGTGACTGTTTTGTGTCAAATATGTTTTTTGTTGAAAAAGTAGCTACCATATAACCTAACTACCTAGCAATCTCTGATCTTCCATGATCATTAATTTACAGATCTGATTGGTTTCACTGGGTGAAACCTGCACATTTCATTCTTCAAAGAGCACAATTAAGTAATTATGCTGCATTCCATTTAGCTTACATGTTGGATGGTGCAGCTAGGTATTATGTCATACACTATTCCAGGTCAAAATATAAATCACAAGTGTTTTTACGGTGTTTTATGGTAAATCTAACCAATACTTTTCCCACTTTTTATGTCCTGGATTATCCCTTGTCCTGGATAGCCTTATCCCTTGTTAGAATTGTTTGTGAAACCAACTGATAATGAAGGAATTATTTTGCACATCCAAACAGCATGTAATCATGTGCAGATAGAAGTAGTACAGAACTGTGTGTTGGATGGATTTAATGAAACACTTATAGATAGAAGTGATAAACTCTATAATAATATTGCTTTACAACTGCTGATGTGTGAGGTTGCCATATTGGATTCTATTGGAAATTCGAGATTAAATGGAATGCAAATAATTCCCAGTTCTGTTAGATGGAAAGGCAACCAGTTTTCAATGTTCCAAATATGGAACAGGTTTTGAAATCTTGCTGTAAAATATGGATGGAAATATTCTGCGTATGGTGAAATGTCTTTATTGTGATAATAATTTTACATCTAAACCAGTATTTAGTTGACATTCTGCATTTGACATGAATAGAGAGTTGAATGTCAGAATTTACCATACTTTTCTTAGCCTGTAAAACTCTCATTTTTGCTTACATAACAAAACCCACACATAAGTGTGTTTGTGTGCACATTTATTTTTGAATGGCTTTTCTAAAACACTTATTACACACACTCATTCCAGAAAGTTCAGCTAAACTTTCCCCAAACTGGTTAAAGCACCTATTAAAAGTTAATCCAGAGGTATTCAAACTGAGGGGTTTAGTAATGTTGCAATGGAACAAAGGAGAGAGACTTACAGACAAGGTTAATATGTGTACATATAGCTAAAAGTGTTACTCGTTCTTTCTTATATTGAATGATGCATTCTCTCTGATGTATAAGCTACAAAAACTGATCGGGAGTATCGATCCGCGGGTTAGCTGCGCTACGTCACTGACACAGGGAGCCAGGTGTTCTATCGAGTTGTGCTACCCGTCGATATGTGATACTTAGCGGCTCTGCGCATGCGCAAAAATCTCATCTTTACTGTTTTCATGTGTTCTTTCCTAGAGGTGGGTAGCCCAGGTCCAGAAAGTAAAATTCCAGGCAGCTGGTACAAAACCCTGAGTTAGATTTCTACTTGCTGGACCTGTGTTACCCACCTCTAGTTCCTGGTAATTTAGTTTTCAGTTTTTTCCCCCCAGGTGCATTGTACAATCTGGACTCACAGTCATCGTTTGCCTGAATGTTACAACCGTGTAAAAAAACTAACAAATATAATAATAAAAATAAATAAAAATGTTTTCAGTCATGTTGCCTTGTTTTAACCTGTTTAACCTATGTTGCTTTAACTTTATCCTGATACAGCGATCTAGGCTATTCAGATATGATTATACCGACACTTCTACTGCATGCAGCATGTTCTAATATTTTTTATTTTTACAGTTAAACATTAAACACTAGGGTAGCACGGTTTGACAGGGTAGCACAACTCCACAGAACACCGGAATCGGGCGATGACGTCACCGCGTGTAACACGATGAACCATCCGAGAGCGAGTGTCTCGCGTGGAGCCGCGCCGGTGATTTACACCCAGAGTAAAACCCACCCCGCCCCGCTAACGCGCTCCCGGATCTGGCGGGGGGAGTCCCGGCCCGGTAACGGGCTCCGGCTGCTCCCTCCCTCCCTCTCCCCTCTCTCCCTCCATTTTTATGCAACTCATTCATGCGAGCAGGTCGTCGCTTCCTGTAACTTCACCGCTTTGTTTTTTCCCCTCGAACAAGTCTACCTGCAGCAGCAGCGAAGTTTAGAACTGCTTAAACTCGTAAAAGAAAGTGCGCGTGGAGATGAAACTGTGTTGCGATCTCGTTTAGAGTCCCTCCCGGCCAAGCTTTACTCCCCTCGCCCTTCAACGTTGAAGCTGAAGTTAGCATCTCGTTCACTTTTCCCATTCCACCTTAAATAGTGAAGCAGTTCCATGGCACTTTACAGTTACGTTCTGGCGCCTCAGTGGCCGGAGCAATGGAACGTCTGTCCCATTTAAGGTGGACCGCAGAGTTAGACTTGAAAGCCAACTTTGAGCCTGGCTCGTCCTTCCTGCTTCAGTGCACTTTGCTCTTTAGAGCAGATGGGTGGAAAATACGCCTTGTAAAAACTATAAAAACAACTTACCTGCTTATTCCAGCTGCTTTAAGGTTGACTTAACAAGAACCGGTGCTTATCCTGGTCGTAGCAGCTTTGCAAAAACCGCCTGTCCGCTGCAACCTCTCTTCAGGCTAGCGCGCTCTCTCCTCTTTCGTCTCTTTTGCTCTCTCTCTCTCTCTCTCTCTCTCTCTCTCTCTCTCTCTCTCTCTCTCTCTCTCTCTCTCTCTCTCACTCTTTTACTATTTTTTTCTGCTCTCTCTTCTCCCTCCCTCTCTTCCACTTGCACTGTTTCGCCTACTGGCTCGGGGTGCGGTCCAGAGAGGGCGGGGCCGGCGCGGTTTGTACGCCACGCCCACTTCCTCACTTCTCTGCCAGTCAGCGCGTAGCGTTCAGGCGGCTTCGGCCAATCAGAAGCCCAAAAGTGCGAAAACGAACCGGAGCTAAAGTATGAGAGAGCGGGAAGGGGGCGGGGCGGAGGAGTGGGGGCGGGGCCTGCCTCTCCCGGAGTTTAGAGTTTAACGGGACGGTCTGAGCAGCCGAGGACTTTTATGACCATATAAGTAGCCGGGCTGCGCGGGACGGACCCACCAGCAGCCCCTCGACCCCGGTGTGTCACTGTCTGCAGCTCCGCACACACACTCCCACAAAACACGGAGGAATGCCAGGAATTACCAATGCAGTCCACCCCCCCCCCCCTTTCCCTGTTTCTCTCCCTTTTTTGTGCGCTAGATTATGAATAGGCCTCAGTTCAGGCCCCCACTATTGTAGACAGGTTTATCACACTCATTCATCTTTACCATTTAAAACATTTAAACACTTACTTTTAAAAGTGAAGTTTTGTGTAGAATCCTGGAAAAAAACATCGGTTTGTCAAACGATAAAAAAAATATTTTTGTAACACTTAAACTTTTAGTAATAGATATTTAAATGTAATTAAAAAGAATCAATGTCAAGGTCATCTAAATGGTTTTATTTGTATTCAAATATGTTTGTTTAAATGTATCTTTACATCACTAAATATTGCTAAAAATGGCTAATGCATCACCAGGCTCTGGAAAAAGTTACTGCAGATATTTGGTAAAATAAAATTAAAGCGCTTTCTAGATTAATTGTGTGTGTGTGTGTGTGTGTGTGTGTGTGTGTGTGTGTGTGTGTGTGTGTGTGTGTGTGTGTGTGTGTGTGTGTGTGTGTGTGTTACCAGGTTAACACTGACAACACTATTTTATATATAAGCATTTGTTGAGTTCAGAATTTTGTGCACATTTTTTTGACATTCATTTTGTGTCATTAATTTTCTATACTTATGTAGCATTTTGTTTACCTCAGAAGTTAGATTATGGAGATAAAAATGTTTCACTTAAACATACAAATAGTTTAAATAAACAGTTAGCTAAAGATTTTGGAGTATACCACAATTGGTTTGCTGGCAAATCAGATTTAATCTAACTGATGATAATTAGTTGATGATGATAATAAGACTGTGGAAATTTTGTAACTATAATTTTATTCTTTAGATAAAGCCAGAGAGTGATTTCCGACATCTTCAAAAGACTCTTGGAAACTGGAGAAAACTGCTACAGGCTGACCCACATGGCAACATCTTTAGCTCAGATTAACACTGTAAATCTAAAAAGTCTCAGTTTTAGCAGTGGAGAGAAGAATTAGAGGTGGCAGGTAACATGCAGTAATAAAGACATTGTTAAGATGATCAAATAAAACAATAGGGATGTTTTGAAACTTGTTGTGTACTTGAGCACATTTTGTATTTGCTCTGTTGGTTGGTGGGGCACAGTGTCCAGATTTAATTAGGTTGTTGTGTTCCTGCAGTCTGTGTTTTTTGTTCCTCCTGCAGTATTGTGAAGTCCCTGTGTGATGATGAATGGAATATTCCACATACCTGAGCTCATATTCATCTAAAAATGAAATACAAAACAGGCATTAATCTCTGGGTGAGGAACTGGAATCTAGTTCTGCTGCCTGCCCAGACTCTGGATCTCCTGGACTGAATTTACATCATTTTTCTAGCCTTTAATCTCCTCATCTTATTCCTTCTATTCTGCTCCTCTTTCTCTTTCTATCTCCTTGAGTCTAAAATGAGCTGTTGTTGGGATTGAATTAAAGGCTGAGAGGATGAGACCTGCAATAAACCTAACTAGTTCTATTCACTTAACTCAAACTATAATTAAACACAATTACACACATTTGCACTTTTCTGAGCATTTTCTGAGCTTTACAGCATGAGCCTATGAGTAATCCATGTTTATTCCACTTTACTCCTTCGTATTAATGCATTAATTACATAATGTCCTGTCTTTAATTTCCTTGTATTGTGTTGGTTCTGCTCCCAGCCTGCTTCACTGCTTTACTATAGTCTGTAACAGATTTTAAAAGTAGCTTAAAAGCATTTTCTGACTACTGACTTTGTTAGGGTTTAGTTGTGTTCATTTTAACGGTATATAGAATTAATTACAGGTAGACACGCTTACTGTGTGATTATGGGATTTTTGAAGGTTCTTATTAAAGACAAGGGTTTCATTGAGAACCATCGTAGCTTAATGGGTTAAAGGGTTGGTTTACTTTACTTTAAAGAAACATCTGAACCCAGGATGTCCTAAAAACTACATATTAAAAACAACACAGTAATCAGTTTGTGTTAAAAAAGTATTTAAAAAAATATCTACAAGAAAGTTTAAGTACTTCTGAATTTGAATAGCAGTTTAACTATAGGTCAGATGTGTAAATGATTCATTGAGATGTTGACTTTGCTAAAGAACTTGTGAAAAACCTTTTATATAGCACTAAAATAAAACAAAAATGCTAGAATGTCAGAGCTTTTAGTAAATACTACAAATTTTCATGTTACTTAAATGTTTTTCACATTTTGCCACAAACCACAAACTTAAATGTAATTTATTGATATTTTAAGTGATATAATAAAAAGAACTAAAATTATAATGATTTCCGATTTTTTTATCAAATAAAATCTGAAACAGAGATGTGCAAAAGTAATCAGCCTATTAACCCTTTCAGTATACCAACACTTAGTAGAGCCACATTTCACTGCAATTTCAGCTGTAGGTATTTTTGGGTATGTCTCAATGAACTTTGTACATGTAGATACTGAGA
Source organism: Astyanax mexicanus (assembly GCF_023375975.1). Lineage (NCBI taxonomy): Eukaryota > Metazoa > Chordata > Actinopteri > Characiformes > Acestrorhamphidae > Astyanax > Astyanax mexicanus. The sequence goes on along the minus strand of NC_064410.1, from coordinate 18,746,529 downwards.
TGTTTGCCAATTTTTCTTTGCAAAAAAGCTAAAGCTCAGCCAGGTTGGATGGAGAGCATCTGTGAACAGCAATTTTCATGTCTTGCGACAGATGCTGGATGGGATTTTGGTCAGAACTTTGACTGGGCCTTTCTAACACATGAATATTCTTTGATTTTAATCATTCCACTGTAGCTCTGGCTGTATGTTTAGGCTCATTGTCTTGCTGGAAGCTGAATCTCCTTCCCAGTCTCAAGTTTTTTGCAGCCTCCAACAGGTTTTCTTCCAGGATTGTCCTGTATTTGGCTCCATCCATCTTCCCATTAATTTTGACCAACTTCCCTGTCCCTGCTGAAAAAAACATCCACACAGCATGATGCTGCCACCACCATGCTTCACAGTGGGGATGGTGTGTTCAGGGTGATGAGCTGTGTTACTTTTTTACCACACAAAGCCCTTTGCATTTAGGCCAAAAAGTTACCAGCACTGGTCTCATCTGACCACAGCGTCTTCTTCCACATGTTTGCTGTGTATCTTCCATGGCTTGTGGCAAACTGCAAGCGACACTTCTTATCACGTCTTTCTTTCAACATTGGTTTTGTTTGTGACACTTATCCATAAACGGCAGGTTTGTGGAGTGCACAACTTATAGTTGTCCTGTATACAGATTCTCCCACCTGAGCTGTGGATTTCTGCAGCTCTTTCAGAGTGACCTTGGGCCTCTTGGCTGCTTCTCTGACCAGTGCTCTCCTTGCTCGATCTGTCAGTTTAGATGGACTGTCATGTCTTGGTAGGTTTGCAGGTATATAATACTTTTTTTCTGGATGATGGATTGTACAGTGCTTTTTGGGATGCTCTAAGCTTGAGACAACTTCTCCACAAATTTATCTCTGACCTGTCTGGTGAGTTATTTGGTCTTCATGATGCTGTTTGTTCACTAGTGTTCTCCAACAAACCACAGAAGAGAACATTTATACTGAGACTAAATTACACACAGCTGGACTCTGTTAACTAATTATGTGATTTCTTAAGGCAGTTGATTGCACTGGATTTTATTTAGGGGATTTAGAGTAAAGAAGGCTAAATACTTTTGCACATCACACTTTTTTACAGATTTGTATTATTTTTATTAAAATCTTTGAAAACCATATATCATTTTTGTTCTACTCTACTCTACTCTATTCTAATTATGTGCTATCTTGTGTTGGTCTCATATAGACCTCATTTTACATCTTTTCACCTTTCACTTTCAACCAGAAATAGAAAAAAAGTAACATTTTCTACCAGAAATTGTTTTAATGAAAAGCTGGGACGTTTTTTTCAATGTCAATGTTTATATTTTATCACTGTTTGTTATTGCCAGATTTTTAAGTATTTTTTTTCAGTCATATTTTGAGTTGTTTATTTAAACATTCCTTTTTATATATGTAAGAGTGTCTCTGTTACTCTCTCTATCTCTCCCTCTCTCTTTCTCTCTCGGGTAAAGGGGGGGGCTATGTTGACGCCAGACTTTCACAAACATCCTTGAGCTTCGGATGAAGAGTTGTGACCCTGCCGGTCACGCAGACACAACTTCCACATCTCCAGTCAGTCACACAGAGCGACAGCTCTTTTAGCAAAAGTGCTAAGACATCCACATACTCTAAACTGTCAGATGGAGTAAAATTATCATGCTGAGTGTAACTGGCCAGTACAACAAAATATACAAATTTAAAGGACTTTGTTTGTATAGCTACTAAAAAAAAAGGGTTTCAACCAACTTTTTATATACTATGCATGTGCTAAAGCTCTTTTACCATTGTTGGTTCCTTGCACCATACTATATATGTCAATGTCAATTTTATTTTTTTAACAACAAATGTTGACCAAAGTGCTGTACAGTAATTAATAAACAAGGAATCTATTAAAACAAATGAGATTTCTGGCGGGATTTAAAAGTCGACAGTGAGGGGGCTAACCTAACAAACAGTGGCAACTCATTCCATAGTTTGTGGTCCAGAAAGACTTCCAGGTTACTTACCATCAGTAAGTTGTCTACCACCCAAATTTACCTTCTCTTGGGTGTTGTATTTGTATTTTATATGTTAATTATCTGTTAGACCTGATTTTTGTAGAATGTAAGATCAGGTTATCGTTATTCTGTGTTACTGAGGAGTTGCAGTGCATTGGCCTGGTGCTACAGTAATGCAAAAAATACAGTTTGAATCATTTCTTTGATTAAGTCTATATGTACTATATAAGAATACTAATTTATTTAAAGATTTAATAAAGTTTTTTAACCCCACAATACATGTTAATAACCAGTTGGGTAAATAAAAAGATTGTTATGTGAATAAAAACTAAAATAATCTAAATACGTCATGTCAAAGCAAACTGATGATGGGTTAAATTTCAAAGCCGTGGTAGATGTTTTAACTGTGACCCTGTGGTTCAGCTCCAAGAAACCTTAAAGAATTTAGGTTTAAAACAGTTTATGACTGGTTTAAGAATAGTTTAAAAGTGGTTTAAGGTTGGCTGTGTGAATTTATTATTGATGGATTTCATAGCGTTCATTTCATGTATGCATTGTTTGTTTATTATTATTATCATTATTATTATTATTATTATTATTACTGTAATAACATTTGTATTATTATTGGATAAACAGTCATATTTCTTTCTGGTTAATCTAGACGTTAAGGCTGTGTACAGGGGATTGATTGAATGCATTATTCCTGGATGTGAGGTTTAGAGTGTTTCCGGAAGTGTATCCACAGAGTGATGACAGATGTATGGAGTCATAACAGGACAGGGGGCTGCAGGGCTGGAATGTGAGGAATGGCTTTGATTTGTTTATGGAAGCTTTTAGAAGCTGTACATCATCTGTAACAACCAAACTGGGAACCAGCACTGCGACTGAAAAATCAATACATTCCATCACTCTCTCTCTCTCTCTCTCTCTCTCTCTCTCTCTCTATCTCTCAGTCTGTCTGTCTCTCTCTCTCAATCTGTCTGTCTTAGTGCTGACTGAGCAAGAGAGAGTTTTAGATGACTAATCAAAAGAGAGAGAAAGAATGAAATTAATTGTTTTGTTTCCTATTTGAGAGAGAGAGAAATAAAAGGTTAGAAAAGGAGAGAGAGAGATGGAAGATGAAGGGAGTACAGATACTAAAAGAGAGAACAGAGGGAGAAAAGAGAGATGGCTAGAGAGCGCAGTAGAGACTGACAGACATATTATAGATAGATAGATAGATAGATAAATAGAGTTACAGTTTACCCTTGAACTCCATGAAGAACAGAAGGAACTCTGTATGTTTAAAAAAGAAAAACAGAAAGATTACCAAATAAGGACACTTTAACACACACCCCCCCATACTGACCTAGTCACACACACACACATTCTCGGAATGTGTTGTAAGAGTGGCAGGGTGTGCCCCTGGTTCTGGGAGTTGCTGTTTTATACTGAATGTATTCACCCCCACCTACTGCACTCTACTGAGCTTAAAGCTACAGAACAACTGCAGCTCAAATTACCCCACACTGCTCATATAAGCACTCTACTGCATCCAGACCTAATGCCAGGAGTGGACTAGAGGGGTATAAACCCCCAGTACTGAGCTGTGTACCGGAAGAACTGTGTTCTCTGGAATGATGGAGCTCCAGCCGATACTTTACAATAGGATGAGTTAGGGAGTTGGGAAGAAGTTATGGATGGGTTAAGGATTTAAGGAGTTGTGGATGTGTTGTGTTGTTGGGGATGAGCTGATGAGTTGGGATAAGCTTGGGATAATTTGGGGAGTTGGAGATTAGGTTAGGAGTAGTTGGGGATGAGCTGGGGAGTTGGGGATGAGCTGATGAGTTGGGGTAAGCTTGGGATAATTTGGGGAGTTCGAGATTAGGTTAGGAGTAGTTGGGGATGAGTTGGGGAGTTGGGGATGAGCTGATGAGTTGGGGTGAGCTGGGGATAATTTGGGGAGTTGGAGATTAGGTTAGGAGTAGTTGGGGATGAGTTGGGGATGATCTGATGAGTTGGGGTAAACTTGGGATAATTAGGGGAGTTGGAGATTAGGTTAGGAGTAGTTGGGGATGAGTTGGGGAGTTGGGGATGAGCTGATGAGTTGGGGTGAGCTGGGGATAATTTGGGGAGTTGGAGATTAGGTTAGGAGTAGTTGGGGGATAGTTGGGGAGTTGGGGATGAGCTGATGAGTTGGGGTAAGATGGGGATAATTTTGGGATTTGGGGATTAGGTTGGAAGTAGATGAGCATGAGTTGGGGAGTTGGGGTAATCTGGGAATGAATAGAGTTGTTAGGAATGAGTTGGGGATAAGTTGGGGGCGAGGTAAAGAGTAGTTGTGGATAAGTTGAGGTGATGGGGTATGCTGGAGATGAGTTGAAGGGCTGTGCATGAGTTGTTAAATTGGGGTAAGATGGGGATAAGTTTAATAGTTGGGGTAAACTGGGGATTAGTTGGGGTAAGCGTTGAATGAGTTGTGGAGTTGGAGTTTGCTTGGATGAAATGGGGAATTGGGTTAAACTGGGAATGAGTTGTGGAGTTGGGGATGAGATGGGGTAAGCTGGGAATGAGTTGTAGAGTTGCAGTAAGCTTGCAATGAGATGGGGTAAGCTGTGGATGAGTTAAGGAGTTGAGGTAAACTGGGATTTGTTGGGGAATTGGGGTAAGCTTTGGATGAGTTGAGGAGTGGGTAAGCTGTGGATGAGTTTTGGAGTTGGTGTAAGCTAGGGAAGAGTTGAGGAGTTAGGGAAGAGTTAAGGAGTTTGGTAGGGTAGCAGGAAAATTCACTATCAACACTACATTTAAAATAAATGTATTTACCTGAAAAATAATTCTTTAGGTTGTACAAACAAACAATTATATCCAACATTGTTTACTGAAAATAATGAATGAACTGATGCCATATACTCACATCCCTAGAAAGGTACTAAGTATTACACCCCATTACCCAGAATTCCCAGCATGCTAAAGACATGCTTAGTAATCCTGCACTTCCTCTAGATCCATTACTCACTAACATGCGCTGCATTCAGGCTCCTGGGGAAAAGATAAAGAAGAGAACGGTTTTGGTGAGTGCAATAAAAAATTTAAAACTGTCCCATCCCACCTAACTGATCTTTCACTAATGTGCACAACTAGTATTGAAACATTTACAACATGTTTCACTATATTTTAACAGTTTAATCCAGTGCAATCTTTGCACTATGAACTATGGCTAAAATAGTCCTTAACATGGTCAAGCGTTAAGAACATGTTTTGAACAGGTAAAAAATAATACCCTAAACTATGATATAAACACGGCTGGATCATAAGCATTCAAAACTCATGTTTATATGTTTATATATGTGGGGATGTTATTTGGTCATAACAGCTTCATTGACTCTAGTGGAGAGAAAGGCATCTCTGTTGTTTCCACGCTGTGCTGGAATGCTTCGACTGCACTATGGATCCTCAGTGAAGCTCCACGAGACTCCTCTCTCCAGAACTGTGTAACGCTGTTTTCACAATGAATGAGAAAAATTCACCACTGTGCTTTTAAACACCTTGTTTTCAATGGAATGTGTGGCGCACATGTGGAATTTCACTGCACGAAGCTCAGGGGCAAACACAGCAGAAACCGAGTCTTCGATTGGTCGGCACAGCCAATCAGAGAGCAGTGGGCGTGCCCGGTAACTGTTGGACTTCAGGGAGAGAAGAGGGGCAGTCGATTCAGTTAATTTAAGTTTCATTTACTAATAATCAATTACATATTTGATGTTTAGTACTAAAATGATGTTATATTTGGTGTTTGGTATGAGCTGGGAATAAATTGGGAATGAGTTGAGGATTTGGGGTAGGTATGGGATGAGTTGAGGAATTAGGGATGAGTTGATGAGTTGGGGTAAGATGGGGTTGAGTTTAAGAGGTGGGAGTGAGTTGGGCATAATTTGGATGAGTTCAGGATTTGGGGGGATGAGCTGAGGAGCTTGGGACGAGTTGAGTATTTGGAGTATGTGTGGGATGAGATGCGTTGATGAGTTGGGGTAGATTTGGGATGAGTTGAGAAGTTGGGGATGAGTTGGGGTAAGCTGGGGTTGAGTTTAGCAGTTGGGAATGAGCTGAGCATAAATTGGATCAGTTGAGGATTAGGAGGGACGAGTTGAGGAGATGGGATGGGTTAATGAGTTGAGGTACGTTTGGGATACTTTGAGGAGTTGGGGATGAGTTGATGAGTTGGGGTAAGATGGGGTTGAGTTTAGCAGTTGGGAATGAGCTGAGCATAAATTGGATCAGTTGAGGATTAGGAGGGACGAGTTGAGGAGATGGGATGGGTTAATGAGTTGAGGTACGTTTGAGATACTTTGAGGAGTTGGGGATGAGGGGGTAAGATGGGGTTGAGTTTAGCAGTTGGGAATGAGTTGAGGAGTTGGGAATGAGTTGAGGAGTTGGGAATGAGTTGAGGATTTGAGGATGAGTTAATGAGTTGGGGTATGTTTGTGATGAGTTGAGAGGGTAAGCTGGGGTGGATTTTAGGAGTTTGGAATGAGTTGAGGAGTTGGGGATGAGTTAATGAGTTTGGGTACGTTTGGGTTAAGTTGGGGATGGGTTGGGGTAAGCTGGGTTGAGTTTAAGAGTTGGGATTGAGTTGTGGAATTCGGGATGAGTTGATAAGTTAGAGTAAGCTGGAGTTCAGTTTAGAAGTTGGGAATGAGTTGAGGATGACTTAATGAGTTGTTTGGGTTGAGTTGAGGAGTTGGGATGAGTTGATGAGTTGGGGTAAGATGGGGTTGAGTTTAGGAGTTGGAAATGAGTTGAGGAGTTGAGGATGAGTCAATGAGTTGTGGTATGTTTGGGATGAGTTGAGAGGGTAAGCTGGGCTGGAGTTTAGGAGTTTGGAATGAGTTGAGGAGTTGGGGATGAGTTAATGAGTTTAGGTATGTTTGGGTTAAGTTGAGAAGTTGGGGATGGGTTGGGGTAAGCTTGGTTGAGTTTAAGAGTTGGGATTGAGTTGTGGAATTTGGGATGAGTTGATAAGTTAGAGTAAGCTGGAGTTCAGTTTAGAAGTTGGGAATGAGTTGAGGATGACCTAATGATTTGGAATATGTTTGGGTTGAGTTGAGGAGTTGGGGTGAGTTGATGAGTTGGGGTGAACTGGGGTTAAGTTTAGGAGTTGCGAATGAGTTGAGGATGACGTAATGAGTTGGGGTATGTTTGGGTTAAGTTGAAGAGTTGGGGTGAACTGGGGTTAAGTTTAGGAGTTGGGAATGAGTTGAGGAGTTGGGTTATTTTGGGTTGAGAAGTTGGGAATGGGTTGGGGTAAACTGGGTTAAGTTTAAGAGTTGCGATTGAGTTGTGGAGTTGGGGTAAACAGGGTGTCAAGACATGAAACGTGTTGATTGAAACTAAGTTCCCACCTCTGATATTTGCATATGTCCACCTATTCAGCCTAAATCAACTAAGCCCCGCCCAGTTCAGTGTGTAGTTTTAGGTGAGAAATAAAGTGCCATCTTGGCACCAAATTCTCCTCCACACACGCTCTCCTGTATCAGTTTCAGTGTGTAAATGTGTGTGTCTGTGTGTGTGTATGACCTAATATGGAATTAAATTTTACAGACCATTCCAAACCTCTGAATAGCAGAACCTGAGCAGTATAGACAGTAAAGACAGTATCTCTCTCTCTCTCGTACAGGAAGATTTGATAAGTTACACTGAGTAACACTGTTGCAGGAATGTGCAGAAATGGAAGAAGCTTTTCATTTTCTCTCTCTCTCTCTCTCTCTCTCTCTCTCTCTCTCTCTCTCAGTAAAATTAAGTTAAATTGAAATTATATAAATATTTATACAGCGTTTTTACAACAAATGTTGTCACAAATCAGCTTTACAGAGATACGAGTAAAAGCCTCTTTAAAGGAGCACAAAGAAAACAGGAGCAGGAAGAACTCCCTCTGGTTGACCCGACAGCTCAAACAAATTAAACAGAACAATTAAAGAACTGGGTATTAAAGGACTGTGTATAAAAGTAAGAGCAGGTTATGAAGTGTGAGAATGTGAGTGAGTGCAGGACACATGCTCAGTGATAGTGTAAAATTCCATGCAGATTTAACAGCCATATCCACAGCTATGGAACAAATCAATACAGAGATCCAGAGCAGGACAGGACCGCAGTACACAGCAGGGCAGTAGGGCAGCAGGACAGTGGAGATGGCAGATGAAAATAATCAACAGGAATGAAACTTGGTGGGTACCCTGTAAAAGAAAAGTGTATTAAGTATATATTTTTTAAAATATACTTAACATGGAAATGTACATACTTTTTAAAATTCAAATATGTACTTAAATACATAGTAAATGTACTATTTTGAAACAACTTATGGCAATTGTAATTAAGCTATATTTAAACACAACATAAAAGCATTAAATTGTGCTTTTGAGTGTTTTTTTTTTCAAACAATTTCTGAGAACTTAAGTAGATGTTCTAACATAGGACTAGATTGCACAATCCCTTATTGATTGCACCCCTGAGATTTGAGGTGGTTTGATGCAGTAACCTGTAGGAGGTTAAGAAATAAGGTGCTGTCTGTGTAACAATAGGGTTTGGAGCTTCATTGGAGTCATCAGGTGGGCACCCTCCTTCACTGGTGTTTCGATGACAAACCCACTACACCTCCAGAGAGCTCATCGGCGACACCTGGCGTCCCAGATGTGCCCCCCTCAGCTCTTAGCCCTCCTGCGTCACAGATGCTATTTTGGGGCCCAGGTGGCATCTTTCCTCTTTAGCCAGAGCCACCGGCTTGCCTGCTCCGCTGTGCTCGAGAGGGCTCTGATGGTTTGGCGCTGAGTATGGCCTCGAATTCCCAGTTCCCCAAGAAGCCTGGTAGTCGTTTTTCCCACGAAGCCTCTGCAGCCAACTTCCACTGGACAAACCTTGGCTTTCCAGCCACGTTGCTCAGAATCAGCTGCCAGTTCAGCGTACTTAAGGCTCTTTCTTTCGTAGGCCTCCTCAACAGAATCCTCCCAGGGCACAGTAAGCTCAATAATGTAAACCTTACGCAGTGATGTGGACCAGAGCACGAGGTCTGGTCTGAGACTTGTACTGGCAATCTCCACTGGAAAGCATAGCCTTTGGTTTAGGTCCGCCGCTAGCATCCAATCTCGTGCTCCTCCCAACTGACCAAAGTCTGATGCTGTACTGGCCTTGGTCTTGTTTGGCTTAGCACCTTCACGGATGAAGTCTTTTGCAGTTACACAATGGGATGGTGCAGGTAGGGCATTGACGGCTGTTCGTCTAGCGTCTAGCGTAGCTGCAAGACATTTCAGAACTTGGTTGTGCCGCCAAGTGTACCGGCCTTGTGTCAGGCTTGCCTTGCAGCCAACCAGGATGTGCTTAAGGTTTGCTGGAGATGGACAGAGTGGGCACGTTGAGTCTTCCCCATACCATTGCTTCAGATTACTGGGAGTTGGCAGGACATCATATGTTGCTCGCAAGATAAAGCTGATGTGAAATGCTTCCATGCTCCACAACTCCTTCCAAGAGAATCTTCTTCTCTCCACCCCTTCCCATCTCATCCACTGACCCTGCTGCGCTTGGGAGACAGCCTTTGCGCACCTTGCTGCCTGCTCCTGCCGGCGCACCTCCTCCACAACTAGACCTCTGCGCTGAGATGGAGCTGCCTTGTACCAAGATGGATTACTCTTTCCCAGGCCAAAACCTCCTCTCCCCTGTTGCACATGTCCTACGATGTCACGATGCCTTAGGTCTGCCTTTGCTTGCTGTATAGCTAAACTTGCGGACCACTTCTTTCCGGTCACGAGGGTCGGCGCTGTTTGGGCTACACATGGATCCTGGGATTCTAAGAGTGTCATCTCCAGCCTTACTTTAGAGCTCTTAAATTCTTCAGTAAGACTGGACACAGGAAGTTCAAGAATGCCTTTTCCATACAGCCCTACGTTGCTGAAGCATCTGGGAAGACCCAACCATCTTTTAGCAAATGAGCCAATCAACCTCTCCAATTTTTCTACCTTTGAGATTGGGACCTCATAGATGGTAAGAGGCCACATCATTCGGGGTAGCAGACCGAATTGAAAGCACCAAAGCTTTAGCCTGCCAGGGAGTAGGGACTTGTCAATACTCTCCAGGCCACTAATTGTGTCCTGCCTGGTCTGGTGTATGTGTTGTTTTTAACACCTTTTTTAATACACTTAAAGTATATTGTAAATGTACGTTTATTTGTGTATTGATGCACATATTGTTTACACCTTAATGCTACTGGGAAAAAAATACACTGAAGTGCACTTTCAGCACAACATATAATTTAAAGCATATTGCTTAAAAATACATTTTATGGACATACAAAGAAAGCATATTTACTCTATATTAAATTGAAAATGCACTTTTAGTATTCTTTACCTAATTTGAACACACTTTCAATGCTCTTAAGTATAATTCATAAATAATACAAGGGTAAATACAAGGGTAGTTTGAACATTGGGAGATGTGTTAGGCTCGGCCGTGGATGTGATGTACACAAGGATGAGCCTTATCACAGCACATTAGGTGTGCTTTGTATTCTGACTATGCATTTTTCGATGCAACATCCTTCAAAAGCAAATTAGGCCTCAGAAAAAAGTAAAAAAAAAATGTAAACATTTGGAGAAGTTTGAGAGTATTCTACGCCATACCACACACCAGCCTATATTAGTGTATTTAATAATTAATTGTTCCTGATAACCTTTATGTTATTGCCAGTTAGCATTAAAGTTAACGTTCAGTCAAGTTTTCAGTCACGTTGTTGCAGTGCCACCTGTGTCAGTTGTTTCATTTTTAGTTTAGGAAATGTTACTTGTTCTAATTATATTGTGCTGCAAACTTTTAGTAGGTCACAAGTTTTCAGAACGTATTTTTGGAACATCATTTCTGTAATGTTACAGACTGTTAATAAGTCTTATTATGTTTTGTTACATGGGATTGAAACTTTCATCACAAGCCCGACATACTCAAACCCGAACGTGAATTCGAACGTGATTTTGAGGGAACTATAAAATCCCACAATGCATCATGATTTATAGCTGTATACTACGTAAGCTAAATGTGTACCAGAATGCATTGCAAATCTTTGCAGATTGTTACAGTGGGATTCAGGTCAACCTCATTCACTGGTAAACGTGTTTTGAATCCACCAAAATGTAGAGAATACTGCTCATCTACAGAAGAGCTGGTGTTAAGCATATTGTGGCGTGGAAGAGGAAGGAAGACCCGTGAGACTCATGCTGAATGCTCAACAGCTCCTTTATTGAACAGGCTTGCCACTCACTTACAGTCTTTAACAAGACTAGGAGAGCTAAAAAACATTCTACCCCAAATAGGCTACCAACAGAACCAAGTGACTAAACTCACTACTCACTTACTTTATGGTGAGTGCCCTAAACAGCACCCATCTGCATGGCCCCTCCCCATACCCTAGGTTACGGGGGCGGTACCAACTACGTAGGCTCGAGCAACACAGCACACATAAGGCCACACACACAGAAGAACAGAACATGCCTACAGGCAGCCACATACACAACACAGAGCCGCCACATAGCCCCCCTCCCAAGGGTCAGCCGTCCCGGCGACCCCACCAACCCAACACAAACCCCGTGTACAACAAAACATTTTTTTTTTTTTTTTTTTTTACAATCAGTCGCAAACAAAGTCATTAAGGCGGGCGGGCGGCCTTCCGTGCCCGCGGCAGCCTGGAGGGGCCGGGCACGGCACCGCCTGCCAGCGGCTCCGAAGAGCCAGAGTTCAGATCAGGCACAAGTGCAAGGCCGGCAGGTTCCGCACCACCGTCCACAGTGTCCGACAGTCTCGGCCTATAGGGGGCCAGCCTATCACGGTGCACAATCATAGTGCGTCTGCCCCACTGGATCTTATACACCACCTCCCCCAGCCTGGACAGCACCAAGCACGGACCCACCCAGGCCGACTGGAGCTTCGGGCACAGTCCCTTCTTCCGCTGAGGGTTATATAGCCAAACCCTCGCCCCCACCGCCAACGGGTCCCCAAAGCAGCGCGTGTCGTACGCACGCTTCTGCTTCTGTCCGGCAGCAGACTGGTTGGAGCGCGGTAGACGGTGCGCTAATTCCAGCGAAGACATAAGGTCCGAGATAAAAGTGGGCGTGTCAGGAGGCGCCCCAAAAGCCAGGGAGACCGGCGTCCTCAGTTCGCGCCCGAACATAAGCACAGCCTGCGTGAATCCCGTCGTCTCCTGCACAGCGGAGCGACAGGCCAGCAGCACTACCGGCAGGTGCCTGTCCCAGTCACGCTGGTTCTTGTCCGACACCATGGCCAACTGCGCCGCCAGCGTGCGATTAAAACGTTCCACCAGTCCGGCACTCTGCGGATGAAGGGGCGTCGTCCTGGTCTTATGGATTCCCAGGATGCGGCAGACCTCCGCCATGACCTCCGACTCGAAATTTCTCCCCTGGTCGCTGTGCAGTTCTTCCGGAACCCCGAATCTGCAAAAGAACTCCCGCACCAGGATATCCGCAGTAGTGACCGCCCCTTGGTCCGGCACTGCGTAGGCCTCTGGCCACTTCGTGAAATAGTCCATTGCCACCAGATCAAAGCGATTTCCAGAGTCCGTCACCGGAAAGGGGCCCAGCACGTCCACGGCCACCCGCTCCATCGGGCTTCCGCACTGGTAAGGGTGAAGTGGGGCGCGGGGCGCCCTCGAGGGGCCCTTCTTCGCAGCGCACACGTCACAGCAGTGCACGAAGAGTTCCACGTCGGTTCTACACCCAGGCCAATAGAAGCGTTGCCTCAGGCGCTTCAGGGTCTTGGTGACACCAAAGTGCCCAGCCCCAGGTGACCCATGAACTCCCCGTAGGACCGATCCCCTAAGCGTCCGCGGTACCACCACCTGAAAAACACGCCGCCCGTTCGCCGGATCCTCCCAGGTATGGCACAGCACGCTGTCGGACAAACTAAAACTAGCCCAGTTGGAGCCCAACGCCTTGGCAATCGGGCCCAGCGGCACCACCTCCCCCCACGACGGTGTGACATTCGCACTGAGCGCGTGTACTGCCCACGATAATTCGGAATCCGCCCATTGCGCATCGCGGAGCTGCTCTACGGACACCTGAGCCACCCCGACAGCGCCAGTAACATCCCCGGAGATTGCAGCGCAGCGTGTGGTCTCAGCAGATTTCTCCTCAGCACGAGCACAATGTTTGCAGTCGGCGGCCACACACGGCCGGCGCGACAAAGCATCCGCGTTACTGTGGCCACGGCCCGGGCAGTGCACAACCTCAAAACGAAACTCCTGGAGTCTAGATAACCAGCGCGCGAGTTGGCCCTCGGGCTCGCGGAAACGCATGAGCCACTGTAGCGAGGCATGGTCAGTGCGCAGCAGAACGGGCACCCCATACACGTACGCTCGGAAATGTTTAAGGCTTTCGACCACCGCGAGTAGTTCCCGGCGCGTTACGCAATAGTTGCGCTCCGCCTTGTTCAGGCGGCGGCTATAGTACGCTATTACGTGCTCGGAGCTGACCTGAACCTGCGACAGGACTGCTCCGAGGCCGTGGTCGCTCGCATCAGTATCCACAATGAAACTCTCAGACACCTTCGGATACGCTAGAATCGGAGCATTGCACAGGCGGCTTTTTAGCTCCTCGAATGCCCGCTCCGCCTCGTCAGACCAGCGGAATTTCACACTAGGCTTAGTCAGAGCATGAAGCGGCGCTGCCACGTCCGCGAACCCCCTAATAAACCGCCTGTAATACGAGGCGAGCCCCACGAAGCTGCAAACCATTTTTGCGTCTCGCGGTGTGGGCCAGTCACGGACCGCCTCCGTCTTTTTGGGATCGGTTTCCTCGCCAGCACCGCTCACTACGTGGCCCAGGAAGCTCACGCGCTGCCTTAGCAGATTACACTTTGCCGGATTGAGCTTCAGGTTAGCCGCCTGAATCGCGCCGAGCACCATTTCAAGGTGAGACAGTGCGGAGTCGAAGTCGGTTCCGTGCGCCAAGACATCATCCAAATAAACGACGCAGCACGACCGCGGAACCCCGCATAAAACACGCTCCATAAGACGCTCAAAAGTAGCCGGCGAGTTACACAATCCGAACGGAAGCACCGTGAAATGCCATAGGGCTGAGCCGAGCGAGAAAGCGGTTTTCTCCCTATCCCCCGCCACGAGGGGCACCTGCCAATATCCGCTCCTCAGGTCTAACGAGCTGAACCAGGCTGAGCCAGACAGCTGGTCCAGCGTATCGTCGATCCTGGGGAGCGGGTAGGAGTCAAGCTCTGGACAGCGGTAAGTCTCCGATAAGCCACGCAAAAGCGCCAATTTCCATCCTTCTTTTTCCCAAGGACCACCGGGGCCGACCACGGGCTGCTCGAAGGCTCAATAATGCCCGTACTCGCCATCTCGCGGACTAACTGCTCCGCCGCTACGCGCTTTGCTAACGCCAGGCGGTGCGGCCTCAGCCTGATGGGCTGGGCGTCACCCGTGTTTATCGAATGAACCGCACGGCTAGTTTTATTACACTCGCGCTCAGACACAGCGAAACTCGTGCGAAAACGGCCGATCAGTTTGCACCGTTCGAATCACACACATTCCCTCCCACCAGTTCACTTACCCCTAACTCGTCGCGTATCTCTACGGGGAGTCCAGTCACCAGCACCGAGCCCCGTGCACAGTCAATGATAGCTCCGACGCGTGAGAGCAGGTCCTTGCCCAGAATGCACGGGTCGTTGATGCGTCCTACCCAGAACTGCTGTTGAAAGGGCCCCTTGCCGACATCAATCGTCAACTCCGTTAATCCTAGGAGACCTATAGGATCCCCGGTGACTGAAGAGAGAGTGATGCGCTGGCTGTTGTCAGTCACAAACTCGGCCGCTACCTCCGTCGCTAGCTCGGGCCGTATCAGTGAGACTGACGAGCCCGTGTCCACCAGCGCGTTCACCGTCACTCCATTCAATGTGCATTTCAGGAAATAGCCGCTGAGTCCGGCAGTTCCGGAATCAGATCCCGAGGGTAAGCATAGCGTTCCTGTGGCCACCGTAACCCTCACTGGGTGGTCCCGGCTCCGTTTCCCGGCCGGCTGCAGTGCGCTCGCTTGTGGCCACGCCCCCCGCAGCGCCAGCACTCCAGTTGGGCATCAGACCGGCTCCGACCCCACCTCTGCGAATCACGGGCAACCGGCGACGCCCCCCACGGTCCAGGAAGGCTTGAGAGGATGAGTTCGGACCGCTCCGCCACCTCCACCACGGACTCCAGGGTCTGCGGGTCGGCCAGCCTCACGTGTTTGCGCAGCTCGCTCGGCTCGAGGGCGCGCAGAAAGTGATCCAACGCGAGCCTCCTCTGGGCCGCTCGCGGAAACGTTGGGTAAGCTTGGCGGGTTAGCAGGGCCATCTCCGATGCCAGCACGCCCAGTGTCTCTCACTGCTGTCGGCGTCTTTCCGCCACTAGCATTTTGGCGGCCGCCTCCGACGGTTGGCGGCTGAAACGTGTTCTCAGCGCCCGCGTCAGTTCAGGCAGCTCGCAGCGGCACTCGGCGGGGAGCTTGATCAGTACCCTCAGCGCGTTGCCCCGCAGCGCCAGGCAGAGGTTGGCTGCCGTCTTGGCGTCCGTCTAGCCCGCACCGCCCGCCACGATCTCAAGCTGAGCTTCGAAGGCTGTCCAGTCAGCGCTGCCGTCGTAGGGGGTAAGGCGGGGTTGAGCCATCAAGCCCGCCATCCCGGAGGCTTGCGCCACCATCATCGCGCCGTCCGTTCCGCGAGTCGGCGCCGCTGTCCTTGCGCCATCCGCTCCGTGAGCCAGCACCGCCGTCCTCGCGCCATCCGCTCTGGGAGTCAGCACCGCTGTCCTCGCGCCATCCGCTCTGGGAGCCAGCGCCGCCGTGCTCGCGTCGTCCTCTCCCCGGCCACGACCTCCAAACAGCCCGCTGGCGCCGTCAGGTCCGAGTCCACTCCGCTGGAGAGCCTTGCCTCTAGTCCGTTGGTCGCAGCTTATTCAAATCTCCATCAGCAGGACTATAAGCTCTGCCTCTGCAAGGTTAGCGGTAACTGTCTCCAACACTGATTAATTATATAATAATAAAGTTCCAAAGTCTTAACACTTTAGTTTTGTCCACACGTCAAAGCACTGCGTTATCTCCAGAAAAATTCAGACACAACTCCACATTTGGCATAAAAACAACCAATCTGGCAACAGTGTGAGCCGGAGTTCGTTGGTAATTTCAGATGCTTCTCCATGTAGATCATTAATGTGAGGATTATGTATCTAAACAGTGTAAAAATAACAGCCAGCGAGATTACTCCAGGTTCAGCTCAGAGCTTTACTGACTCTAAAAACAGTTCAGCCCTTTAGGTGTTTGTGTTAATGCGACCAGAGTAAACGCACGATAATGATAAGGTAGTGTCTGAATTCACTCCTGTTTCACCACTACTTAGTGAACTACATAGTGTCTACCTATATAGCGCAACACTAATAAGGCACTACTGCCTTTTGCCTGATGCCAGCTCCCCCGTGACCCTGACGGATAAAGCAGGTACTGACATTGGATGGATGGATGGATGGATGGATGGATGGATGGATGGATGGATGGATAGATGGATGGATGGATAATGAGGGAGTAAGGAGCCATTTCGGTCACAGCCAATGTTTGTCAACTGGCCAAATTGCCTTTGAGTGCATCAGAGAGGCAAGTCTAGCAATCAACAATCTCTTACCAAGAGGTACACTACCCAGTATAACCAATGAGAACCTTTTTTAGCCTTTTACGTAATCTTGTTTTAACTCTCCTTAGTCTCTTACATTCTGTATGCCTCCTCTCTCTCTTTCTCAATAAGCAATAAGACAATAAGGAAATAAGAATTTTCAATAAACAATAAGAAAAAACAATAAACAATAAATGCAGATACCATAGAACAACAGAAAACAGTCAGTTGCAGAATTCTACCCCCATCTCTGTGTGTGTTATTTTCCCCCAAATGTCCAATCAAGTCAAATCTTTACAGACCCCCCTTAAACACACACACACACACACACTGGCCTGTTTACCTCCTGCGGTTCAACGCACTCAAATATCTGCCTGTTAAACACAGACTGAACAACAGAGACGGCTTTATGTCTGCAGTTTCTGTGTGTGTGTGTGTGTGTGTCTGTGTGTGTGTGTGTGTGTGTGTGTCTGTGTGTGATATTTTTCTGTATCAGACTGTAGGGTCAGTGTATGTTTAGTCTGTAAATGGAGCTACAGCACATATTTACTATAAACAATATTCACATGGCCTTTAGTGCCACACACTGTGGCACACCCACCCACACACACACACACACACACACACACACACATTGATAAATATGTTAAATGGAGACAGACACATATTTTAAATTATTGTTTCTGATCCTTAATCAAACCCTATCACTAATAACCCTCACTTTTTTCCATAAAAATTATATTAATACTAACCCTGATCTAATCTCTATATTTAATACTGTATATTCTCTACTAATCAAACTTTCTCCTAACTACCCCTAACCTTGCCCATATTTAACCTAAATGTAATCGCACTAACTCTAACATTATTCTTAATAATGCTAATCACTACCCTATTATCTATACTGTTGTCTCTAATAACTTTTAACATTAGACATATACTAACTTACTAACATTATATATAATACAATTAACTCTAGCCATACTTTTACTAATGTAACCTTACCATAAACTCCAAACTTATCTCTGCTCATTATAACATTACTCCAACTAACCCAAATCTTATCTGTACAAACTATAAATGAATGCTGTCTAACCCTAATATTATCCCTCCTAACGCTAATTAACCTTAACGCTAATTCTAACCTACATGCTGTAAACTTTTCGCTGTGCTAACCCTAATCCTGAATTTATCCCTACTAATCCCAATCTAAACCTGAATGTAACCATATTATTAAATTTTATTTATCAATTATTATCAATATTTATTTTAGAAGTGAGCATCAAAATGTTTGGAAATATTTTATACTATTCTACTATTGTGAAAGTTGTGGTCCTTACAGAGATAGCTGTACACACACACACACACACACACACACACACACATCAGAGTAATCTGGAGGCATGTAGAGAATGCAGCACAGATAGAACTTCACAAATAAACTCTACAAAAGTATTTACTAATACTACTGAAAAAAGAAAGAGATAAAAAGGGAGAATGTGTGTGAAAGAAAAAGAGAGAGAGAGAGAGCAAAGGAATTCTGCAGCTAGTACACTCTCTACTCCTTTTTTTCTCTCTGCCCATGTCTTTTTGCCCTTATATGGTAACAGAGTGGTGGAGAGAGAGAGAGAGAGAGAGAGAGAGAGAGAGAGAGAGAAAGAGAGGGAGTGAGAGAGGGAGTGAGAGTGGAGGTGTGGTCTATTGTTTCAGGGCGGCAGAGGTGTAGGGTTACTTTGCTCACTGGAACTCCCTCCCTTCCTCTGCCAGGCTTTCGTCATCCCTCCACCTCATCCCTTGCTTTTCTGTTGACTCAGAACACACACTCGTTGACTTTTAGACTTGTGAGAGAACAATGGGTTACAGAGAGAGAGAGAGAAAGAGAGAGGGGTCAGGTCTCTCAGCTCACAAACACTTTATAGGTTGTCATAAACTTGTAGTCGGAATGTTCCCCTTCTCTTCTCTCGAAAAAGGCCTCAGGTTGTGAGATTTTATTGGTTCCTCTTGCTGCACAGCATGTTTAAGGTTTATTCAGAGATGATCTATGACTTTCGTTTAGGTCAAGTAACCATGAGGGCCATTTAAAAAACTTTTTTTGGAATGTTTGTGTCTCTTTAAGTATGATGAAGGCATGGTTAATTAATTTGGGGAAATTATCTGGATCATTATCCTGTTATAGGAGCCAGGATTTGCCGATATTTCCTCAACCTGTGCAATACTGCCATTACCACTGGCTGCAACACAATCCCAAAGCTTGATACTCTCACCCCCATGCTTCACTGTTGGCTTAATCAATCCACATCAATGTTTGTAAAAATCCTCTTTCTTGTGCAGATGTTTTGTAGCAAACTATAGATGTTGAGTTTTGTGTAACCCTTTGTTATGAAGATTGTCTTCGGGCAAGCAACGCTGCACAGTTAAACAGTGATCAGTCAAGCCTTTCTGCATAGGGTGACTGAAGGCCCTCTTTTTGGGAGAGTCAAACATCCATCGGGATCAGGTTAGACAGGTGGGCAGTCAGAAACTCGTAAGGAGGCAGAAAAATGGAACTCACAATATGGAACAGACAATATGCAACAACATCAGAATGTTGCTCATGACAAACTGAATATAAGAGCCTAACTAAATGGAGAGAGCCAGAAGGTAGCATAGACACGGAGGCACCCCGAAACACTGGGATCCACCCACTCCACTATTCACAAACCCGAGTTAAAAAAATCAAAATTATAATAATAAAACTAAAAGTACCTTTTTAAGTCTAGACTTGAGACAGTGTCTGAGTCCCAAACATTTACAGGAAGGTGTGACGCCAGGTAGAGAGGAGTGACGCGAGCCGAGTTAAAAGTACAAACAGGTTTATTAGCAGGCAAGCTAACAGATACAGCTAACAGAAAAGCCAGGCAAACAGCGGTCTCACCGATACCAGAAGACGTAGTCAAAAATACAGTCCGAGTTCGAAACCGAGAAACAGTCCAACCGTACAACAAATCCAATAAGGGCAAAACAAAAGACATAAACCGATAATCCGAAAACAGGGTCGTAACAAGAAAGCAAAAACAGAACAGAAAGAAACGCTTAGTATGCAACATAAGTCGACAATACCTCGCGGTGTTTGTTTACAAACGGATGCCTTAAATACATGAGCTAGACAAGAATGAACCGGAAGTAATTCAGAATACCGGTGAATCAGAGCGTCGGAGCGTAACGCGATTGGGTGAAGGTGAAAGGTTATTATTGATGTCATCACCAGCGGAATTCTGAGAAATGGAGTCCGGTAGTGTGGAAGGAGAACAAGGCTGCGTGACAGAAGGTTATTCCAGAGTTGTGAGGCTTTATAAGAGAAAGCTCTTCCTCCTGCTAAACTACTAAGAAACCAGCACCCTGTGATCTGAGTAATTGTGACAGTTCATAATAGGAGAAACATATTGCATATATTTAGGAGCAAGCCTATAGGGCTTTATGTGTTAGTAAGAGAATTGTATAGTCTATGTAGAATTTGATTGGAAGCCAGTGCAATTAATGGGACTTGGTTAATATGGTCAAATATTACAAACAATTAGTAGTCTAGCCTTGATGCAATGATGGCATGTATTGATTTTTCTGTGTGGATGGATAAGCATTTATTAGCCTGATAGTGTTTCAGAGGTATAAAAAGGTAAAAACAACAGATCTTGGCAGCACTTCACAAAAATAATCACAACTAACAGTACTTGCCACAGTAAATAGAATAAATTCTGTTAAGCAATGTTATAGTAATGTTAAAAATAATGTCCCAACTAATTATTAATTGACACTACAGAAAATGAACTGAGACATTCGTTAAAAAATTTGTATTGGTTAGTAATATCTTAACTAGTGTCAATTCATGATTAGTTGTGTCAAAAGAACTGTTAATTAATGTACTCTAATTGGAAAGTGTTACCCGGGTCTGTTTATGGGGTTTCTGACTTCCAGACCAAATCTTCTTTATTACTAAACTATCACTTAAATATGCTTTTAACAGTCAGAGAGTCACAACCAGCTTTAAACACCTGGATGAAGGGATTAACCCACTGAGAGCTGATTACATGTGTAATCTGCATGAGTGTGTTGTGTGTGTATATGTGTGTGTCTGTGTGTGTGATGAGTGTGTGTATGTGTGTATGTCTGTGTGTGTGTTGAGTGTGTGTGTGATTCAGTTTGCAGACATGATCCATCAGGCCTTCAGAGGAAGCACTGCAGCCTCACCGCGCTGTTAGAAAATAAGCACTTACAGCTAAAGGGATGGCATGATGTCATTACCTGTGGTCCAGTAACAACATGCTGAGAGAGAGAAAGAGCTAGAGAAAGAGAGAGAGAGAGAGAGAGAGAGAGAGAGAGAGAGAGAGAGAAGAAAGATGCTGCCAATGACATCATGGAACAGATATACAATGTTCTCATCATACAGCTTTACTGCAGGTGTGCAGCAAATAAAAAGAGAAGGGGGGGGGGGGATGAAAAAGAATAATGACTAGCAGCTTACACTGATGAGCCAAATCATTATGACCACTCACAGTTGAAATGGATATTGTTGATTACAGGGGCATCACTAGAGTTTAATGACTAGGTTTAACTAACCATAGCTGAAAAAAATCCAACTCATCTGGAGAAAAGAATCCAACTACAGGTTTCTTTTACACTCTTTTATACAAATTAAGTTTAAATTCGGAAATCTTACAAACAAGCTGATATGTTTACAGTAAACTCCCCTTAAACATACAAGCATATACTAGTATTTTAATTGACACCAGTAATATAAATATAATTGCATTTTTACATTTCTTACATTCATTTTTCTATTCTTCTTGTCTTAAGAAGACCTAGTATGATTAATCGCAGATAATCACAGAATATTGCTGTGATTAATCTGATTAATCGATAGACAACACTAGTTTTTATTCTTTGTTTCAAGTATTTTACCTGTAGTCCTTGTCCTGGTTTAATAAGAGATCTGAATGTTGGGTCACCTGTACATTCCACACCAAGCTGTACTCTGCTCTGATTGGTTAGTCTAGCTTAGAGGGAGGGAGCACCACCCGGTTAATATAGTTTATTGTATAGTTTTTCTAACTAGCTATTTTGTAAATCAGAGTATGGGGGAGTGGTTATGTTTTGTTCTATTCCTTTTGTCTGTTTTTTTTGGTGCTGTCCAGGTTGAGTCTCCTGTTGTGGTGCTAGAGAGCACACCTATTTTAGAATGTGATGTTTTTAAAAACTCTTTTGTAAATAACCTTTTTTTTTTTTTACCTGATTTTACCATTATATTAAAAAACGCTGCATGTTCCGGATCCCAAAACCCCAAAATATTAGTGGGATCATATCAGCTCGTCAGAATCTATAGCACGTCAGACTGCCTCTGAACTTCTACAACTGAGGGAAAGCATGAGAAAGATAGATTGTGTGTGTGTGTGCAGAGTCATGTGTTCATGTCTGATCTTTTATTATATTATAAAATAAAATCATAATAAAATGATCAACAGGGGAGAAATAACAGGTCTCCTTTCGCAAATTTTTTTTTTTGGTTCTTTGTGAAATACTATAGGTATAGAATGACTGTTCTTCAGACTCCCTTGTCTGCAGTAGCTAGTAAAAGAAAAACCTCAGAAATACGAGTCAATCAGAGAGATGTTAGATGTCTACGTCAACTCAAGAGTTCATGGCCACGCCCACCTCGGCTCAGGACCACCCACAGACAGAGATGAACCCAGGCTACAGCAGAAGGAGCTATAGCTAAGGAGGAGCTAACAGCTCTGTTTACACAGCTAGTTAGCATTAGCTATCTTATGTAGTAACTGTAGGTTTAAATATTATCTCCGAATGAAAACATTTTGTCCTTTGAGTTTAAGAGCTGTAAAATTGACTGTGGGGGGCAGGCAGGTAGGCATTCTCTGCTTCACCGCTGTTAGCCAATCAGAGGAAATATGTTTGCATGTATGAATATTCATGAGCTAGAGCCGAAACCTGTCTTTCTTTAGAGCCCGCTAATTCATTGATGTAAAGCAGGGCTAAATATAAACACATTAGCACTTTTAGCATTCATTCAAGCTGAAAACCACAACCAGACATTTTCAAATTAAATTTAAAATTAATATGGAATAAGGAATGAATAAATAAATAATAAATATTAAATTAATATGGAATAAGACCTTTAAAAGAAAAGACTGAAAAAAAAGTCTCTTTTCTTTGTGTCAGTGGGAGAGAGAGACTTAGACAACAGGAGAGACAATGAGGAGAGAGAGAGAAGGGGGGGGCAGGAATAGAGGGGTAATTTGTAACACAGAGGAAGGTTCAGCATTAGACATTTGGAGACACACACACACACACACACACACGTGCACAGGTCAGACCAGGTGAAGATGAAAGACTGCATGAAAGAGAGAGGGAGGGGTGAGGTGAGATGTAATTGTTGTCATGCTGAATTGAGAGTGTGTGAATGTGAGAGAGACAGGTATAATTTAGAGCCAGGGGTGTGTGTTTGGGCTTGCCTGAGGCTTACACTGTATTTATACAGATGAAAGATCAGATAACACTGCACAGACGCTAAACACTCACACACACACAGGTACATGCGTGCATCTGTGGTTGGAATTACAAAAACACAAAAACATCAGTCATAAAATCTGCTTAGCTGTCACATAGGTGCGAACACACTGATACTGGATCATTTCACCCCCCCCCCCCCTCCATTATTAATTTTTATGCTTTATATTTACAGTGTGATGTTCGCAATTTTAATGTGAACACAGTAAACCCGCAAAATAACTTGCTTTAGTTACACTGTTTTTCAAACCCTTAATCTCTGCTGTAGACTACTGCATTTGGGTTGTTATAAAGTCTTTTTTTACAGCACTCCCAATGTTTCTGTCATTCTGTCAACTGCTGTGGTTTTCCTTGGTTTACCTTTTCAACACGTGTTACTTAGTACACCAGTGACGACTCTCTTCTTCAGGACACTGCAGTTTGGAACAGTTGTTCTGGCTATATTCTGGATATTTTGTCACACATTTATATTTTAATGTCAACCTCAAATGTTTTCAGTCTTCAGCAGAAACAAAGGATTGGCCTCACTGTTCTAATACTTTTGGAGGGGAGTGTATGTAACCAAATGTATAATTTTATCATTCACTGTCAATGCTCTAGGGCAATTGTGAAATACCATAATGCTGTGCAGAAAAGAAGCTTACATTATATATTTGCCGAGATATTAATCACAGAAGGATCATAATGCTGCTCACCGCTGCAGGAAGGGTTTAGGCGCTAAGCTAACGAGTGCTGTGGGATAAGAGGCTAGGGCGCTAAGCTAATGACAGATGGAGGATGATGGGCTAAATACGGGTCAGCCTGCCTTTATGAAAATAAACCGCAGCCAATGTTTGCTATATGTGTAACTGTGTTAATCTGAACCCTCCACACCTTTCTGCTTCATTAACAAAGCAGACAGATTTGCTCCGGTCTGGAACGACTACAATCAAACGACTCCAGCAGCAGCTGGAGACAGGACTGGTGTTAGCAGAGCCAAAATACCTGGAATAAAGATGAAGTGTTTTCTGCAGACTAATAAAAAACAGATTCAGGAAAAAAGTTGATTCTGGATGACACCAGCGCTCTCACGAACCAATCAGCTCTGACTTCTTACCAAATAAAGCAATATGTTCCGAGAAGCTGTGATTTACAGTGACTGGATCATGGCTGAGGGGTTAATATATGGAGATCAGCCGAAGCTTAAAACACTACCAGCAATAAGAGCCATAACTCCATGTTTAGCATCAATATCTAGATAAAGTTTTACCCAGCAGAACAGGGGTCGGCAGTAGGCTGTTTGAACTATAATGAAAAAAATTAAAATAAATTAAATGCTTCTCTGGCAAGGTTTTGTTTCTCCACTGTCTCTCTGTCACGCTTGGAGTGACTTTAGTTTCTGCCCATTCTTGGGCTCCCTATCTCCTTATAAGGGTGTTTTTTCCCAGCAGTGTCTCAATTCACTAGCCAGGGCAGCGGTAATGTATTGGACCGCGACCCTGACGACACGGGTTCAAACCTACGTGAGGAGCGGTGTGTTTATTTATTTATTCATTTGTTACCTGCTTTGAGATCTACTGTTCTGCAATTGGGTTCAACAACCCTCTGGGCTGGAGATCTACTGGTCAGTAGCACTCCATCCTATTACACTTAATTTTCCAAAACAGATTTTTTTTGTGTCCCTCCATGTAATGACTTGGAAAATATCTGGCCTGTGGCCAAACTTCATTGCCAACCCCTGCATGTGGAAATTCTCAAATCACATATAAACTGTAAAACTGTTACTACACTGTAAAAACAACCTATAGAATCAACTTACTTTAATTAGGTAGTTTTACCCTATTTTAAACAGAATATTTTTTCATCTGAACAGCTGAAACATACAAAAATAAAAGTATAGTAAAAAAAAGGAAGAAACACAAGATGACTGTCAGTCTTTTTTGATCTGGGGCTCCATGCAAGATTTCGCCTCATGGGGTAAAGATGATTCTGATAAAGGTCAGGAATCAGCCCAGAGCTAGACGAGAGGACCTGGTCAATGACCTAAAGAGAGTCTCACAGTCTCGAAGGTCACTGTTAGGAAAACACTATGCCAACATGGATTAAAATCCTGCAGGGCATACAATCTCCTCATGCTTACGCCAGTTTATATCCAGGCTCTTTTGAATTTTGCCAATAACCATCAGGAAGATCCAAAGGAGATATGCGAGATCATCATGTGGTCAGATGAGACCAAACTAGGGCTTTTTGGCATCAACTCCATTCGTCATGTTTAAAGAAAGAAGGATGAGTACTGCATGAACAGTACAATTTAAATTAATATTAAAAAGTGATTTTTCTGGATTTCTTTTTAATTCTGTCTCTCAGAGTTAAAGTGTACCTATGATAAATATTACAGACCTCTCCATTATTTGTAGCTTGTTGCAAAATAGGCACTGTGTTAAATACTTACTCTGCCTGGCCAAAAACAGTATGTACTGAAAAAAGGAGGTCAGCTGACTACCTGAATATACTGAATATAGACCAGGTTATTCCATCAATGGATTTTTTTCTTCCCTGATTTCACGAGCATATTCCAAGATGACAATGCCAGGATTCATGGGGCTGGAACTGTGAAGGAGTGATTCAGGGATCATGAGATCATCATTTTCACACATGGATTGACCACCACAGAGTCCAGACCT
Source organism: Astyanax mexicanus (assembly GCF_023375975.1). Taxonomy (NCBI): domain Eukaryota; kingdom Metazoa; phylum Chordata; class Actinopteri; order Characiformes; family Acestrorhamphidae; genus Astyanax; species Astyanax mexicanus. The sequence continues at coordinate 18,720,654 of NC_064410.1, read as the reverse complement.
TAACCTCATTGAGAATCTTTGGCATGTGCTGGAGGAGGATTTGTGCAGCAGTCATATATGCTGCAAGATCTTGGTGAAAAATTAATGCAACACTGGATTAAAATAAAGCTTGTACATTGTAGAAGCTTATTGAAACAATTCCACAGTGAATGCTGCTGCAATCAAAGATAAAGGCAGTCCAATGAAATACTAGAGTGTGTGACCCTTTTTTTGGGCCAGGCAGTGTACTAACATATTCAACACTATTTGTATTTAAGTACTGCAGAAGTTTATTGTAGAATGCAAATATAATGTAAAAGTACTGAAAGTAAAAGTACAGTACTGTGTTATGTAATCTTTACAGAAAGCAGTGGAAAGGCAGAACAGGAGCAAATATCAAATTTATCACTTGATTCGCTGAATGATGAGGAGCTTCATCAAACGTGGTGAGAGTGCAGAGCATCTACCACTCTGGCGTTCCTTATAATGTGGTTTGGAGCAAAAAATGCATTGGATTAAAAGTATTAAACATATTCCAAAAAACATAAAATAATATTCCAATAGATACAGCTACAGCATTTTAGTACGTAAATATAGTAGTGAAGTAGTTCTACTTCATTACTATATATCTCTGCTCTAGGGCTGCAAATGTTGCAGTGATTTCCATGTTACTTTATTTTATTTCAACAACATGAAAATGATGTTAATCCTCTTAAAACATTATCCCTAAAATCCATAATATCCCTAGCTTAACATATACTGTTCTCTTTGCATTCATTTTAATGGAATATTGTATATTTAGTACTGCTTCCTATGTATTTTGGTTGAGTTTGATGGAATATATCTAAAAATAATTTCTATATATTGCATTTTTATATAAATATTTTAAATGCAAATGTTACAATAGAGGATATTTTACAATATGGATATTTTAAAGTAGCCATGTATTTTTTTAATTATTATAAATATGTTGCTCTTTTAAAATAGCATTTACTCATATTAAATGTATAAGAACACTTATTGTATAATTATACTTATACCTTTAAAGATTATAATCAAACTAATGCATATCTTTTGTACTTAATGCATCTTAAAGAAGATTTATGAAAACATGGAGGAGACACACTGCACCCATTTCATAAAATATCAGAACCCACCCCTTTTTACTCACTGGAATTAAACCAGACATAAAACTGTTACAAACACTGATTGGATGAATAAACATAGATCTAATAAGAACTAAGCATCACAGTCTGTCATATGTCACAGGTCTGAAAAGTCTTCCCATCATGCCGTGTGTCTGTCAGCTCCAGGCACTGTGAGAAACCTTCAAACAGCAGCAGATTATTTCTGCTATTGGAGTCGTGTAATGTTCTGTAATTTCATTAGTTTAGGGATTTGTGCTGGACTGGCTCGGCGTGTGAGAGCGACGCTGCTGTGCCAAAAAAAGGCTGGTATTAATTCCAGGCCTACTTCAGCCTCTCAATCACAGGGTAATTAACTTGCTAGCTGCACTGGAATGTTAAAAATGTCCATTATGTGCCCAGGGGAGGTTCTTTCACTGCTATTTTTGCCAGGAGAACTCATGTGTAGGCATTCCTGCACCATTACTGACACAAAAAAAGAGTTCAGAGCTTTTAAAAGTAAAGTAGATCACCGTACACCTCCTTTATTACCAACTTTACTTTTAATTTATTATAACCTTTTTTGGTCATTTTACACACCATACAAACGTAATCAATTCTAAAGTCAAACCCAGAACCATGCTTATGCTTCCCAACACAATTCCAACCTCTCAACAATTCATCAAAATTGTGACAGAAGCAAACTCGGGACACACAAACAAACATACACACATTCTTTCACTTAGAGACACATGCACACACACAGAGAGAGGCCCTGATTTATCACTCTTCTCAGAGGGAGAGCAGAAAGAATCAGTTCCCTCTCTCAGAGATGTGTGATCGAACCTGGACCACATTCTCTCTCAGCATTAGGCATAGCGGTGTACGATGACTGTGGCCTTCGGATGCAAAAGAAAAGGCCGCCCTCATGTGTACAAGAGGAGGAACTGCAGCAGAGGGCAAAATTCAACCAGCCGTGCTACTCAAGCCATAACAATTCATTCAGTCTCTTCCCTTCAACTGATTTCTACACAGTAAAATATATAGAGCTACAGCGACAGCACTGTAATCCCTAATACAGTTTATTAAACAAAAACCTCTCCTCAGGCTCCTGTACTTATTGGGAGTAAAGGTCAAAGAGCTGGTTTACTTATTGGTTGGTGGGGCAGAGGGTGTAGGTCATAGTGCTGGTTTCCTGGACATTAGGATTAAACCTAGTTTAGACTGCAGTGTAATCTGCATATCTTTACTGGAAATTCTTCTGTCTAGACTAGGCTTAATCTGGGTCTGAAAAACTGGCCCTAATCAAATTCAGCAGCAAGAATCTGTGATGTGTGAAGTGAATCATTAGAATTAGCAAATGAATAAAGTGCACACACACATACACACACACATATAATGAATATAGAGAGAACGAGACAACACAAAGCATGTGTGCAGCTAAGACGTGTGTGTGTGTGTGTGCGTGTGTGTGTGTGTGTGTGTTGACGACAGGAACCTACAGAGATCTGCTGTGAAATATAAAATGAAATAATAATAATAGTTATAGTCATAAAAAAGTTGATGATCAGGACTAGCCAGAGCTGTAAACTGAATGTAGAGTGGGGAGGGGTTTGGGCCCAGGAGCTGTGACCGACACATCTATTGTCCAATCAGCTTCTTAACAAATGAATCCAGCTGGTCTTCATCTTTGATTCCTACAAACTGGTCGATGACATCACCGCCGCGCATGGCAATCACAGTGGGAACCGCAGAGACCTGGAAATAAAAAGCAGCATTGTTACGTTACTGTTCATTTTATGAGATTGTATCATAATAAATTGTGGTTTTTAATAACGTGTCTTGCAAACATTTCTGGAAAATATTAAGAGAGCACTTCAGTTTCTAAATCAGTTTCTCTGATTTTGCTATTTAAAAGTACATGTTTGAGTAAAATGAACATTGTTGATTTATTCTATAAACTATGAACAACATTTCTGCCAAATTCCAAATAAAAATATTTATCGTCATTTAGAGCATTTATTTGCAAATAACAAATAATTTGCAATAACAAAAAAAGAGTTTTAGACCTAAAATAATGCAAAGAAAACAAGCTCATATTCATACAGTTCACAGAGTTCAGAAAAATCAATATTTGTTTGAATTACCATGGTTTTAATCAAAGTTTTCATTGGCATGTTCTCCTTCACCAGTCTTACACACTGCTTTTGGATACCTTTATGCCTTTACTCCTGTTGCAAAAAATTAAGCAGTTCAGCTTGGTTTGATGGCTTGTGATCATCCATCTTCCTCTTGATTATATTTCAGAGGTTTTTAATTTAGTAAAATCAAAGAAACTCATCATTTTTAGTTGGTCTCTGTAAATATCCTGTATATTAGTTGGAGCTGTATATTCTGTATATTAGAGTAGCCTAGTAGTTCTAGTACCTAGTAGCAACATTTTATATTGGCAACAACTGAAAGGCAATTCAAATTACACTTATTAATTATGAACAACAGATACTTCAATTTTTTTTTCTATTAAAAAACAAAGGACATATAAAATACAGTTTGCCTTTGAAAAAAGGGCATCTTAAGTCCTTAAAAAAGAAACTAAGTAAATAACATGTGCAATTTGAGTTTTCTGTAAATCTGAAACAGTGACAGGTCTATTATCATGTGAAGGAGCTGGTTGGTCAGTTCAGGTAAGCGTGGGTGTGTCTACTCTGAAGATTAGTGTTGAGTTCAGTGATGGCACTTCACACTGCTTCTTGTTATTAGTCCTCTGATTTCAGAACATAAGATATGTTGGTTCTGAACTGTCTGTTTCAATGAATAAAAGGTCTGGTTCCACAGTCACTGTTTTTATAGAGCATGCTGTTGAAATGAGCTCTGTAACTCTCCTGTGCGCGCTGCTAATATTGTATTATATATGTTCAAGGGAAAACACCATGGAAAACGATAGACTTGGATATAATTTAGAGTAGTCAATGTACAGCTTGTATAGAAGTACTGTAAACATGTCCAATTTCTGCTCATGATCTTAGACTGCATGTCTTTAGCAAAGTGTGTGTTTATTGTGCATCAGCTCCAGAAGAGGCTTTCTTCTAGGATGGTGCCATGCAGACAGAGTTAATGTAATATGTGGCGTCTGATCTGAGCACTGCAGTCTGAACTCTGGCTTGACCCTGGGAATAGAGGCCTGCTCTAAGTGGAACCCATCCTGAAAACACCTGTATGACCTTGGCCATTGCGTTGTTAGTTTTAGGGTGTTAGAAAACTTCTTAAGGTCCATGTCCTCTTTGTGGAAGGAAACAGTTCTAATTCTCAAATCCTCAGAGAGTTTTCTTGCTATGAAGTGCCATGTTGAATATCCAGTGGCCAGTATGAGAGAACTGAACTCAAAACAACAAATTTTACAGGCCTGATCCCAATTCAATCCTGACTCCTTATAACTCTTACTTAACAAATCACATGACACCAGAAAGGAACAATTACATAATTGGGAAAAAAATAGACATGTTAACTGTGAGGTATTCTCAATTTGTTGAAACTATTTGGATGTTAACAAATGTGTGCTAACTTATAGCCAAGTTTCATTTCTACAGTGTTGTTCTATGCAAAGATATAATAAAATATTTGCTGAAATGTGATGAGTGTACTCACTTCTGTGAGATAATATACATGTAGTGGAGTAGTTTACAGACAGTAAGGGTTTTTTTAGGGACTGCATAAAGCCTGAGATCAAGAAAAAGAATAAACTGTTCTTTATTTATATACTGGTTTTGCTTAGAGCAACAAACACCTCGTTCCTCCATAAGGTTCTTTTATACAAAACTTAAAAACAGTATTTACATGTATTTTTTTTTATCATAATGAAAGGTTTATTATAAAGTATATAGTTGCTATTTAGTGATTGAACTAACAGTAAGAAAGCTGTAAAAGAGCAGCAGAGGTGAGGGATGTGTGGGGGAACAGCAGTCTGAGTGTGTGAGTGTGGTGAACTTGTTCTTACCCCATATTCAATAGCAAGGTCTGTGTGTTCATCAATGTCCACTTTGGCCATGGTAACCCGGCCCTTCTGCTTGGCAATGGCCTTCTCCAGCCTCGGCCCCAGGATCTTACAGGGTCCACACCATCTACACACACACACACACACACACACACGTTACATACCACGTTACACAGCACAACCAGAATTACATGACATTGCTAAAGCCACACCACGCTAGCAATTCAGAACACAAACTTTGTTGGACAGAAACACACACGCAGAAATACACTACAGGCAGAGGTTACATAAAGACGGGCTTGTTTTCCAGGAAGAGCAGCCAGGAAAAACAGGGCTTAGTCTTTGCAGGAAGACCCGCAGGGCTGGCCTCGGCTTGGCCTGTCTGCAGACTGACGAGGCCAAAGGGGAAGCCTTTTCCAGCCCTAATCCCCGCAGCGGCCGAGCGGGACTCAGCACCTCAGGCCAGAAACAGCTCTGAGATCAGGCCTGAGGAGGGCCTCGGACAATGCTAACACGTTCGCTGCTAATGAACGCTAATGTAACCTAATTTATAGCGCCGTTAGCATGGAAAACTAATACGTCCTTAATGAAGCTCATTCAGACAATGTTTTACTGTGATTAGATTTGGAGTTCCTCATATGCCCAGATCACTGAGTACAGACTAATACATGACTTCAGAGGTCCAGAACTATATATTCATTCTAATGGAGAACCGCTCTTATCTCAGAGTCAAACAGAAATGACCCACCAGTATTAATGAGTATTAGTATTAGGTTAAAATTATTTGAATTTAATCCAGAAAAATTTTAAAGGTATTACTGCAGTTTTAATAGCAATGGAATTGCAATGGAATCTCTGCTGTCGTCAGTACTGGGTTTCTGTTCTAGGTTCAGAGTAATGGGGATGATCGTGTCATTGTGTTGAAATTACTACCCACAGTAATAGACAGTGCGATGTGATACAGATGTGTAAAGCTACATGTGTTCACAACCAACTGACCAGGTATTGTGGTTGGATGGAGATTACCCCGAATGCACTGCACTATAGATCAGGGGCGTCTGAAGTGGCTGCAGGATTTAATTCCAGTCAGGCAGAAACCCATGTTATCAGTTGTTTAAAGACTGACCAGTTAATTAAAACTGAAGCAATGCTGCATGCAGCTAGTTGTATAGAAAAATAAAAGGTTTTGTTTCTTTTTAACCAAGTTCCAAACTGAAAAACAGTGTGAAGTAAACTGTGGGCATTATGATCATTATATGTTATACATCATTATATCATTATACTAGTACAGAACAGACAAGACAGAACAGCTGGAGGGTCAGTTTTACTGAGGGCTTTTGTGCTACACTATGATTTGGAATTTCAGGTCAAATCTTTAAAGGGAGAGTTCTGATTTTAGCTACACTAAAAAAAATAAGTGGAAAAAGATCCCAGTGCCTGTGTGAAGCAGGTTGTATCTGTGGAACTAGCTCTAAATAGCACTGAAGGTCCCTGGGCTTCTCTGTGGAAGGACAGGGTGATAAATGAGTAGATTGACAGCAGGGTAACAGTAGGTAATGCGATCTGTGGGGGAAGTGTGTGTATGAGAGAATGAAGGGGGCGCGGCTAGTAGAATATTATGCAGCGCTGGACCAGCCAAGCAACTCGGAGTGGAAACTAGTTGATCAGTTGCCCAACTGCATTGGGTGTTTATATGGGTGTGTATTTTTTTCAGGTACATCTATTTTTACACACACAAACAACAAACCATTGTTGATATTAAAGTTGCTGAACCAAAGAAATGTATATATATATCAGTGACATGCAGTTAATATAGTGGGTACTCCTTCTGCAACAACTCACCCAAAACATTAAGTACACACAAAAACTCACGAGTCAGGTGGCCTATTATTGTAAATTAGTTTCACATTGAAGGACTGCTTTTAAAAAGACTTTTTAATATGATGTGACACAATATCTGTCTCATTTACCGTTGCAATTCCATTATAGTTAGCTAACTATTGAACTAATCCAGTATGAGCGCCGTTTTACACTAACCAACGCGTAGCCTCTTCACCAGAGCGCTGAGAAGGGGTTAGACAGCCATGGCCCCGCCCCCTAGTAAAAATCATTAATCTGATTGGTTAGATTGTCCTGCAACTTTGCTAATATACTCATTACTACACCCTTCTCAAAATCAGCAGAAGGGTCACGCAGACACGTGAGCAGAAGCCATTTTAAAAAGCTTTGATTGGTTAGAACAGCTGTCAGTCAGATAAGAGTCCTGTAGCAACTGAAAAACACAACTGTTTTTTATTTTAGTTAATTTATAAAATATATGCTTATAGTTTACAATAACTATAATATATATTTTCTGATTAAATATTATGTAATGATTTACATGCACCTATCATGACCCCTTCTCTGAAGGGTTAGAGGGGCCTTACTGCACACCACTATGTATATTGTCACTATTAGGACTGCAGTGATAAGTCAACATCATTGGCAATGTTAATTATAAAAATGTATGGCTAAGACCCTTTAGGACTGCTGTTTAGCACTGATGCTTTAGCTTAGCGTTATCCAACCCTGCTCCTATACTTCCCCAAATATTGTAACATTTCTTGCTTTAAAAGCTTGCATCACCTCAGTAAAGGGCTGTTTCAAAAAAAAAACATCAAATGACACTAACAGCTAGCAATTAGCACTTACTTGCCTTGGCTGTGTGTAGAGCTGCGTGTAACACTTTGCACTAGGCCTGCTACAGTGCTCCATGTTGTGTCACCATGATGGACAGTTGAGGAAACACTAAAGGCAGTGTTGGAGGAGGCAGAATGCCGCATTTCATTTTAACTGGGAATTCTGAATTTCCTAGTGTGAAGAGGAGTTTTTTTTTACTAGAACACTCCTACAGCTCACTTGCCAAATTTATAGGGACGATCGCTTCTGATAACGATGTCATTCCCTAGTTTTCTGCGTTTCAAACCGCTTTCACTGTTAGCATTGGCCCAGGTTAGCATTGCTACTATAGATGTTGTAGAGGCAGCCATTGTGGATTGTGAACTTGGGGTTGGTAAGGTTCTCCCAACTTTCCAGTTAAAATTTCTTATTATAATTAAAAATTTACACTTCCAATTTTAAATGAAATGCAGCAAACGGTCTTCTTTTTCTCTGTCTCGTTTTTCCTCTGTTGGCAATCGTCTTAACACAACATGGAGCACTATAGCAAGCGCTACACGCAGCTCTACATGCAGGCGAGGTAAATCAGATCAAGAGACAAGCACAGCGCAGTAAAAAACAGCCGTCACGTTGCCCTGACGCATACAAAGTGGAGAGCTTGCACATAGACCATTCAAGTTGTCCACACATCACTAAAATTTCACAGGCGCTAGTACTGTCTCTTGCTCTCATTCGTGCTGTCACTCCTGCTCTCTCCCTTTTTCTAGTCATTTCACTGTGTTGCTCTTTAGGATATGCTTTCCCTACTACTGCAGCTATATACAGCAATATTCAAACAGCTGAAGCTGCTTAAATTGATTGGCTTATCAGATCATTGAGAATACGTACTGGGCGTGGAAGTCTATGACCACAGGCAGGTCGCTGTTGATGACCCTCTCTGTGAAGTCGTCTTGGTCCTGGACATTGAAGGAGACGGCTCTATATGAGATCAGAGGGAGCGAGTGAGAGCGGGCCAGGAGAGGCTGTGGTCTGGGGGAGTGGGTTAGCGAGGAAGAGTACGATGAAGAGGCTGAGACTGTGACAGGCAGGCGGCGGAAATCTTTCACAGTGACGCTCCAAATTCTCCGTGCGAGGAGCCGAGTAGCCATCTGACAGAGGAGAGAAGAGAAGCACTGATTATGATACTGAAAAGAGAAAATCTCTCTTTTTTTAATATACGAGTGATTCATTATTACAAATTACATTTTTATTTATTTTTTATTTGATAAAATGGACAGCACAATTTAAAGTGCTGCGCAAGCTATTGTATATTAAACATGGTGTAAACATAACCTCCTTGTATTTCAGTTAAGAAAAACATAAAGATATGTAAATCCCTGCCACATTCTGTTATTTACAGGTTTGTGACAGAAGCAAATCTCTATCTACTGAGATTCCAATGGCAAAGATGTACTCCATTATCCCACTTCAAAAATGGCTTTAAAACAGGAGTTTACTTAATCAAATCAATCTGATTAATCTCTAAGCCCCAATTTATTAATTACAATGCTATATTTATGACCTACATGGTTGTATACACGTGGTAACTGTTATCAATAGTTCAGGGAAAAGCATGTACAAAACAAAGGGTTTTCAGCCATAACAACATCTCTATGTTATGCTAAGGAGAGTCTCCCATTCGCTAGACCTTCAAGAGTGTACGACTGAAGGGTCGTACACACAGTCTCAGGAGTTCAGGAAGTACCTAGGTTTATGTTGAAATATAAATTATCGCTCCTCTTCTCTCTTTTTCTCTCTCTGTCCTTCTCAAAACCACACAGAGATTAGGTTTTACACAACAACAAAAGGTTTAGAATCAATACTGAAATGTACACATGCTCGTTGGTCACATCGCAGGAAGTGCAATGTTTTGTGAAATGTCAAATATTTTTTTTAAAAACCTCATTGCTCTTATTTGACATAATCTAACTATTATACTGTATATTCTCAATAAGACTTGTTGTACTATAATTATTGATGTACAGATTGCTTTTCTTATATTATGATGTTGCATGATTGACTTCTAGGTGCTCCCTTAAAATAATATTAATAATATTTATATATTTTTTATGATTGTTTAAATATCCTTTTATACACTGCAGAAACACCATACAATCTATTACAATAGAATAAAATCAAAATATACATATTCAATGTATGTAACATTTTATACAAACAATACATATAACATCTAAATGTTACATCAATGCACAAATACATCAATTCTAATGCCAGAGATCAAGATTGCTTCAGTGCATTAGAGATGAAAAATGAACACTGGTTAAACACTTATTCTCTGTACAAACTGGGTCTGTGCCGGGTCAGTCTATGCCGTGTCTGGTCTGTGTTGTGTGCTGGGTCTATATAAACTGTCTCTTTTTGTGAAGGGTCTGGTCTGTGCTAGCACTGTATAAACTTTGTCTGTGTTGGGTGTATGAAGGTTCTATGCTGCGTTTGTACAAGCCGAGTCTGTATGGTGTTGGGTCTGTCTGTACAAGCTGGGTCTGTGAGAGGTCTGTCTGTGTTGGGTCTGTCTGTTCTGAGTCTGTCTGTGGCGGGTCTGTCTGTTCTGAGTCTGTCTGTGGCGGGTCTGTCTGTAGCGGGTCTGTCTGTTCTGAGTCTGTCTGTGGCGGGTCTGTCTGTGGCGGGTCTGTCTGTGGCAGGTCTGTCTGTGGCAGGTCTGTCTGTTCTGAGTCTGTCTGTGGCAGGTCTGTCTGTTCTGAGTCTGTCTGTGGCAGGTCTGTCTGTTCTGAGTCTGTCTGTGGCAGGTCTGTCTGTTCTGAGTCTGTCTGTGGCGGGTCTGTCTGTTCTGAGTCTGTCTGTGTCGGGTCTGTCTGTTCTGGGTCTGTCTGTTCTGAGTCTGTCTGTTCTGAGTCTGTCTGTTCTGAGTCTGTCTGTGGCGGGTCCGTCTGTTCTGAGTCTGTCTGTGGCGGGTCTGTCTGTTCTGGGTCTGTCTGATGGGTATCTAGCGGGTCTGTCTGTGCTGGGTCTGTAACCCCCCTCCCCCTGTAACCTCCTTGACTTTGCCCCCCGCGTGTCTCGCGCTTAGTCTCGCGCTCAGACTCGCGTCCGGCCAGCAGCACGAGCGACACGTTTTACCGCTACAACGACGGGAATAAAGTGTTAAATGACGGTAATTCCCGCGCGGTACAGGTAAAATCAGCGCTACTCACCTTCTGAAGCTCCGCTTGTAAACACTGACTGGCCGCACGGACCCTGGAGGTGAACTGTTTCCGCGAGCGTAGAAGCGGCGGAGTTTGGGCCTCGTGCCCCGTGCAGCTCCGCCGCGCGCCCCAGCGCAGTATTACACCCGCTCACACCGTTACTGCAGCCCGTACACCGACCAGCTGTTCATTACCCAGCGCGTGCACATCATTACCTGACACTGTTCAGCTCTACAGACTGACCTCGGGCTAGAGATCTTTAATTCCTGCCGCTGTAAGGCTGTATAACACCTCTTACTGATATGTTCTTAGTAGGCATATTCTATATAGTCTTGTACATTGACCTAATTGCAAAAGTAAGATATTTAATTAAAAACATAAATAAAAAAATACCCAGAACTCTGAAAAAGTGGCATTTATTACCTGCCCCCCTCTCCAACTATAAACTTTACCATGAGATATAATTATTAAAATCCTTCACAGATGTAATTTTTTCACATTGTTGTGTGACTCCAAATCCCACATATGCTTATTTTTCCCCACTATAAATACAGAATATTTAAGTTAAAATACACATTTTAGTTGTGTCCCTAGGTTATCACTCAGTCCTGTTATCGTAACACATTACCCCATCTATACCCATATATTCATGTGAATATTATTTAATGTAAACCACTTTTTCCAATTTTGTTTGGTTCATAATTTATCAATTGTTTAAGAAATTGCATATTCATAAATTTGATCAATTTCAGGTTTGGGTCTTCTAGATAAGATAAAATAGCAATGCGTCTTTTAGAAAAATATGTGCATGCATATAGATTGATTTGTATGTCATATCAGTTTTTTGAACATGCAGTCAACCAATATTTTTAAATAAACACTTTCTTGAGAGAAAATCAAAGGAATTAGCGAACTTGCTTTTAAACATGATTTTTAAATGTCACTTGAATGACTGAAAGAAATGTAACCATCTTCGATCAGAAACCTTGTAAAAAATTAAGTAAAGCTGCCTGAGTTTGATCAGTACATGTATTGAATAGTTAAATACATGTGTTACTAGATTCAGAGTTGACAAAAGATAAAAAAAAAATTAAGGAAGAGTTACAACAAGCAAATGGGACCCATTCAGTGGAATGCCCCTGTAGTGTTTTGTGTTTTACTGTTAAGAGTGGATTGTATACTGATATGTGTTGTACAGTTGTGTTATTTGTGTAAAATGAATATGCCCAACTGGGGATTAATAAAATAAAGTAGTATCAATGCTTATTTAATTAATAATTTATATTAATTTATAATAATTTATTTAACTTATAAACTAGTAACAAAACAATATAATTATTTTATCAACATTCACGTAAACACTCGAGAACAAAACAAAGTAATACTGATATAAGGTATTCTGGTTCAAAGAGAACAATCTAGACTGTTTTGAGCTTGTAGTGTTAGGTACAATTTCTGAGGTGTATGAAAAAAAATGTGTTTTTAATAGTAGACATCAGACATACACTATATTGCCAAAAGTATTCCATGGTCACAGGTGTATAAAAGCAAGCGGCAGGCATGCAGTTTGCTTCTATAAATGTTTGTAAAAAATTAATTGGTCTTGTGGTACCATGATAGAATACTAAATATTCCATAGCATTTTTATAAAAAAAATTCATATTTTCTGCCTTAATATGGAAGGCCAATTACAGCCCCCAGTCACTATCACTAGGACGGTTTTCTAACTGCCACTGATGCAAACCCAGCTCTGAAACATTAGCTAACGGATGCCTGTACTGACTAGCATCAATGGGAGTGATGAGGGGAGAGAGCGCCACCTACTGTAACCACCCAGAGAGAGAGTGACCTACTCTACTCTCCTGGACTCTGGCTGCTGATGGAGTCTGAGAGAGTGTTCCATGGGATTCTAACAGGCGATACTCAGATCATAGTGGCAGCACTTCAGTCCACTGAATTACTTGGAGCCCCATGTAACCATTTGTTTGTCAGTTATGACTAAATATATATATATTTTTTTACCCTGTCACACCATTCAATTTACCATCCTGAAGAAATTACGCTCCACATTAAAGAAAACTGGACACAATGTGTAAAAAGTTAAGTTTAATATTCCTTTATATGTGTAATAATGTGTTCAGAGTAAATTAAAAGTACATATTAAAATATTTAATGTTAGACACTGCTTGCATTAAATTTATGAAACGATATCTGAGATAATTAAATAGCAAATAAAGGAAATAAACATATTACTTTTATTAAATAGTTCGCTTTTCACTAGTAATAATGTTCAGACAGGGGAATTGGAGCTGCAGCGTTTTGTGAACCGTCACCCTAGTTTCAAACCCAATCCAATTTGCATAATTATTTAGGAGGCTTAAGGTCAACAGCCTGTTGGGTTCTGAACTCCAGACCATGTGCTCTCTCAGCGCCGTTTACTCTTTACATAAATATAACGAATTAAAGAGAGGTCAGAACCTTCAGCATCCATCCCTCCCTTTATCATGCTGATTCCTGCCCTCCACTGACTGACCACTCCCATTCATAATTGATGGAGGGAGAGACTTAAAAGAGAAAACAAGAGTCGCCCACCTTTTCATCTGGGAGAGAGAGCAAGCTAGGGATAAAAGAGAAAAAGAGAGAGAGAATGAGTGAGCAAGTGATTGAGAGAGAGAGAGAGAGAGAGAGAGAGAGAGTGAGAGAGATTTAGAGGGAGAGAGAGTGTAGAAGTGGAGGATGTAGAGGCGGTCCTGGGAGACTCCATGGTAACGGGAGGCTGAGGCTGCCGTGGTTTTTCTGAAAGGAGGGAAAACATCAGAGCCGTGAGTTCTCTGTTCATCCTCTACTCTCTCTATTCTTTTCTTTCATCCTCTGTTCTTGGCCTAGTCTGACTGTGTGAGGAATCAGTGTGGAGTGATTTCTGGTGACTGGGATGTGGGTTGTGGTTTGTTTTGTTTTGCTCAGTTTTGTCAGTTTGCCAGAATCACGTATACCTCTCTGTCCATCTCTGTGTCTGTCTATCATTTTCTTTCTCTCTTTTTTCAGTCCTTCATGTCCTCGTCCCTAGTATTACGTTTATTCTAGAGCAGGGGTTTTAATCAGGGAGGGCGTGAGAGTGACGCTGTACTGTGTAACTGGAATTCGAAGTCTTAAAATGTGTCAGTTCAAATGTTCAAACAATGATACACTATATCTACCACCTATACTGAACTTTTCAGTTTTTAATGTAGTACTTTAGTTTTACTGAACATAACTTATATATGATTACATTTGACCAAGATTGAGGCACAATCCAGCACCCAGCGGCACCTTAACCCTCTCATGCATGAATTATAATAAACTCAGTCAGGATTTTTTTTCTAAGTGTTTTTATACATCCTTAGGGATGTAAAACAAGGTTTGAAAAAAATATATATTCTATCTTTATTCGATAAAGAAATATTTATCTGTCCACTCAAGTGTACTTCATGCATTTTTTGTTGTAAAAAAAACACAAATGTAATTCAGTTATACAGTTGTAATATGGTATTCTGTTGGAATAGTGGAACTGAGGAGGATATTGTGACGCAAGAAAATGTCTCTGAACCGTAGAACCTTATAGAATCTTGATTGTGACTGGTATTATCATACTGTATTCTTGTCAAGTCTCTGAACTGTTAAGTGAGCATATTCTCTTATAGTATTTTATAGCATGTATCATATTTCCTGTCAAATCATGCTTGTTGCTAATTTCTGAGACTATTTTCTATGATGGTTGCCAAAGCATACAGGGCACAAAGCTACAAGACACTGCATGCAGATGTACTTGGTTCTTCGTGTGCTGGCATTTTATACTTTCTTGAGCTGGGGCCAGTGGTTTCCAGGGGCATACTGGATATTGGGGTGCCCTTAGTTTCAACAGCGTCATCTCCTTCATCTCCGTTCCTCAGCCTCAACTCCCTCAGTAACATTTCCAGACTCACCTTCACTATCACTGCTTGACCCTACTTCTCTGCTTGCAACTGTCTGTACTGGCAGCCATTCCTCAATTAAAGAAGTTGATTTACAGCCAAAACATTAAACAATATGAATTATTTTAAAAACAACACTGGAAGTAATTGACATTGCATTAAAGTTGAAAAATAGCTAATGATGCATGATGTACAATTAAGTGGACAGATGATTAATCTACAATTCCCTCAAATATAAAATCAAAATTTCGAAAATCTTTACATAATATGTCACCTTAGATGTTACTTGATGTAATTATATATTTTTTTACCTGCAGTGATATAATTTTATAAAAGGTAGAAACAAAAATAGCCAAGGTGTTTGGTGGTTTTCCCTGTCTGCCGGCCATCTTGATTTCATTGACTTCTTTTTCCCATTACAATGACCAACCAATGGGATTTTTTTGTATAGGATGATGCAATAGCTTCCACTACAGTGGACTATATGCAGCAGTGCCCAAAATTGCAAGCATATTTAAAGAAAAAACAATTTTAAACAGCTGTACACTGTAGTGACCTCTATGCATGAAAGGGTTAAGGACTGTAAGAAAAATACCAGACAAAATGAGAATAAATCGAATTACCTTTATCAAAATGTGACTATGTACATATATATTTATATTTTACTATTGGTTTGACACAACAAGGTCACATTGTGTAAAAGTGAAGTAGTTCATAACTTATTTTGTCTGGTATTTTCTTCTCCTAAATTGCTCTTCAGTGCAGGAGAGAAATGCATGAGGTCAAATATCAGTCAAATATAAATGTTGTCCAATATAAAGGAGAGATTGGATATTTTATAAAAAATGTTAGGCCTTTGTGTCAGTGTGGGAACACTGGAATTGCATAGGATGTGATGGAGGAGTGGACTTAGTTACACTTTGTAAAACAGGAGTTCTTCAAGAATGATTGCTAAGTAAGAGCAGTGGCTTGTGGGTCTTCCAGAAAAACAGACCCAGAGCATGATGCTACCACCTCCATGTTTAACAGCCAAAATAAACTGTTATTCAGTTTGGATTTGGGAAAGAAACTGCTGCTTAATCATATTGTGCTGCTTATTAAAATATTGTGTATATTCTTATATACAGTATAAAATCAGATATTTTATTTTCATTTCTTTCTCTCTCAGGACCTCTTTTACTCATCCCCACTTTCTCACTCTTCTGACCTGTGCCATTTCCTGTATCATGGGTCAGCCCATCCCAGACATCCCACTTGATTTGTTGCTGATCTCTGATTCTGACAGAGCTGAAAGGCAAGGCAACAAAAGTCACAAAAGAGTGCTCCATCCACCTCCTCTTTTCCGATCCATTGGCCTGACCGGCCTGTCGGCCAGCCTGCCGCCCCACCGCCGCCTGCGATCTGTGTTGCACAGGGCTGTGCAACCTACTAATGCTAATGAAACAGCTAATTCATGGCTTCAAGTACCCTGCAGTAGCTCTATCGCTAAAACTGAAAGAGGAATGTCATTAAAAGGCTATATTAACTCACATGAAGACGACTCAAACACTTACTCGGACTCCTTCCCGATCATCAAAACACAAACACATGTCAAACCTGGTCTACCTCAACCACCACCAGATAAGGGGGTGATAAGGGCGTATAGAAAGAGCCAGGCTGGAGAGACTAAAACCCACAGCTTTCCCAGCTCTTCAAGTTCAGCCCAAGCAGGACAACCAGAACATGTGCCTACAAGGTCTAATGTTAGCTTTAGCCATAAAATGCTAATCCCACGTAGAACTGTGCACCAATCAATCAACATAGGTCTCAGTACTCCTTCAAAGTCCCACCACAGGAGACGCACTGTGTCTTCTCTTCCGGTGAGTGAGGTACGCTCTTCTGAAACAGAGGAAACCAAAGAGCAACCCATGAGAAAGAGGAGAGGGAGGTCGAGAAAAATAAAGATCATCAATACCGGAGAGTACAGCCAATCCCAGCCCTCTGAGAAAGACCAAGATGATGCTTTCTGCCAGTGGTTGAGCAGTTTGGGGATATCGGACAGGGACCAAGACGCAACGGATTGCCAGAAAAGGTTGAACAGACTGGACCGTGGGCTTGAAGGAGCAGAAAAGGGGGCATGTTCCAGCCGGAGAGACCGACGCCCACACTTCCTGCCCCCCATCTCTCAGTCGGACTGTCTGCTTAATGTGCCCCTGGTTCTTCCGGAAAACTCTCCTCCTCCATCCCCCAGCAGAGTGACCAGCGCTACTTTCTTTCCTTTACAAGTCCCAGCTTTTCCGCTCTGGACAGAACACAGGCTCAAACACACCTGAGTGACCAGCAGACCACGAGCAGGACCACTCAATCACATACTGTAGGTCTGGAGACACATGCATTGCCTTGGAAGTGATGTACCATAAACCTTAAAAACTGTGGTGTTCTCCTTCTAACAAGGAAGATTTAGTATGACAAAACAGAGCTGGAAAACAAGCCAATTCCAAAATACCAAACTGAGAGATAAAGGCCTTAAACACACATCAAATCATTCAGAGGCCATATTTGCCAGTTGTCAGTTATTTCTATTTATACAACAGTTAGTTCCGACCTCACAATCTGATTGGTTGAGAAGTGTTCTAGCCGTGCTGATATTTGTGATAACATCACGGCCTTCTCACACTAAACTTGTATCCCTCCGCCGACACGTTGCCAAGTAACGGCGTATACACACAGGACACCCGCAGCAGCGTTAGCTTAGCACAGGCTAGCGCTCAGCTGCGACACGCTCGCCAGCAGCACTGATTCTTTTGTGGAAAAAAGGGAAAGAAAATCGCTCGGCTAATGCCATCTGACAGCCAGAACGCTAACCAGACAGGCTGAGCTAAGCTAAGTTAATGCTGAGCTAAAGCAAGCTACGCTAACCTAACCACAGTCCAGCCAGCTAGCTAAAACCAACACCACCCAGCACAACAAGCAGAAATGCTAAAAAAATGCGCAGCTTTCACCTGAAGACGACTCCACGGAGCAGGAGAGGAGAGTATTAGCATTATTTCACGCTCCAAATGTTACCATCTTCACTTATTCCCAATTTTGATTTCAACTTTCGTGGTGTTAGTTCTTTGATTTATTTTCTTTTAAAAAACTGTTATATAAAAGCTATTGCTTAAATTTAAGTCATGCGTGGGGATAGGTATGGGAATGTCTGATTTTTGAGAGTGTCTGCAGTGCTTTTACACATACACAGCTGATGTAGATAAAGAATAGCTCTGTTTCCGAAAGTACTCAGCGCTGATTGTTGTGGTGCTTCAAGCCCTTTAGTAAATCATGTACTTCTGAGGCGTAATTACAGTGAGAGGTGTGGTAAATTACAGTGAAGGCTGAGTTGATGTTCAGGTAGGAACAAGGCCTAAACCCCGGTGCTCTACTGAACTACTTCATTACCAGCCCTGCTGTGAAAATCACTTTCAGAGGCAGCAGGAAGAAGAACAGCCGTGTGGTTATCAGCGTTTCTGAAACAACAAAGACAACAAAACACCTAACCATAAGAACAAGATTAATATCATTCCGGATAACAATTTTCTGGATGCTCTTTTTATTTAACATTTTTAAACGTTCATCTAATGTTTCTGCAACATCACTTTTGTCAATGTTTTAATTTTTCTTTTGGAAATTTTACTTTTAACATTTCCATAATGTTAGTAATCCTCTTTCTGGGAACGTTATGTGAGAAATGTTCTATTAATGCTGTGATGCAAACATTTAATGTGTCACACGTTTTCAGGACATTCCTAGAACATTATAACTGTGACATTACAGGCTAACCTTGCTGGAACATTTTTAAATCCTTGTTGAACCTTCTTATAACATTCTCCGTTAGCTGGGAGTGATTGTGAGATCTGTGTTTATGTTGTTCATATATGTAATTAATAAACTTACCAAACATTACGTTCATTTGAATGTGTGTATTCTTGGAGCAACAATAATCATTTAATATTTTGACAGTCAATTGCCTTATGAGGGACAAAAAAAAAAAAAAAAAAGTCAGTTAAACGCAGGAATTACAGCCCCACAACTGGTAAAAAAAAAAAAAAAAGTTAGGACAACATGGGATAAAAATTCAATGTTTCTTACATTTAGTCTTTATTTCGATTGCAGACAGTATGAACCCAAACTAATATATGCTTTATCTGTTCAATTTTATTTCATTATGTATCTCTGAAAAGCAAATAGTTTGTAACAAATGTGTGAGAAAATGACTGAAATGTTTAAAAACAATATTCCTCAAAAAAGACGGCAAGAGATATGCATATTTTTCTCTCAACAGCCCATAATATGATTAAACCATTCAGGGAATAGACCACTGAAGTCGTGCGTCATTCTGTAGTCCTCGTACGGTTTCCATGTCTAAGCGTTTTTTCCCTATGAGAAAGATGAATAGGGTTTTCAAAAACCCGCCTCTGTCATATTCTGTGGTTAATAAATCTGTTCAGAACCCTGCACGTTTTATTCTGTGTACATTTTACTCCTGTAAAACACTGGATCCTCTGAATTATGAGATCGTTTAAGAGTCGTAATGAGAAAAATGCTAACTAATGCTAAGCTAATGCTACAGCGGAGTGAACTGACCTCCCGGCGCCGCTGCAGAGATCAGCAGGGGACTGTTTTCGACGCAACACCAGAGAACTCCGGCCGTAAGTTAGGAGCTTTTTACAAACAGCTGGTCCAACTTATGAACTAACTGCCCTAACTGAGGAGAGCTGATAGTGATACAGCATAAAATCACTAAAACAGGCAAGTGATACTCCAGAACCAGCTGTAACAGGTTTTAACATTTACCCTCTTTATTATGCAGTGAAATAAATAGGTGTTTCTGGATTGTTGTCGCCTCAGTGAGGGCAGGTAGTTAGTTGATTAGTTGATTAGTTAGTTGTTAGTTGATTATTTGGTTCAGGTGTTGTAATTAGTATAAACTAATGACCGTAATTAAATACTAAACCTGCAGGGAAGCGCTGCTGAACTGAGAGCCATTTTCTCTTATTATCTGTGTTTTAAAGCTGTAACACAGATTACACTGCTCAACATCACACTGCTCAACATTACTGAAAGAGTTTTCACCTGTTTAAATGCTTTAATGATCCTCTGGGAAGAAGCATAATAATCCAAAACGCAATCTGACCGGAGTTCGCTGGTGTTGTGCAGAATCCAGTCCGAGGTCATTTCCAGCCACTGTGCTGTGACGTCAGTTAAGCATTAGCTTAAAGTTAGCATTTTTCTGATTACTCCCCTTAAATGATCTCGACATTCAGAATATCCAGTGATATTTAGGAGGTAAATGTACACAGAATAAAACGTACAGGGTTCTGAACATATTTATTTACCACAGAATGTGACAGAGGCCAGTTTTTGAAAAGCCCATTCAAATCCTGTATTGACTTAAACCGCTTAGACACGGAACCCCAAAGAGACCCCAAATATGGGCATAAACAACATCGCACCAACTACAAAATGAAGAGAGGAATTTCAGTGTGAAAAAGGGTAAGATATTCACTAATACCACTCACAACTTTACTGTACACAACACAAGCCTTATGCTCACCATGACCTTTATCACCAACAAGCTCTACAGTACAGTTACTATGTTCACTAATACCACTTACAACTTTACTGTACACAACACAATCCTTATGTTCACCATGACCTTTATCACCAACAAGCTCTACAATACAGAGTTACTATATTCACTAATACCACTTACAACTTTACTGTACACAACACAATCCTTATGTTCACCATGACCTTTATCACCAACAAGCTCTACAATACAGAGTTACTATATTCACTAATACCACTTATAACTTTACTGAACACAACACACTCCTTATGTTCACCATGACCTTTATCACCAACAAGCTCTACAATACAGAGTTACTATATTCACTAATACCACTTACAACTTTACTGTACACAACACAATCCTTATGTTCACCATGACCTTTATCACCAACAAGCTCTACAATACAGTTACTATATTCACTAATACCACTTACAACTTTACTGTACACAACACACTCCTTATGTTCACCATGACCTTTATCACCAACAAGCTCTACAATACAGAGTTACTATATTCACTAATACCACTTACAACTTTACTGTACACAACACAATCCTTATGTTCACCATGACCTTTATCACCAACAAGCTCTACAATACAGAGTTACTATATTCACTAATACCACTTACAGCTTTACTGTACACAACACAATCCTTATGTTCACCATGACCTTTATCACCAACAAGCTCTACAATACAGAGTTACTATATTCACTAATACCACTTATAACTTTACTGAACACAACACACTCCTTATGTTCACCATGACCTTTATCACCAACAAGCTCTACAATACAGAGTTACTATATTCACTAATACCACTTACAACTTTACTGTACACAACACAATCCTTATGTTCACCATGACCTTTATCACCAACAAGCTCTACAATACAGAGTTACTATATTCACTAATACCACTTACAACTGTACTGAACACAACACACTCCTTATGTTCACCATGACCTTTATCACCAACAAGCTCTAAAATACAGAGTTACTATATTCACTAATACCACTTACAGCTTTACTGTACACAACACAATCCTTATGTTCACCATGACCTTTATCACCAACAAGCTCTACAATACAGAGTTACTATATTCACTAATACCACTTATAACTTTACTGAACACAACACACTCCTTATGTTCACCATGACCATCCAGACGCTCCGTCCACTTCTCTACTGGACTTTGAGGAATCTGGGATAATGGACCATCACACAGGCTAATCAGTGTTCAGGATCTGTTTTGAAAGAAGTGCATGCTGCATGTTCTGGACCAAAGACAAAAAAAACCTCCAGACTGTTCTCGGCAGCAAGTTCAAGATCTGTCAGGTTCTTTCATGGTATGGGGTTGTGTCAGTACATTTCTGTGATGCAGCATTAATGCAGTTCATCCAATGTTGTTAGAAGGAATGACAATATTATAAAGTGGGAAACGCTTTACTCTTCCTACTTTGTCTGGATTGTGTATGGATATACAGTGGTGTGAAAGAGTGTTTGCCCCTTTATAATTATGTATTTTTTTTGCATGTTTGCAACGTTACTTAGTAACGCGTTACTCTAATCTGACCCTTTTTTCAGTAACGAGTAATCTAACGCGTTACTATTTCCAATCCAGTAATCAGATTAAAGTTACTTATTTCAGTCACTGTGCGTTACTCTCTCTCTCTCTCTCTCCACCTCATCTCCTCCACACACACACGCACACACACACACACACACACCGCTCCCTTACCCATTACCCCTCCGCTCTTCCCCAATCACACGCGTCTCGCTTTCTCCCCTGTCTCTCTCTCTCGCGCTTGGCGTGTCTTTAGTTTCCGCCCGTTTTCATTTTTCGCCAGTTCTCGGGTTTCGCCAGTATCTCTTTATAAAGGCGTTTTTTTTGCGGCCGTGTCCCAATTCACTAGCCAGGGAAGCGGTCTGCCACAAATTTGATTGGCAGAGGAGAGCATTTAAAGACTTTACACCACACGTGATTGGAAGTTCACTGTGGCGCAGAGCGCACATACCGTAAAGACAAGAAAAGTTCAACTTAAATAGTTCAACTTAATAGAGATACATTGTTGCTGTTGAAATGCATTTTCCAATAAAGGGAGTATCGGCAAAACTGGTTATAATGTTTATGTTAAGGCGGCGGGAGGTGGTGTCTGCAGCTGCTGAAAGTAACTAATAAAGTAACTTGTAAAGTAACTTAGTTACTTTTAAAATCAAGTAATCCATAAAGTAACTAAGGTACTTTTTAAAGGAGTAATCAGTAATCAGTAATCGGATTACTTTTTCAAAGTAACTATACCATCACTGTTTCTCTCTTGCTCTCTCTCTCTCTCTGACTGTTTCTCTCTTTTTCTCTCTCGCTCTCTCTCTTTTTCTCGCTCTCTCCCTTTTTTCTCTCTCTCTTTTTCGCTCGCTCACGCTCTCTCTCTCTCTGATGTCAGTGATTGACACCACTAATACAATTAAATTGTATCAATCTAAAGCTGATATTTCTTAAAAAGAACACTAAAATGCATCCAGTAATAAGGAAAAAATATTTGTAGTTAAAGTAATGCTGTTGTTTTTGATCCTCTCATGATGAGAGTAGGAGAGAACCCTGGTTTTAAGCATTTAATAAAAGAGCTCGAGCCCTGTTACAACATTCCATCCCAAAAACCATAACATCATTATAATAAAGTTCAATTTTTATTATGAAGTTGATAATGGTGAGGCTATACAGAATGCCCTGTTTGTAGCCTGATACAAATACATGTTATAGCTGTTTAAAGGAGGAAGCACCTTTAACCTGAAATAAAAAAAAAACTGTTGTATCAGAGAATTCCAAAATATACATATTAGAGATTATTTCAATAAAAAGGATAAAAAATATCAATTGAAAAACACAGAGCAGACAAAAATGGTGGAGTTAACAATAGACAATAAACTTTTTATATTTAATATGCTGACGATACATTATGCGTCTCTGTAACCCCACATACATAAATTACAAGTTGGTTGTGCTCCGCAAATTATGAGGGGCCGGTCTAAACCAAAAATGCCAGGGCCGTTTTTTTTTGGCCCAGTCCAGCCCTGCATGTTTGTCACTCCTAAATGTTTGAAATTATCTAACGAAATCAAATATTAGTCAAGGACAACACACGTAAACACAGTTTTTACAGGTTTTAATCATCAAGGGAGAAAAAAAATCCAAACCTGCATGGCATTGTGTGAAAAACTGTTTGCCTCCTAAACCTAAAAACTGGTTGAGTCACCTTAACAGCAACAACTGCAATCAAGCGCTGGAGCATGAACCATTTTTTATAAGTCATGCTGCAGCATCTCAATAGGATTCTTTGACTAGGTATTCACTATGTTTTTCGTTAGCCATTCAGAGCTGGACTTGCTAGTGTGTGTTTTGGATCATTGTCCTGCTGCAGAACCCAAGTTTGTTTCAGCTTGAGGTCACAAACAAATGGTCGGGTATTTCCCTGCAGGACTTTTCGGGTAGACAGCGGAATTTGTGGCTCCATTTTTCACAGTAAGGCGTCCAGGTCCTGAAGCAGAGCTGTCTCATTGCTATGATAGAGCCGTTTTATAAATGTGTTAACATAATTATATCTGGCAGTACCTATTTTGTAATTTTGTGGGAACTTTTCTATAGTTGTAGTTGTGGAAGCGGGTTAAAGGCTTTCAATCTAACTTCGGTAGCTGGGTTTTGTTTTATATCAGCCACACCAGATAACAGACAGGATGTGCTTTTTAGCTGTTGTTTTTTCCCCAAATGTTTTTGATTTTGTTATCAAAAAAGTACATAAAAGTGTTGCTAGTGTGAATGGCTGGAACCTGAGGTTCAGTACTTGCCTAATTTTGAATCAGTTTGTGGAAGCATGATGTCTAGCGTTTTGTCAGGCAGGTTCTGTTTAAGTGATTTCGTGATGGAGTAGAGGTGTGGCAGTAATTAGGCCTGGGTGTGGCTAGAGAAATTGATTGTGTGATAAACCACAGCTATGTTTTCATGGGGGGCAGTTAAAACACAGGGCCATGTAGGCTTAGATTTTTTTCCCCCTTAAAAATAAAAACATTCATTTAAAAACTGCATTTTGTGTTTACTTCATGAAATCGTTTTCACACTACTGTATATTGATAAATGGAATGAAAATGAGCAGATAAATTGAATATCTTAGGTGCGTACTGTCAGCCATTGTTTTTTTGATTTTCAAGAGATCGCCAGTAGAGGGAGCTCCGCTATTCAGTTCAACACACATCTTCCACATGAGGTCAGAATGGGAACAGAGGTGAGCTCTGTCTGCTCAGTGTGTGTGTGTGTGTGCTTGGAGACAGAGCACACACCTCTTAGAGCTCACTGTCAGATTAACATGGCGATTCAAATATGTGTGTGTGTTTATGTGTGTTTGTTTGGGAAACTGAATATACTTCTCTCAGTGTCAGTTTATTGGGTAATTCCACCCAAGTTCAGACTTGTTTACAATTGTGGTCAATGGAACAAATAGTCACCCTAACAAAAACACATTTCTATCCAAACCCACTGGTCCTATAAGTGGTGTATTAAAAGTTAATAATGGCTAAATAGTTAAAATTGCATTTTCTTTTAGGCCAAACAGGTATCAGGTATTACACAGTGTATTTATAATGGTTAATGATGTCACTTTTTGAAACATTTAAACTTTTTAGAACGTTTCATTCAACACCACCCCAGAAAACATCTCCGTGTGGAGGCTGTATGTGTGGCCCAACTGGGACTTTCTCCATTGGTTCCATGTTGACCCCACATATGGATGTCAATAATGGGACCAGGAAGGGTTAAACATGGGCCCCATCTAGGTTGTATACCCTGCACAGAATTCCCATGTATTCTGTAATGACAGAGCCCATTTGGGAAGCACAACTGGGTGCCAGTAAAACATTCAGAGCCCATACCCACCTGGAACCCACCCAGCCCACATTACACCCATATGAAGCCCATATAAGCATGTTGGCTGACACTGTTCACAACTCTGAAAGGTATCTGTGACTCTCTGGTAATCTGTGACGGCCCTTCTTCAGGTGGGATTCTAAATGGCAGAGATGATCTGCTGCAGATCAAACCGAGCATCAGAATGGGGAAAAAAGGCGATTTAAGTGACTTTTAACATGGCATGGTTGTTGGCGCCAGACATGAAAACATGAAAGCATGAATCTATCCTGCCCATTAGTACCAATTGAGCATTGTGTCTACGCTACAGCCTACCTGAGTATTGTTGCTGACCATGTCCAGCGGCGTCGCCTGGCCTGGGCTTCCGGGGCTTTAGTCCCGAATTATTTTCCAGTAGCCCTGTATCACTTCACTTGGCTCAGCTGCATTATTAATGAGAAGATCGCTGTGTGAATGTACAATCTATCATGGTGCTGGTTTAAGGATAAAGTTCTGCATTTCAGGAGAAACAGCCAATCAGCTTGCTGGTTTTGGGTAGTGCGATGGGCTAGTAGGTAAACAATACCCTCCACCCCCTGCCTCGCTGGGGAGGATTTTTGAGGATTCTTGAGTTCTTGTAGTGGGTTGCAGCACTGTGTGCTTAATAAAATACAGCCTGTGACTCTTTAGCTTATCTTTAGAATAAGCTAGCTTAGATATAGAGTCAAGGTATAAGAAAAAAATACTGTATGTTTAACTTGCCCTGATGTACCTGACCAGCCAATAACTATTTCATTTTCAATTTGTGTTTATTAATTAAGGATTGCAGGACTTCCTGTAAGCTATAATTAACAGAAATTAATTTAGTCTTCTGATGTCTACTTCCAGCAGGATAATGTACCATGTTATAAAGCGTGAATCATCTCAGACCGGTTTCTTGAACACGAAAATGAGTTCTGAACTGAACTCGAATGGCCTCCACAGTCACCAGATCTCAATAAAACAGAGCACCTTTGGGATGTGGTGGAACGGGTGATTCACATCATGGATGCGCAGCCGACAAATCTACCGCAACTGCGTGATGCTATCATGTCAATATGGACCAGACTGTCTGAGGAATGTTTCCAGTACCTTGTTGAATCTGTACCACGTAGGATTAAGGTAGTTCTAAAGGCTGAAGGGTACAGCAAGGTCTACCTAATAAAGTGGCCATGAGTGTATGTATATATAAATATATATATATATATATAAAAAAAAAATAAATATATATATATATATATATATATATATATATATATATATATATATCAGGAACATATTTAGAGATTTACAGTGGCTCCACAACCTTTTGCAACACCACAGTAAACATACATCAACTCAAAAGGCAGAAAAAATTACTCTAGAGTAATAAGCTCAGTTATTTAAAGTTTAAATTCCCTCTTAAATGCTGTTGTTTCATTCACATAATCATACTAACACCGGCTTATTTGACATTTTTGTTCCACCTTAAACAGTGAAGCAGTTACAGGTGCCTGGATGAAACTGCTGCACCAGGTGACACAAATCTGCAGGCTGGAAAATAAACAGCTAAGCTGCATTATTTTTGTTCCATTCTATCTAAGTGTTGCAGCAGTCATAGAATGAATGTTCCTCAGCTACTGATTTAAGTTTTCTTATTTTAGGTAGGAGTTCAGGTAGGATTTCAAGTAGGGGCTCAGGTAGGACTTGAGCTTGTGTGTGTGTAAGTGTGTGTATGTATCTGTAAGTGTGTTTATGTGTGAGTGTTTGAGTGTGTGTAAGTGTGTATGTGTGTGAGAGTTTGTGTGTATATGTGTGTGTATGTATATATGGGTGTTTGTATGTGTGAGTGTGTGAGTGTTTATGTGAATGTTTTCGTGTGTGTATAGGTGTGTGTATGTAAATATGTGTGTGTGTGAGTGTATCGCCAAGTGTGTGTGTATGTGTGTATGTGTGTAACTATGTGTGTGAGTGTTTGTGAGTGCATCGCCAAGTGTGTAAGTATGTGTATGTGTGTGTGAGTGCGTGTTTGTGTGTGGGTATCTATCTGTAACTGTGTGTAAATATGTATATGTGTCTGTAAGTGTGTGTTTGTGTCTTTGTGTGTGTGTGTGTGTGTGTGTGAGTGCGTATGTGAGTGTTTGTGTGTGTTTGTGTGTATGTCTGTAAGTGTATATGTCTCTGTGTGTGTGTGTGAGTGCGTATGTGAGTGTTTGTGTGTGTTTGTGTTTATGTCTGTAAGTGTATATGTCCCTGTGTGTGTGTGTGTATATATGAGTGTTTTTATGTGTGTATGTTTCTGTGAGTGTTTGTGTGAGTGTGTGTTTCTGTGAGTGTGTTTGTGTGTGTTTGTATGTGTGTATGTTTCTGTGAGTGTTTGTGTGTATGTCTGTAAGTATATATGTCTGAGTGTGTGTGTTTGTGTGTTTGTGTGTGTGTTTCTGTGTGAGTGTGTGGGTTTGCGTGTGTGTGTGTTTGTGAGAGTAGCTCCTTCTCGTCCACCAAACAAACAAGGTAGCGGAAATAGCCGGGATTTCTGGGATGTTTGTGGGTCCCAGTGGAAAGCAGGGAGCGCGGGGGAACAAGGCGGCTCTGTGTGACACCCTCTCTCCGGGGTGGGGGTGCGGGGCTAGGTGAGTGGAGAGGTGGGATAGGCCGGAATAGAGGGAGTGACTGTGGTTTGGTAAAGGAGGGGAAAGAGCGGGATGTTACCGGTAAACGCGCTAAAAAAAAGAGACAAGTAGATACAGGTGAGCAAAACAGCTGCTGCCTTTAGCTCTGGTTTAGTGTTTCAGCCATTTATTTCAGCAAACAATCAAACAAACACAATTTATCACTTTCTCACAATCCATCAGCACAAGCTCTGACATAGTACATCTCATCTCAGAGAATACATCAAAAAGGTTTTTATTTCCAGATCTGGCTGCGCTTGTTCTGTGGATTTGGTATGTTTGGTGAAGTGTAAAAGCTGTTTTGGAGCTGGGAGTGAATCAAAATACCGATCTCCGGTCAACCTGAAATCACTGGTCTGGGTTTCTCTTTTTCTTCTGCTCGGTTTCACTGCAGGTGTGAAATCTATCTGCTCCTGGTGCTGCCTGTAAGGTTGCGTGATTGGTTCATTTTTGTAATGTGATAATTGCACTTATGGCATTTCTTCCCTTTTCATCTGTATGTCTTGAGAAAGAGCACTGTGATAGGACTGGAGTGAGGGTACTGTAATAATAAAGAGCACT
Source organism: Astyanax mexicanus (assembly GCF_023375975.1). Classification (NCBI taxonomy): domain Eukaryota; kingdom Metazoa; phylum Chordata; class Actinopteri; order Characiformes; family Acestrorhamphidae; genus Astyanax; species Astyanax mexicanus. The sequence goes on along the minus strand of NC_064410.1, from coordinate 18,692,015 downwards.
GTGATAGGACTGGAGTGAGAGTACTGTAATAATAAAGAGCACTGTGATAGGACTGGAGTGAGGGTACTGTAATAATAAAGAGCACTGTGATAGGACTGGAGTGAGGGTACTGTAATAATAAAGAGCACTGTGATAGGACTGGAGTGAGGGTACTGTAATAATAAAGGGCACTGTGATAGGACTGGAGTGAGGGTACAGCAGGTTCATCCCAGGCTGTGTCCTGTTCCCCCTCCCTCACTTCTCTTTTCATGTCTCTGTCCCATTCAGACCGGCTGATAAATCTCTGCCTCCTGTTCGCCGGAGGATAATGTGACAGCCACCAAACAGGTTACACACTTTACCCTGGAAGGACACAAAGAGAAAAACGTATCTGCTTTAGTGGACAGAAGACCAGGTGTTCACTGTGTGTGTATGTGTGTGTGTGTTTTTGTGTGTGAGGGTGTCAGATATTTGCCAAAACTCAGCTTATTTTTTTTCTTCCTATGATTTACAGCCGGCTGACACACACAGTGTAACGTGGTGTGAATAGAGAGTCTGAACTGATTGTTACTGGTGGTCAAAACGATCATTTAGATCCTGCGCATCCTGCCCAGGTGCAGAAGGTTTTTATATTAAAGACTCTTCAGTGAAAGCAGAATGTCTTCTCTATTTTATAAAGTAAATCTGGACACCAGACAAAACTCAGGATTTGTTTTGACAAGGTTTAAAACCTTAATTAGTAAATCAGCATAAGCCTTTAGAAATTCTCTTTAAAATCTTTAAAGCTCGTATTAAAAACCTCAACAACAAGGGGCACCTCTGAGCAATTGCCTAATACCCTGTTTACACTTGGTCACTTTACTTGCCATGAAATCTTCAACCTAGTTGGTAATGGAGGAAGACAATCAATCTAAGGTTGGTAGCAATAGCTGGATGTTGGGCAGCTCCTCTGTGGCAGATAAAAGTACAGTGCAACCAGTCAGTCATCCATTGGTACAGGAACAGCATTGGTTAAGACTGCTCACTAATACACTAAAATAACACATCCTAGAGCTCAATGAATAAAATATTCCATCAAATGGAAATTCCTCTAGACAAGTTAAAATGAGGCTCAGTAGTGTGTGTGGCTCCATGTGCCTGTATGACCTCCCTACAGTGCCTGGGCATGCTCCTGATGAGGCGGTGGATTTTCTACTGAGGAATCTCCTCCTAGACCTGGATGAAAGCATCAGTCAACTCCTGGACAGTCTGTGGTGCAGTGTGTCGTTGGTGGATGGAACAAGACATGATGTCCCAGATGTGCTAGATTGGATTCAACTCTGTGGAACAGTCAGGCCAGTCCATAGCATCAATGCCTTCATCATGCAGGAACTGCTGACACACTCCAGCCACATGAGGCCTAGCATCGTCCTGCATCAGAAGGAACCCAGGGCCCACTGCACCCGCATATGGTCTCACAAGGGGTCTAAGGATCTCATACCTCTGGCGAGCACATGGCGGTCTTTGCGTCCCTCCAAAGAAATGCCGGTCATGCTGGAGGATGTTGCAGCAGCAGAACGTGTCACATGCTCTCAGTGTGAACCTGCTCTCATCCGTGAAGAGCACAGGGTCTGGCGAATCTGCCAATCTTGGTGTTCTATGCCAAATGCCAATCGCCCTGCATGGTGTTGGGCTGTAAGCACAAGCCCCACTTGTGGACGTCGGGTCCTCATACCACCCTCATGGAGTCTGTTTCTGACAGTTTGAGTAGAAACATGGATATTAGTGGCCTGCTGGAGGTCATGTTGCAGGGCTCTTGCACTGCTTCCTCCATGCACAAAGGAGGAGGTAGCGGCCCTGCTGCTGGGTTGTTGCCCCCCTACGGCCCTCTCCATGTCTCCTGGTGTACTGGCCTGTCTCCTGGTATCTGATCTGCTCCATGCTCTGGACACTGTGCTGACAGACACAGCAAACCTTCTTGCCACAGCTCGCATTGATGTGCCATCCTGGATGATCTGCTCTACCTGAGCAACTTCTGTGGGTTGTAGAGACCACCTCTTGGAACTTCTATGGTGAGAGAACTGACAAAATGCAAAAGAGACTAAAACATCAGCCAGAAAGGATGAGAACGGAGAAAAGGTCTATGGTCACCACCTGCAGAACTGTCTTGCTAATTGCCTCATATTTCTACATGTTGCCTGTTACATTTGCACAAAAGCAGGTAAAATTCAAACGCAATCAGTATTGCTTTCTAGCTGGACAGGTTGATTTCACAGAAGTGTGGTTGTCCTGGAGTTACATTGTGTTGTTTAAGTGTTCCCTTTATTTTCTGCACAGTGTAGGTGAACCAGCTTATCTTTTCCATGGTTCCATGGTTCTGTGGTTGTTACTGACATTTTCAAATGAATGATTACAACATCCTAATACAGGTAAGAGTAATACAAGCGAAATTATTCCAGGTAAAGGTAAGAAAGGAAAAGTTCAACATCTTTCCAAATGTGAAACACATTGGGTCAGTGTTTCATTATTTGGGGTTGAGTTGCTGTGAGTACAAATAGCAGTTTGTACCAGTATTGGGCTGTGGAGCAGTGGAACTGTGTTCTCTGGAATGTCTGTCCAATACTTTTGGGTGTGTTGAGTTGGGGGGTTGAGGATGATTCGTAAAAGAGGTTGGGCAGTGATCATGCAATGTCCTGACCTCATTAGCCATCTTATTAATAAATGCAATCAAACCCCCACAGCAATGCTCCAGAATTTAGTAGAAAGTCTTCTCTGGACAGTAGAGACCTTTACTCCAATAAAAGCAGGATAAACTCTTTAATACTCATATTATTATAATTATTATTTTTTTAATTTTATTTATTTTATTTATTTATTTATAACACTTATGAATAAATTATACACATCATATTAAAAGAGCATGTGTGTAAATTAATATACCCGTTCCATATGCCTTTCATACAGATTTCAGGGCTGTATTCAGTGCCACATCCAGTGTGTGTGTGTGTGTGTGTGTGTGTTTGTGTGTGTGTGTGTGTGTGTCTGGGAGAGACTGTTTGGGAAGTCAACACTGCAGTTCCTGTTCAAAGTTAAAAATAACCCTGAGACTTAAATTCCTCGTTTTCTATATTTTTCCTCCATTACTTTAATCTCTCTCTCCCAATAATTTGTGTGGTAGGTCGGGGTTTTCACAGCAGGTCAGTGTTTGTATGGAAGATGAGTGTTTATGTGGAAGGTCAGGGTTTTCTATGAAAGGTTAGTGGTTGTGTGGAAGGTCAGTAATTGTTTGAAAGATCAGTGGTTGTGTAAAACATCACTGTTTTCTGTGGAAGGTCAGTGTCTTTGTGGAAGGTCAGTTGTTGTGTGGTGTTTCTGTGGACTTTCAGTGTTTTTGTGGAAAGTCAGTTATTGTGTGGAAGGTCAGTGTTTTTGCAGATAGTTAGTGATTGTGTAGAAGGTCAGTGGTTGTTTGGAAGGTCAGTGATTTTGCAGATAGTTAGTGATTGTGTACAAGGTCAGTGGTTGTTTGCAAGGTCAGTGTTTCTGTGGAATGTCAGTGGTTGTATGGAATGTTTGAGGTTGTGTGAAAGGTAAGTGATTCTGTGAAAGGTCAGTGTTTCTTTGGTAGGTCAGAAGTTGTGTGGACAGTCAGTGTTTCTGTGGAAGGTAAGTGGTTGTGTGGAAGGTCAGTGTTTTCTATGGAAGGTTAGTGGTTGTGTGGATAGTCAGTGGGTGTGTGATTAGTCAGTGGTTGTGTGGATAGTCAGTGGTTGTGTGAAAAGTCAGTGTTTTCAATGGAAGGTCAGTGGTTGTGTGGATAGTCAGTGGGTGTGTGATTAGTCAGTGGTTGTGTGGATAGTCAGTGGTTGTGTGGAAAGTCAGTGTTTTCAATGGAAGGTCAGTAGTTGTGTGGACAGTCAGTGTTTCTGTGAAAGGTAAGTGGTTGTGTGGAAGGTCAGTGTTTTCTATAGAAGGTTAGTGGTTGTGTGGGTATTCAGTGGTTGTGTGATTAGTCAGTGGCTGTGTGGAAGGTCAGTGGTTGTGTGGAAAGTCCATGTTTCTGTGGAAGGTCAGTGTTTTTGCAGAAGGTTAATGATTGTGTGAGAGGTCAGTGTATTCTGTAGAAGGTCAATAGTTGTGTGGAAAGTCAGGGTTTGTGTGAAAGGTCAGTAGTTGTGTGGAAGGTCCATGTTTCTAAGGAAAGTCAGTGGTTGTATGGAATGTATGTGGTTGTGTGGAATGTCAGTGTTTTTGTGGAAGGTCAGAGGTTGTGTAGAAGGTCAGTGTTTTCAATGGAAGGTCAGTGGTTGTGTAGAAGGTCAGTGTTTCTGTGGAAGGTCAGTGGTTGTATGGAATGTATGTGGTTGTGTGGAATGTCAGAGTTTTTGTGGAAGGTTATCGGTTGTGTGGATGGTCAGTGTTTCTGTGGAAGGTCAGTGTTTAAGTGGAAGCTCAGTGGTTGTGTGGAATGTCAGTGTTTTCTGTGGATGGTAAGTGGTTGTGTGGAAAGTCAGTGTTTTCTGTGGAAGGTCAGTGTTTTCTGTGGAAAGTCAGTGGTTGTATGGAATGTTTGTGGTTCTGTGAAAGGTAAGTGTGTCTTTGGAAGGCCAGTGATTGCATGGAAGGTCAGTGTTTCTGTGGAATATAAGTGGTTGTGTGGAAGGTCAGTGTTTTCTATGGAAGGTCAGTGGTTGTGCAGAACATCAGTGTTTTCTGTGGAAGGTCAGTGTCTTTGTGGAAGGTCAGTTGTTGTGTGGAACATCATTGTTTCTGTGGAACGTCAGTGGTTTTTCTGAAAAGTCAGTGGTTGTATGGAATGTTTGTGGTTGTGTGAAAGATAAGGGTTTCTGTGGAATGTCAGTGGTTGTGTGGAATGTCAGTGTTTTTTGTGGAATGTCAGTGGTTGTGTGGGAGGTCAGTGGTTGTGTGCACGGTCAGTGGTTGTGTGGAGGTTCTGGGGTCAGTGCTGAGATGTCAGTTAGTGAAGCTGAGGTTGTGACCTGTCTGCACAGTGGCGGTGTGTTCAGACGCTGGATTTAGTGGGTGGATCCGTCTACAACCGGCTCTAAATGAACAGGACAGGACGTGCCTTTAATGTGTCATTACTGTGTGTTCTCTCAGGAAAAATAACATTTGAGTCAGTGTGTGTGTGTGTGTGTGTGTGTGTGTGTGTGTGAGAATGTGTGTCTTGGATCTGTTAGAATGCCTACTCTGGAGTGAAGGGTCAAATGAGAGGCAGCATGCAGGTGAAACAGACAGCACTGTATATGTATGTGTGTGTGTGTGTGTGTGAGTGTGTTTACTCAGTTTCTTTTCGGAAAAGTGAATGAATGAATAACAGAATGAATGTGAGTAAAACAGTTGGAAGTCAATGAATAATTTAAGTAATTAAATTAATCATTGATTTGTTTGGTACTAGCATTGACTGCCAGGCAGTTCATTACCTACTATAAACATTGCCCATATATTTTGTTGCTAGCCTACCTTCTGCTAAATTACAAAATTTGTACAAGACCCCTAAGCCTAATTTTTCTTTTTTTCTTGTTCCTTTTTTTTCTTTCTTTTCTGGCTTCTTGATGAATAACTTTACTTCATGATTGCTGAAGTGTCATATTTTGCTGGCTGCAGGAATCATGAACCTGGCAGGCTGGCTAAAGACAGCACCTAGTAGGAGGGGCTTGCTTTAAGGGGGATTCCTTAATTGACTGTCACAGAATTTAAAGGGGCACTCACACAGTTTGTCGCTGCATTAAATTCATAACCAGTTGTTGACTGGGTTGTCAGAGGCCAGCTTGGGGTCTTAGGCAATTGATTGGGTTGCCTGCCTTGTTGCCACAGTGTATAGGAATTATTCATTGAATAGGTGACTACATTTAAAGAGTAAGGGTGTAACACCTGCTCGCACTACACCTTTAAGATCCGCCTCTCCTGAGTATTGAGGCTGACCGGTGGGAGATCACTCATCTACAAGACTATATAAACTGGACTCATACACTGCCTAGTTGCGAGATATTGCCACATTGTGTCTTATCGAGCGTTATTGTATGTTACTGTTTCCCTGGTTTCTGATCATCTGCTTCCCCTTGACTACGATTCTAGCCTAGCGTGTATTTTCTGGTCTTTTGAACTTTTGCCTGTCTGACTACGATTTTTGCCTTCTGTTTTGGACTAATAAACCTGTCTGCATTTGCATCCAAACTCCTGGTTGGTTTCTTACAGAATATCTCGCCGCCAATGGATGCAGCAGGGAACCGGGACCTTAATGAGGTTGTGGCTGAACAATCACGAGCTGTAGAACTCGTACAACAACAACTCAATCAACTGGGTACCGCGTTTAACTCACTGACTGAGCGTCTGGAGGCTCTGTTTAGCAACCAGCCTGCTAATCCCGTCCAGCAGGTGGTTAACCCACCAGCACAACCTCCTCCTGTACCAGAACCCCAGCCACCTGCATTAACTCCTCTCAAAGTCGCCCTGCCGGAGAAATACCACGGAGACCCAGAGGTATGTGAGGGATTTTTATTGCAATGCGATATTTACTTCGCCCAACAACCTCCGCCTGGTCCCAATGATAACGCTAAAATAATGTTTGTAACTTCACTACTCTCTGGTAAAGCCCTAAAGTGGGCTACAGCGCTCTGGTCTCAAAACCCCGCGATGAATGAGAGTTATGAACTATTTGCCAGTACTTTCCGGACTGTTTTTGGCAGCCCAAAGGGGGGTAGAGAAGTTGGGGAACAACTACTGGAGCTCCGACAAGGCCGTAACACAGTAGCGGACTATGCCCTTACCTTCCGCACGTTAGCCGCGCAAAGCGGTTGGAATGAGGCTTCTCTCATCACGGCTTTCCGAAGAGGGTTGTCCGAAGTAATCCAGACTGAGTTAGCTTGCCGGGATGATGCGTTGTCTTTGAATGACCTTATCAAGATGGCCACCCGTCTGGATGTGTTACTGCAAAGTCGGCGTCATACGTCACGCGCCCAGCGTGGTCACGTATTGCCACAGATAGTTTCAGCCGAAGAGGGTGAACCTATGCAACTGGGACACACACGGCTCAGTCAAGCAGAGCGCCAGCGCCGCATAGAGGGCGGTTTGTGTCTTTACTGCGGAAACGGGGGTCATATGAGAAGTGGCTGTCCTAATCGACCACTTTCAAGGCCAGGCAACACCACCCAGCGCACGAGTTCCGATTCGTGCGCTGACGCAGTGAGTATGCCTGATCCTCTCATCTCAATAAAGATGTTAACTGTACCTGTAACTGTACACTACCTTAATCAGATCTTTTCCTTTGCAGCCCTCGTGGACTCCGGAGCGGCAGGCAACTTCATCGAGAAAGCCGTGGCCGAGAAACTGAAGATTCCAGCCATAAAATTAGATACCCCATTAGGGATTCAAGCCATCAATTATCAACCCATTGGAGAGGGCACAGTAACGCACATCACTGAACCCGTAACTATAACCATTGGATCTGTTCACAGTGAACAGATTTCTTTCCATGTTCTCCGAGTGTCCTCTCACCCCATTGTTTTGGGTCTACCCTGGCTCCTTAAACATAACCCTAAAATCTCCTGGGAAGATAGAGACATTGTTCAGTGGTCCAGAAATTGTTTTGAAAACTGTATTAAACTGACCTTGGCATCTACCTCCATTGAAAGCCCCTTAGAACCCAGTCTCACTGACATTCCGGATGTCTATTCAGACCTATTAGATGTTTTTAGTAAAATAAGAGCCTCTGAATTGCCACCTCATCGACCCTGGGATTGTTCTATTGAACTGGAAGAAGGTAAAATCCCTCCCCGAGCTCGCATTTATCCTCTTTCAGTCAAGGAAACACAGGCTATGGAGGACTACATCCAGGAAGCCCTGAAGCAGGGTTTCATTAGACCCTCTACTTCTCCTGCCTCCGCAAGTATGTTTTTTGTGGAAAAGAAAGATGGCGGTTTAAGACCGTGTGTGGATTATCGAGGTTTGAATGAAATCACAAAAAAGTTCCGTTATCCACTGCCTTTGGTACCTGCTGCTTTAGAACAGCTTAGGGGAGCCCGTTATTTCACAAAATTGGACCTTCGCAGTGCATATAATTTGATTAGAATTAAAGAAGGTGATGAATGGAAGACTGCTTTTTCAACTAACTCTGGCCATTATGAATACCTGGTGATGAGCTATGGATTGGTAAATGCTCCCTCTGTCTTCCAGTCATTCATCAATGAAGTTCTGAGAGACATGCTGGGTAAATATGTCATTGCATTTTTAGATGATATTCTTATCTATTCTGCGTCTCTTCCTGAACACGTTCAACAGGTGAGGCAAGTACTGCAAAGACTCCTACAGAACAGACTGTACGTCAAAGCAGAGAAATGCCAGTTCCACCAGACCCACATCTCATTCCTGGGTTATCTGATCAATCGTGAGGGGGTTCACATGGATGAAAAGAAAGTGGAGGCTGTAACTGGATGGAAGAAACCTGTGAGTAGAAAAGATTTGCAACGTTTTCTTGGCTTTGCCAACTTCTACAGACGGTTCATCCGAAACTTTAGTTTGGTGGCAGCTCCACTCACTACTATGCTTAGAGGGGAACACAAGAAGTTAGTGTGGAATCTGGCAGCTGAACAGGCATTCGATAAGCTTAAGACACTTTTTACATCTGCCCCTATGCTGAAACATCCCGACCCTTCTCTGCCCTTCATCGTGGAGGTGGATGCATCTGACTCTGGGGTAGGAGCGGTCCTGTCACAACGTCAAGGTAATCCTGCTAAACTGTTCCCATGTGCATATTTTTCTAAAAAACTGTCTCCCACAGAATGCAACTATGATGTAGGCAACCGTGAATTGCTGGCTATTAAATTAGCTTTGGAAGAATGGAGACACTGGCTGGAGGGAGCGCATCACCCATTCATCGTCCTCACTGACCACCGGAACTTGGAGTATCTGCGTACAGCCAAACGTCTTAATTCCAGACAAGCGAGGTGGGCTCTCTTCTTTTCTCGTTTCTGTTTCACCATCACTTATCGACCAGGCTCCAAGAATGGTAAAGCAGATGCCTTATCCAGGCTTTTTGAAAAAAAAGATCCTCAAACCATCCTCAATCCCTCCTGTATCCTTGCCCCTATCCAGTGGGATATAGAGGAGGACATAAGACGGGCTTCTCGGTCAGAACCCACTCCTCATAATTGTCCAGCTAATCGTGTGTTTGTTCCCGAATCATGCAGGGACAGGTTGATAAGGTGGGCCCACACCTCTCTGGCTACGGGTCATCCAGGCACAGCCCGCACCTATCATCTGCTGGGAGAACGGTATTGGTGGCCTCGGATGGAGCCGGAAATACACGCATACATTCAGTCCTGTTCCCTGTGTGCTCGTACCAAGTCTCCCAGATCACTGCCGGCAGGTAAATTAGAGCCTTTACCCATACCTCTCAGACCCTGGTCCCATCTGTCCATAGACTTCCTCACCGACTTACCTCCATCACAAACATTCACCACTATTCTTGTAGTTATAGACAGGTTTGCAAGGCCTGTAAATTGGTGCTTTTCACCACTATACCCACTGCATTCCAGACTGCAGAGGCTTTGTTCACTCACATTTTCAGGAATTTTGGGATACCGGAGGACATTGTATCTGATCGGGGACCTCAGTTCACTTCTTCAGTTTGGAAAGCTTTTATGGATAAGTTGGGGATTACTGTCAGTCTCACGTCAGGCCATCACCCCGAAGCGAATGGACAAGTGGAAAGGCTCAATCAGGAAATAGGTCGTCTGCTGCGCCATTACTGTCATGATCAACAGGGGGAGTGGTCCCGCTTTCTGCCGTGGGCAGAATACTCTCAGAACTCTCTACGTAGCTCATCTACAGGTTTAACTCCATTCCAGTGTGTTCTAGGTTACCAACCACCATTGTTCCCTTGGAATGCAGAGAGGACAGACGCTCCCGCTGTTGACGACTGGTTCACACACAGTGAGAGGGCTTGGGAACAGACACACGCACGTCTGGGTTTGGCTGTCAGACGACAAAAAGCACAGGCAGATCGACATAGAGGTAAAACCCCTTTATTTAACCCAGGTGACAGAGTTTGGCTTTCCACAAGGGACCTCAAGTTGCGCCTGCCCTGTCGTAAACTCAGTCCACGGTTTGTTGGACCCTTCAGAATACTGCAAAGAATAAACAATGTGACTTATAAATTGCTTTTGCCCCGTAACTACAGAGTCTCACCCAGTTTTCATGTGTCTCTCCTCAGGCCGGTTATTCCTGGTCCACTGGATGATGCCTCCCCTCTCTCATCACCACCTCCAGCTCTGGACATCGACGGCAGTCCTGCCTACAAAGTCAACACCATTGTGGATTCACGTCGGAGACGGGGGCACATCCAATATCTAGTGGACTGGGAGGGGTACGGTCCCGAGGAGAGGAGCTGGGTGTCTACATCGGACATACTGGATCCCTCTCTCATTACGGATTTCCACTCCCGCAGGCCGGAACGTCCTGCACCCAGACCTCGGGGCCGACCCCCCGGCCGGACTCTTGGCGCTCCTGGAGTAGCGCGTAGGGAAGGGGGTTCTGTAACACCTGCTCGCACTACACCTTTAAGATCCGCCTCTCCTGAGTATTGAGGCTGACTCCTCCTCTCCCACACACCGGTGGGAGATCACTCATCTACAAGACTATATAAACTGGACTCATACACTGCCTAGTTGCGAGATATTGCCACATTGTGTCTTATCGAGCGTTATTGTATGTTACTGTTTCCCTGGTTTCTGATCATCTGCTTCCCCTTGACTACGATTCTAGCCTAGCGTGTATTTTCTGGTCTTTTGAACTTTTGCCTGTCTGACTACGATTTTTGCCTTCTGTTTTGGACTAATAAACCTGTCTGCATTTGCATCCAAACTCCTGGTTGGTTTCTTACAAAGGGAGTGAGGGTGTAGAATTTAGAAAGTAAATGAGAGAGTAAGAGGTTGAGTAAAGGAATTATTCAGATGACACGTGAGTTAAATGGAATGTAAATGAATCAATAGAGTGTAAGTGGGTGAGGTATTGAGAGATATTTAATGAATCATTTGCACAGTAAGTAAGTGGAGGAGTTAGAATAAGAGATATAAGAGGCTGAGTAAATACATCAGTTTAAGGGTAAACTAACGAATAACTAAGATAAAGAGTGAATGAGTCAAGTAGAAGGTAAGTGACCAGGGGTTAAATGAATGAATCAGTCAGAAGGTGAGTAAACTAAGCACTTAAGGGCTAAATATGTTAAGAGGGTAAATGAATTAAGGAATAAAGTGAATTAATCAATGAAGGCGTGAGTGAATGAGTGAGTTAGAGCATTAATGAATAAAGCATTTTAAGGTGGGGGGGGGGTTAATGGGTCAGTTAGAAGCTATGTGATTTGGGGTGAATGAATAAATCAGTAAGAAAATGAATCATTTGTTGGAAGTGAATAAAAAATCAACTAAAAGATGAGTGAATGAATCAGAAGGTAAATGTCTTATGCCGAACTTACACAGAAAAAAATCCAAAGTCAGGATAAAATCACGGCTCTAGTCTTGCTAGAGTCGAGTTGTGGTTACGTCATCACGATCGTTCAGTGTAAGGTGGTTAGGATTGAAAGTTTCAGTCTGTCTTTTTCTCATCCTGGTGCTCTGATAAAATCAACCGTGTTTAATATTATCTTAATATTATCTTAATATTTAATATTAATATAGTCTTGAGACTTCGCTCACGCAAATAGTGAAGTGAACAATGTCAACAACCAACAGGAGAGCTACGAGAAGCTCCAAGGCAAGAATATTTTACATGACTGTTTACAAACAATTTGAAAAAGAACACATTTGCAGTTAATATGCCTTATATAGTTATTACTTTAACCTCTTAACATTTAACATTTAACATCTTAATATTTAATATCTGGCTGTGTTTATGAATAATTATAGGTTAAATATGGACACCCAATATGCCATTTTAAAGCTTAGAATGTCTGCTTTTCGGTTATCTAGCCGAATTAGCTGTATCTCCTTTCAGATAATAAACATTTAGGGTGAAATATGCCTTGCTTACGATAATTATGAATCATAATTTTCATATTTGCTTTTTTTGTACATCCATATTTGATTGAATGTGGACATGTTATTCACCATTCGAACCGTCTGCCCCTCCGCATTACGGAACTGCGACCCATTTTAGGATGTACGGTTCCTGAATTAGAGCCAAAAGAGTGTGTTACAGTGTGTGTGTGTGTGCAGTTCACATCTGTTTGTGTTTTGCTGCAGGACACTCGTGACACACTCGTGACACACACCCAACCCCCTCGAGCGCTTAGCCCACGCTCTTACCTTCAAAATGCCTCCAAAATCCATCGATCCAGTCGCTAGTAACCCTCATTTAAATCCAACCAGTGCCTGAAATAATTTGAGGCAGAAATTTTTAATTTTTATTTATTAATGAATGAATTGTTAGGTCATTAATTATGAATTATTATTTATTAAAAGCGTATTATTGGCCGCTCCACCAAGTCCCACCTACCTCCTGACAGAGCAAAGCCTACTGGACACGACAATATGTAAATGAGCTCTGTCAGCCAACCAGATGCCGAGTTCTGCCAGCTGAAAGGGAAGGTGGGGGCTGGTCGGCCACAGACTCTGACTGCCAGAGAGTTCCCACTGGGCAGGCAGAGCTCTGTTCAAGAGACACCTACTTTCTATAGGAGTAAAACACCCTCTTTACTGCAAAATGAGTTACAAAAGTGGTAGTTTTTATTCTTATAAAGTTTTCAGTCCTTTGGAGAAAGAAAGGACCATGCCAGGTTCAGAGCTCTACATCATGAAACCAGTAAAAGGGAGCAGTTTCTAATTTTATATGATGATTGTAAACACATTATAGCAAAATATAGAGCTGCCAAAACACTTCTTCCATATAAATAGTTATTTTATGTGTCTGAAAATAAAAAATAAAAATAGAAAATCTGAAAAGCGCTTAAAAATGTTCCTGGTTTTTACCATATTTTGGCCATTACATGTTCAAGTGAAGAATTAAAGTGTCTTAAATGAATTGTGTAAAGGCTTCTTAGTAATATTAATTCATAAAATTGCCTGTGAATTATTTAATAATAGGGCGAAAGGCCTTAAAATGTGAGTATGTAATTTCAGGCGGAAATTGGTCAAAATAGGCTTGGAGCTAAAGAGGTTAATATGTACAATATTTTAAACACAGTTAGCACTTTAAAGTCATATTGTCAATGTCGTATTGTGTCTTATTGTGCTGTGTTATTTTTATACAAATAAGATTAATAAATGCACATTTTGCAAACATTATGTTGTTTATTGCATTAATTCTATCTAAAGCAAAGGCAAACGTATAGCAGTGAAACTAACCAAGAATGTAGCAAAAAAGTGGGAAAAAGAAGCTTATAGGATGAGTTGAACACAAAATGTATTTTATTAAAAAATATCAAGAACTAACAGTGTGGCAGAAAAATAAACTGTTGATGGGAACAAATGTTGAGTCTCTGATAAATCACAGTATTGATATACACATTAATTGTAACTTAATATGTAATATGTATTGTATGTAAACTCCACCAGAAGCATGATGGGAAATAATTTCAGAAATAATGTAGTTGCAGTCTTGCAGTTAGTGATCCCCAGTCTTTGCTAAATCATAGTCTGTGAGTAAAAAGTCTGTGACAAGTCTTTAGATGTGAGAGGATGTCAGACTTCAGTCTGTTAAAAGTATATTTTAAAAAAGAGTATTTTTAAAGTTGTGTAGTGTATGGACAGCTTTAGTAATGAATTCATGAATCAGTTAAATGGTCAGTAAAGGAATCAATTAAAGATTGAGTGATAGGATACAGTAGGATAAATGAATGAATTGATTAAAAAATGAACACAAACAAGGGAGTCAGGGAGGAAATTAGTGAGTAAAGGAAGGAGGGAACAGACTGGAAGAAGTGATGAGAGAGGATGGAAGGAGGGAGAAGTGAACAGATGGGGGTCAGATCTTCCACCATGAATTCATAAACAGGAGAAAAGAACATTCTGTCCGTATCGAGGAGCTTCAGCAGTGTTTCAGACGGACATTCCTGGATATGTTTTTATTTTTTATTAATGCAGCTCAGAGACAGCTGAGTATATTTATCTAACTGTTCACTAAAGGAGCAGCAGCAGCAGCAGCGGCTTTAAAGCAGCGCTAATGTTTTTAATTCGACCTTTATATAAATAAACACAGCGCGCAGCTCCGCGCTGGTATGTAGTAATTCTGAATTTTTATGAATGACTGCATTCATCCCCGGCCACGCCCACAGAGCGGCAGCCACACGCACACTCCGCGTTCTGATTGGCCCGGGGGCGTTAGAGGGGGCGGGGCGACGGCGAGAGGCGTGGCAGTGATATAAAGAGTAGCTGGAGATGAGCGGAGAGAAAGTGACTGAAGAGTAAAGAGATTTATTTTCTGATCAGAGCGGCAGTAAAGCCAGAAGATTTTTTTTACTTATTTATTTTTCAGCACCGAGATTAAAGATGAGGATTATAATTTGCTTCAGCCTGTGGCTCGCGGTGACTCTGAACTCGGTAAGTGACTTTAATACATTTTGTGTTTTCAGATTTTTCAGAAGGAAACGGTACACCTCAAACTTACAAACGTACTCCACATCACTCACATTTCACTCCACCTCACTCCATTTTACCCTCTTCTCACTCCATCTCACCCTCTTCTCACTGCATCTCAACCTCATCTCACTCTCATCTCACTACATCCTACCCTCTTCTCACTGCGTCTCAATCTCATCTCACTACATCCTACCCTTTTCTCACTGCATCTCAACCTCATCTCACTCTCATCTCACTACACCCTACCCTCTTCTCACTGCATCTAAACCTCATCTCACTCTATCTCACTCTCATCTCACTACATCCTACCCTCTTCTCACTGCATCTCAACCTCATCTCACTCTCATCTCACTACATCCTACCCTCTTTTCACTGCATCTCAACCTCATCTCACTACATCTCACTCTCATCTCACTACATCCTACCCTCTTCTCACTGCATCTCACTACATCCTACCCTCTTCTTACTGCATCTCAACCTCATCTCACTCTCATCTCACTACATCCTACCCTCTTCTCACTGCATCTCAACCTCATCTCACTACATCCTACCCTCTTCTCACTGCATCTCAACCTCATCTCACTCCATCTCACTCTTATCTCACATCTTACCCTCTTCTCACTGCATCTCAACCTCATCTCACTCTCATCTCACTGCATCTAAACCTCATCTCACTCCATCTTACCCTCTTCCCATTGCAACTCACCCTCATTTCACCCTCTTCTCACTCCATCTTACCCTCTTCTCAGTACATCTCACCTTCATCTCATTCTAACTGAAAATATTATCATCTCACCCTCAACTCACTCCATCTCACCCTCATCTCACTACATTTCACTCCATCTCACACTCATCTGACTACATCTCACCCTCATCTCACTTCACCTTACTCTGATTTAGGGGTGAAGATTAATTAGTTCATCAATAAGATTTTATAATTTGATTGTTAATATAATAACAGTGTTTGTACAAGTTCCAAAGTAAAAAACAATGTTGGCCAAATCTGAGCTCATACGCAGCAAAGTATTTATTTAGTTGAGAAATAATTCAGATAATTTCAAATGGTTCATTTACTTCTGCACCCTTTCCTGTTTCTTCTGTAGTGTCCAGAGCACTCCAACCAGATAGCAAGACTTGTCTTAAATCAGTGTTCATTTTACCATCTCTACTGCATCTCTAAATTGATTCCACATTATGGTGTTATATGTGTTGTTTGTATTAATATTTACTTACATTAAATATGCATAGCATTTGCATATTCTTTTCTTATCTTGTCTGGTGCTCTTGCTGCGTAGTAAGGGACCTTTAAATAAAAAAAATCTTATTATTTAAAAAATAATAGTTCTGATTATTTGAGGGGAGCGTAGAAGTGAGTGTAGAGGAGCTTCAGCCCATCCATTCAAAACCTTTAAATGAACGTTGATTTAATGTCAGAATTTAAACAGTAACTGATGCTTATAAAGCAACGTTAAGTAAAGATTGTTTAAATGGTGTTTTTCCATCAGCAACATTAAATGATGTAATACAACCAAGATTTGGTGTTATTCTGTGTTCTTTTCTATCAGGTTAGTAATGTCTTATGGTCTCACTGTCTGGAAAAGTTATGTTTGCATTAGACAGTTAAAAAGAAGCTGAAAACCTGTGATTACCAACTGTTGAATGCGATGTTCCCAAGATCATCACACCAGTAGTTGGGGCAGTGTGTTGCACCCGAGCAAAGGCAGTAGTAAAGTGCTCAACTTAAGTCCTCCACACTCAAACCCCAAACAGAACCTGGATTTGTTGCTTAAGATGATACAGTTGCAGTCTGTTGAAGTCCAAGGTTCTTGTTTTATGAACGTTCATTCTGCTTTTCTTCACTGTCTCAGTCATTTAGGCAAAATGGCTTTAAGTGCATCATAGAGGCATGTCTAGCAGTCAGCGGTCTTGCATCAAGAGGGACACTATCCAACCTTAGTCTATGGGAGTCTTTATACCTTTTTTCACCCTCTTGTAGCCATCCGTGGTGCAGTATTTTTGTGTCAATGAAGGTTTATTAATTTTTGGCATAAACAGCATCATCTCTGCAACGTTTTTTCATTTTCAGTCCAGACATCCACGGCTAAATGTTGTTTATTTATATTCTGAACACAAACATACACCATCTAAGCAATCTTTATACATAACCAGTCTGTTAAGAACATTTCAATTATGTTTTTCTTGTAATAAATATAACATAAACTAGTCCTTTAGCTATTCAGTGAGGTTTAAAGCAAGCTCCCTGCAGGGAAACAGACGTTTCTATAGTTCCACAGAAGATTAAGTCCCAAATCTAGACTGCTAAATATAGTTATTATTTTAGGGATTACTTGTAGCCTTTGGCAATATTGCATTGATTTTTTAAAGTGATTAAAATACACTGCCTGACCAAAAAGAAAGTTGCCACCTGGATTTAACTAAGTAAATGATGCTGCAGTTGGTCTGCAGGTCTAGGTTCAGTAACAGTAACATGTGCTGAAAGAATGAGGTCAGCTGACTACCTGAATATACTGAATATAGACCAGATTATTCCATCAATGGATTTTTTCTTCCCTGATGACACGAGCATATTCCAAGATGATAATGTCAGGATTCATGGAGCTGGAATAGTGAAAGAGTGATTCAGGGAGCATGAGATCATCATTTTCACACATGGATTGTTCACCACAGAGTCCAGATCTTAACCCCATTAAGTAGTACATTAGTACATGTAAATATTTGGTGTCAGAAGTGGTTCATTTAATGGACAAAAATGTGACGTTTTTTGTAAGAATATATTTATATATACACAATATTTTGCCTTGCTTTCAGAACCGCGATATGCTGAATTGTAACCCCGGTAAGTTCTTTCCAGTACACAGTTGTAGTAAAAACTAAGCAGGTTAGCATATAAATCACGTCATAAATGTGGAAATGTGGCTTGTTTGGCATCTAATACACTATAAAACACTGAACTTTGTGTTTATAATATCAAATTATAGCCTTGAGCAGCAGACTGGTGTGTGTTTCCTGAGAAACATGCGGTCAGATTTCACAGGTAGATAGCCCACCTGTCCCAGGCTTTAGATGTGATCTTCCAGAGCCGGGAGTGATGCAGATAAACAAAGATGAAATATGGCGTACATGTGCAGGCTGAAGCTGAAAATAGATATAGCTCAGTCTTTAGGCCCCTGCTGGCACCAGCTGATGGAGGGTTGCCAAAAGCGAACAGCAAAAGTGCATAATCCCAGTTCCATCCCTGAGGAACAGGAGATGTTTTGGAGGGTTTGGAGAGCTTGAGTGATCCCATAGTGTGTGTATACAGGTTGTGTCGGTGCACTGATTGTACTAAATTCAAATGTACGTGTATTTTCCCCTTTTGATATCTGTGTTGATAGAAGTGCCTGGTGGCGTTACACAGATGTGAGTGAACTGACTTGCCTTTAGAGACTTCGATGAGAGCTATTAACTATAGCTCTCCTAAATACTCAACATAGTAAAGACTATAGGGTGTTTAGTTTGCCAGGCAGAAGGAATTATGCCTAGTCTTGAATTACACAACATTTTAAATGAAGATTTTCCACTGAAAAGAAAAATATAGGCCTAATCCCTGTGCAAGAATCTGCCACTATATGTTCAACAGAATGATTTCTTCTGTAAGACCAGTTGGTGCTTTCTGTATTATATAAGACCAGTTGGTGCTGTTGGCAGCGTGGGCAGTGTGCCAAGTCCTGCTGGAAAATGAAAAGTTACTTTCAAGTTACTTTATTAGTTACTTTCAGCAGCTGCCGAAAACACCAACCCCCCGACACACGCACACACAGAGCCCCACACACACACCCCTGCTGCCTCAACATAACAGTTTTGCCAAAACTCACTTTACTGGAAGCTTTGCTTCATCTATGGAACTTGTTCTGTAAGTGTGCCCCTGCTTTACGTTTCTAAGCATTAACCACTTACTTTTCCTTAAATTTATTGATTTGTCCATCCTTTTAATGCATTTAGCCGGACGCTACATTACCTTTTTACTAAGGAAAATGACAAAAAAGAATCGTACAGGGATTTGGATAAATCATTTTAATCTGTTTACTGGATTGGAAACAGTAACATGTTAGATTACTCGATACTGTAAAAAATGGTCAGATTAAACTAACATGTTACTGACATCACTTTGTGACCGGTATTGCTGATCTCCAGCAAAAAAAAAAAAAAAGCACTAAGGGCTTGAATGCTGGAAATGCCAGCATATAAATAAATGTAAATACACAGTGTTTGGCAAAATGAAATTATATTAGTGTTTACTTGCTTAAAATTAATTGCATTAATTAGAACAAAATTCTGTGGTTCGTGATTAAAATCATGATTTTAGTTTTAAATGCTGGTATTTTCCTGTACTTTGGGAGGGAGACCAAAGTAGTGTGATGTGAGAGAGAGTAAATATTAATATAAATAAATAGTAATCTACCTTCTGAACTCTGCAGTACGCAATGCTGAGATGTATTTCTAAATAAAGCCGCTAGAGATTAATTGCCTGCATTTAAAACATTACAGCAATATTGAGAGCACTGTTTCAGCACCAGTCTTGTTGCTCATGTTTGTGTTTTTCCAGTTTTTCTCACCCATTTCACATTATAACCGGCATGACTAACAAGAGATTAAAATGTGACAATATTTCTCATCAAGCTTAAACCTGTCTCATGGAAAACATTTTTTTAGCGTGTACTTTTTAAGCGGGATCTGGCAACACAGTAGCAATCGCAGCGAGTGTGGTGGCTGAGCAGTGAGCGTAGCTCTCAGTAGAAGAGGAAAGTTCAGGCATTTGCATAGAAGATGCTTCTGCTACTTTTAAGTTGTATGTCTGGCTGCATTTTGGCTCCAGTGGAAACAATAAACGGTAACAGAGTGACCAACAAGACACAAAACAAACAAAAAATTTAAATACTGTAAGTAAATCCTACACGTGACTGTTTCATAGGCAGTTACTAATCTCTTAACTCTGTACTGTATTTAAAAAAATGTTCTGTCTCTGTTTGCACTTTAAGCATAAGCTTAATATGACTGGTTGTGGTTATACATAGTTAAATTAGATTAAATTAGACTTAGGAGAAAAAACACAAACCATAAATTTAATATAACTGGTTGTGGTTTGCACTTATTGTTTGCACTATATAAGACCTAGAAAATATTTATTTTTATTTTTTATTCGAATTTCTATTTCTTATAAAAGCAATGTGTGAGAGAAACCAGTCTAAGTTTTTTTTTTTAAGATTTTGTCAAATAAAGGTTTTTAAGCCATTTTTCATTTTTGACGTTTTCTTTAAAATTTTATTTTAAATCTTGTCTCGTCTCGTTCTTGTGAACCCAGTATCGTGTCTGGGACATTCCAGGATTTTAGTACATTTCCTGTCACACCACTTAAATTTCAAATGCACATATCCAAAATATCTAAATGACTATTTTTTGTGAAAAATGTACTTGTTAAAAGACAAACTGTAAAATATAGTGGAAAAATAAGCTCCTTAGATATTATTCAAAAGACCTAATACCTTTGGACCACCTCAAAAAATGGCCGTTTTCTCTTGTCCCACACATTGGGTGACCAACTCCTTTGGCAAATTCTCTAGCTCTAAATAAACTACTTCCTCTTGTTCCTCTTCCATATTGTTGATATGCATCTCCTTTACTTATGAAAACAACTTCTTTGGTCTACATTGTATTGCATGTTACAGTTTTTATGCTATTACGTTGTGTCTGTTACTCATACTGTAAGACTAATAATGAGTAGAGTCAAATTTTACTTTATATACTTATATAACCATGTTTGTCCTTGATCTTGTATACATAGCTACATTTTACAGTTAGCATCTGTTCCTGGGGTAAACCACAACTTAGCCTAGATTTGCAACCCTGTTACTCGCAACCCTGTTACTGTAAATTACCAAATATATTGCATAATCTAATAAAAAAAACTGCTTTGATACCTGAGCTTGACGAATCAAACTTTTTGATAGTCTATTATCTGTATTTAATAAATATGTGACTAAAAATGATCAAATTGAAGATCAAATTTTCAGAAATGACCACCCCTGAAATGTAACAAAATCCTGGAATGTCCCGTCTCATCTCGTCTCGAGAATTTGGTGTGTCGTCACAAATCCTACCATGAGATTTTACTGATAAAAATGAATATTTAATTCACCACATTACACACATTAAGATTCAGTCCTGTCCTATGTGTATATGTAAATAGTAAAGTAAGGTCAATGTAGAGGTGCATCTGAAAAGTAAATTCATTTCAGTAATTCTGTTTAAAAAAGTGAAACTACACACAGAGGGTTCTGTTACTTATGTAATTGTTGATGCTTATGGCTTATAGGAAATGATCAATGAAGTCAGTATCTTAGAATATTATAGATCAGAATATTATGTAGGACCAGTCAGTTGTGCTGTTGGCAGTATGGGCAGTGTGCCAAGTCCTGCTGGAAAATAAAATCTGCATCTCTGTAAAGCTTGTCAGAATGCTTTTAAAGCTTGTTAGTGCTGTAAAACGTACTGGTGGATGCCTTGCTGACTCTGGACCTGATATAACACAGTGGACCAACACCAGTAGATCACATAGCTCCCTAAACCATGAATTAGTTTTTTTTTTTTACTGCTAAAACTGTGTTAGGACACTGGTGGGATTGTAGGCTTAAACAATCTGCTGTTTAGGCTTCTGCTGAGTTAATTACATTCTATGAATTCCCCCTACAACTGGAACATTTAAAAACTGTATGCACTTGTTCACTTTATCAGCCTTTAAAGCTTTTATACCTCTATATTGCATTAATATTTATATGGGTTCTGTTTATACTGGTACTGTCTTTCATTACCCATCACTATTGCACGATTGTCTTGTGTCTCTTGTCTCATATATGTTTATATCTGTGACCGTGTTGTTTTGTACGTTTAGTGTCTCTCATTCTTATATATTTATATTTTTATTTTCTGTACTTGTTGTAACTTTGGTTTGGAGAGTAACATGATTTTTATTATCCTCTGCAAGTCCTGTGCATACTGTATGCAGTATTGACAATAAAACTACTTGACTTAAAACCAACCCTCAACCTTTAACCCAATCCGAACACCAGCACTACTGAGTTCCACCAGATAGTCTGATTCCAACTGAATTACCTGTACATATCTTAAAATAGTGAAGGTAAAACAAAGCTGCCTTTAGTTCGACACAGTCTGGAGTGCTACGATTTCACTGTGCCACCTCATAGAGCCAACCTGACTGCAGGCATTGACCAATAAATAACTCTTACACCCTCTGATCTTTAATTTGCTTTAACCCAATGGCGCGGTTTCCTCACACAGGGATTAAGCCTAGTTTTGGACTTCACAGCATTTTTAAAGGAGTTCTCTTATTGAAAGTACAATATACTCTATTGCTAGTCCTAATCCCTGTCCAGGAAGCTGACAAAGTGTGTATAATAATTTAGAACAGCTAGTTTCTGATTTATTCTGAGTTATTTAGCAAACAACAACAAAAAAAAACATTAAACCCAGTGGATTACTGTGTTGCATATAAATCACATTTCTGTCAAAAAACATACTATTAAAAAGAGTCACATTCTGTAAAACTGCTGTGTTCTCTAGTACTCTAGTAATCAAACTGGACAGCTCTAAATCCAAATAACCAAAATACATTGGGAAGTATTCCCGCCCTCTAACCTAGATAAACCAATCAGAGCAGAGTACAGCATAGTGTGGAAGGTATAGATGTATTTATCACGTGTCTGAAACCTCAGTTGACCAAACATCTAGATCTAAATAGGTAAAAAACCCTGAAACACAAAAAAATACCCCACTAAGCATCTCTAACAGAAGAGAATTAACACTAAACTAAAACGCTTTAAATGCAGTAGTCTACATATGTTTATAAAATATATGATTCATATGACATAATAAACAAATGACAAATAAGTATTATAAAAATAAGAAAAGTAGCCGTTTATGAAATGGTACTGACTATGTTTTTTAAAGATCTGTCAAGTTATCCATTTTTTCTGAACTGAAGTTACTGTTGTGAAAAATAAAATACAACTAGATTAAACAACATATTTTATCTGATATATGTGGTTTGATAGTCAGATGGAGTCATTTTGTAAAATGCATTTTTTCTGGTGTTATTGTCACTAGTGTTGTCTTTTTTAGGTGATGACAATAATAAATATTAAATAAATAATAAATGTTTAAAAAGGTCAAATGAATTAAATAAATTAAATATTTTTAAGTGGTATACGATGTGCTGTTTTTAAGTAGTCATGCTTTGGAAAGACATTGATTAATAAACCAGGACTTACACTAGTCCCCTTTGCGGAGCCATAAACTAATGCGAAGAAGAAAAATCAGCTGAAAGTGAGTAAAGTATACTGTACTTGTTAATTGCATTTGTTGATTACTTTTAAATGGCACTAATGATGAATAAGATGTCAAATAAAATGAATAAAATGACTAATCATGCAACCTCTACATGATGCCCAATCCAAACCCATCAAAACAATCTTTAAAAACACTGATAAATCAGCTAAGTAAGAGTAAGAGTAAGTCCTTAAGTCTGGTACGTTGGTGTTGGATATTGTGCATGTTTGGATATAAAGTTGAATTAATGTTGGCGTGTTGACAGGGTGTGGCCATTTAGAAGCCAATGCTTTGTGGTAACACAAATTCCTCCGTATTTGATATTAGCAGATACCTGTATTGAAAGCAAATATTTGTTTTGCTGATTACTAATATATTTAAGGGTATTTTTGTATCATTATTTTCAGTTAATATACACATGCTAAATATTCTGCACTTTATTTTATGAATATCAGCAAGAATATTGTTGTTACAAAAATACACAAAAATATTGATGTTATTTAAGGCCATGTTGCCCATCACTATTATTTATATATTATCAAATTTTAAAATACACAATAATAATATTTTTGTTTTTTTTGCAATTTCATTAAAGAACCTAAAAATAAAAAACAAATTAAACAAAAAGTTATTCCATACAACAGTGTTATGATTGTTGCACTGAGATCTATTGACAGAGTTTGGGCAGGGTTTAAACACAACTCTAAATTAACCATTTCTGACACCAATCTTAACATATAAACTAATAATTAATAATCAATACTGTGTTTAAAAAATACAGTATTGCAAAACAAAATATTACAACATAATGCCATATCAATATTTTCACTTCTACCCAGCAGGTGATGGCGGGCTGCCCGAAGGTGTGTGAGTGCCAGCTGGAGCGTCCTGTGTGCCCGCCGGGCGTTAGTTCAGTACCCGATGGGTGCGGGTGCTGTAAAGTGTGTGCCAGCCAGCTCAACCAGGACTGCCATGATGGCCGACCATGTGACCACCACAAGGGCCTGGAGTGTAACTATGGCAATGATGTGGGCGGCACCCGCGGCATCTGCAGAGGTGAGCTGAAAATTAAATTACACATTTATTTATTTTTTATACGTTTTTGTTCATGTGCACATATATGTACATTTAAATGCCAGAAATCAAGGAGCAGCAGAATGTAAACTGATCATGAAAATAAAAACAAGTTGTGTTATCTTAGCAAGACTGAATATTGGTCAGTGTGCTCATGGTAAGGCCAGGTGAATTATGGGAGTTGTAGTGAGGGCTGATAGTGGGTGCAGGTGAATTATGGGAGTTGTAGTGAGGGCTGATAGTGGGTGCAGGTGAATTATGGGAGTTGTAGTGAGGGCTGATAGTGGGTGCAGGTGAATTATGGGAGTTGGAGTGAGGGCTGATAGTGGGTACAGGTGAATTATGGGAGTTGGAGTGAGGTCTGATAGTGGGTGCAGGTGAATTATGGGAGTTGGAGTGAGATCTGACAGTGAGTGCAGGTGAATTATGGGAGTTGGAGTGAGATCCGACAGTGGGTGCTGTTGAATTATGGGAGTTGGAGTGAGGTCTAATAGCGGGTGCAGGTGAATTATGGGAGTTGGAGTGAGGTCTGATAGTGGGTGCAGGTGAATTATGGGAGCTGGAGTGAGGGCTGATAGTGGGTGCAGGTGAATTATGGGAGTTGGAGTGAGATCTGACAGTGGGTGCAGGTGAATTATGGGAGTTGGAGTGAGATCTGACAGTGGGTGCTGGTGAATTATGGGAGTTGGAGTGAGGTCTAATAGCGGGTGCAGGTGAATTATGGGAGTTGGAGTGAGGTCTGATAGTGGGTGCAGGTGAATTATGGGAGTTGGAGTGAGGGCTGAAAGTGGGTGCAGGGGAATTATGGGAGTTGTAGTGAGGGCTGATAGTGGGTGCAGGTATTTATGGGAGTTGGAGTGAGGGCTGATAGTGGGTGCAGGTATTTATGGGAGTTGGAGTGAGGTCTGATAGTGGGTGCAGGTGAATTATGGGAGTTGGAGTGAGGTCTGATAGTGGGTGCAGGTGAATTATGGGAGTTGGAGTGAGGGCTGATAGTGGGTGCAGGTGAATAATGGGAGTTGGAGTGAGGGCTGATAGTGGGTGCAGGTGAATAATGGGAGTTGGAGTGAGGGCTGATAGTGGGTGTTTATATTTGGGTATTTAACATTCCTCCATTCAAAATGTAAGGTGTGTACCGGGAGTACACTATAGAAGGTAATATGCAGTAGGGGGTAATGATGGTGAACAGCGGCATCTGGCTAGAACTGTCTGTGTGATTAACGACTAATAACTCACAGAAATCACATTCACATTCAACGCAGGAGACTCCACCTATATTTTCCAGAGCTCAGTGGAATGCTCTTTAGCTTCAATAGACCACTGAAGTCGTGTTGTCATTTTGTAGTCGGCGCCATGTTGTTTATGCGCATATTTGGGGTTCTGTGTCTAAGCGGTTCAGATAAATTGCGAATTTGAATGGGCTTTTCAAAAACTGGCCTCTGTCAGATTCTGTGGTAAATAAATATGTTCAGAACCCTGTACGTTTTATTCTGTGTACATTTACCTCCTAAATATTACAGGATCCTCTGAATCACAAGATCATTTAAGGGTAGTAATCAGAAAAATGCTAACTTTAAGCTAATGCTTAACTGACGTCACAGCACAGCGGCTGGAAATGACCCCGGCCTGGATTCTGCGTAACAACAGTGAACTCCGGTCAGAAAACGTTTTGGATTATTATTAAAGCATTTAAACAGGTGAAAACTCTTTCAGTAATGTTGAGCAGTGTGATGTTGAGCAGTGTAGTCTGTGTTAGAGCTTTAAAAGGCAGATAATAAGAGAAAGTGGCTCTCAGTTCAGCAGCGCTTCCCTGCAGGTTTAGTATTTTATAATTTAGTAGTTTATACTAATTACAACACCTGACCCAAATAATCAACTATCAACTAACTACCTGCCTTCACTGAGGCGACAACGAACCAGAAACACCCATTTATTTCACTGCATAATACAGACGGTAAATGTTAAAACCTGTTACAGCTGTTTCTGGAGCAACACTCTCCTGTTTTAGTGATTTTATGCTGTAACACTCTCAGCTCCCCTCAGTAAGGGCAGTAAGTTCATTATTAGGCTCAGCTGTGTTTAATACGCTGAATAGTTACAGCCGGATTTCTCTGGTGTTGCACCAAAAAGAGTCCCCTGCTGATCTCTGCTGACTCTTTATCGATCTTGTAATTCAGAGGTTCCAGTGATGTTCAGGAGTAAAATGTATACAGAATAAAACGTACTGAAAAGTTCTAAACAGATTTATTTACCACAGAATGTGACAGAGGCGGGTTTTTGAAAACCCTATTCATTTTCCACATAGGGAAAAAACTTAAATTTGTGTGATTCTGTGATGTCATAGAAATAAACAGTGAATTTTGGAGGAATTTTAGAGGTTTTGATGATAGAGGCCCACTAATGTCGAATTATTGTACTTTGAGGTTGTCAGTGCTTATCTGAAGGTGGATCTTTGAACTGAATAGGATTAGTTATGTTAAACAGGTGGATGCAGAGTGTTGCTCTTGCTAGGTTCTGTCCAGAATCAGATTAAACCTTTCGAATCCAGCCAAGTGAGTTGCCTCATCCATGGTTATTTATGTGTGTGAGGGCTGCTGCTGCATAAGACGCTGTGTGGGTTTGGGTAGAGGGTTTTTGAAGGGGGAACTGAGCATGTTCAGCAGAGCCTCTGTGGGACTTAAACCAAACATCTTCTGTAAACAAGTCAGAATTCCACTCTGTGCTAACATTAGAACTGACTACAAACAAGCACAGATAAAATATCTTTATAATAATCTCTGCCTCTTAGGTTAGGTTTATTACAGATCTGAATCGTATTAATCTTAGTATGTAGTAGGGGTGTCACGATTTTCGATATTTCATCGAAATCGATCGAAATTATGTCATGGTCTCGAGCCTCGAAGTCAAAAAGAGGATCGACGATCCCTCCCGAAAATGGCGCAGCACACTGTAGCTCAAAAAGCAGCCCTTTCTCCAGAGAATGTGGACATTCTCATCTTCTTAAACAAAAACTTGAAAATGTAAAAATAACTGTTGTTTTGTCTAGCCTCAAATATGTTAATAGTTTTGGTACCTTAAGGAGCATCTTTCTCTCAGATAAAGTTAATAATATATCTTTGTAAAAAAAAAAAAACTTGTCATTCTCAGGGACCGAAAAAGTCTTAACATCTTATTTTTCATGTTTAACTGTTATAGTAGGATAGAGTTCAGTTTGTTAAGGCTCAAATTGTTCTATTATTTTTTTATATGACTGTTCCTGTATTTTTTTAATTATTTATTTTGTTATGTGCACACTGCTGCTACCAAAATAGCCACTAGATGGCATTACATATATATCTTAATTATATACTTAAATTTGGCCATTAGTGCCTAATGTGGTGTATTACAGATCACTTGTATCACTTTGCATCACTTATATCAAGCCCAGCTTTTGAAATAAGATATTGTAAATTTGATTAATCAAATCAATGACTGACCAAAGACTAATCTAAAACTGGTGTAGGCCTCTCTGCTGTAAAAAAAAAGGTAAAAAGAAAATCAAGAATTGAATCGAATCATGACCCTAAAATGGGAAATAAAATCGAATCGAGGATTTAGAGAATCGTGACACCCCTGGTATGTAATTATAAATAGAGTGAATAATAGAGTATATAATATTAATATTAAGTCTGGCGATTGATTGGACCAGTATAAAACCTTTTAGATTCACTGTGTTTTGGGTCATTGTTTGTTGTGTGCTGAAGTTCCTTCTGATCTGATTGGATGCATTTCTTTAAACATCAACCAAATAGTTTGTCTATGCATTGTGATGTGAAAAAATAATTGCCTCACATTAAAAATGTATTTGGTTATAAAACAAACTTTAATATCAGATCTGAGATAACCTGAGTAAATAAAAAAAACAAAATGAGGTCTATGTCACTAGCCATAACCAGGCCTTATTACTGCCAGGTAATCAGGTTCATATTCACAAATGTAAGTGAGCGGTTTGTAATGTGAACGAATCTGCTCCTGAAACGCCTCACACGCGCACATTGATACGCGTATAAACGTCCCCTTCTTCACCAACAACAAATACATTATATTTGAGAGACAACTCATAGCTTTATAAAGGAAAATGGATGATATATATGGAGCATCTTTTGCTGGAGTGGAGAGAAACAGCTGGTCAGAAGTTCATGCTCAGGTCGAGGAGCTGCACAGCTGCACCAAGAGATGTGTGGGTACAAGAGAGAAGAAACATAGCAGACTCATGAAAGAAAAAAAAGGATGCATGAATTCTGATTTGACCGTTCACATTAATGTCCACAGCTCGGATACATTTGAAGAGGAAGTGGCTCAGATCTGATTTAAAAAAATGGATTTGGCACATTCTCACAGCCATGAAAAAATCTGATCTGAGCCACATTATGCAAAACATTCGATTTGAGTCACTTCAAACTGGTAATGTGAACGTAGCATTAATGAAGGTTTTGGAGTGGCCTAGTCAGTGTCTGATTGAGATGCTGTAGCATGATCCTAAACAGGCTGTTCATGATTAAAAAACTCCAATATGGCTGAATTTAAACAATTCTGTAAGGAAAAGTGGGCCAAAATACTTCCACAGTGCTGTAAAAGACTAATTGTCAGTTAAAGCTTGAACCAAGTTCTTAAGTTTAGGGGGCAAACACTTTTTCACACAGGGCGCATTTGGTTTGGATAGTTTTTTTTACTCAATTATCTTTGTCTGATACTAAATTATATCAATCTTACAAATATATATGGGTGATAAAACATCTGTAGGGGCAAATATTTTTTTACAGTTCTATATGCATTTTTATAGTTTTATGTGTGGTTTATGTAATAATACAATTTTGTTCTCTTTTTTTTACTGAAAGTGCTCACCATGCTGCTCTTAGTGTTTGTTAGTGTGATTGTTTAGCACTGTTTTTCTTCCTCTCCTGCAGCCAAGCTGGAGGGCCGCTCGTGCGAGTATAACGGCCGCATGTATCAGAACGGTGAGAATTTCCACGCCGGCTGTAAGCACCAGTGCACCTGCATCGACGGGGCGGTGGGGTGTGTACCCCTCTGTCCTAGTGACGTCCCGCTGGCCTCGCCCTCCTGCCCCTCGCCCAGGCTGGTGAAGGTTCCCGGTCAGTGCTGTCTGAGCGTAGACTGCCACCGCGACTCCTCAGTGCTGCCACCTGTCTTCAGACGCCCACAGCCACCCCCATACCTCTACCCTCACCTCAAACCCTATCCCAAACTGTACCCCAAGCCTTACCCCAAACCGTACCCCCGAGGACGCCGACCTGAAGACACCCTGAGCAACGAGCTGGTGGAGGTGGGGAGGAAGTGGGAGAAGCCACACAATCACAAACACCTGGCAGGTGAGGGACAGTGTGTTGTCTATGTTGGAAGTTCATGTGTGTTTGGACCCACTGTGGGCCAGACCATGTCCTCTGACACTGTCAGTGTTTCTCTATCCTGGTCCTAGTGGATTCCCTGCTTTAGAACACCAACTACACCTCTGAAAGGTTATGCTTGTTAATGAGGTAATGTGTAGGGTAGTGTGGCTCCAGGACCAGGGCTAAGAAATAGTTTAGACATTATGGCATTATGGTTTTGAATTTAATTCAAATCTGAATTGCCATATGCCATATAAAATGGGGTTAGTATCCTGTCCCATAATTCACCTGCACCCACTATCAGCCCACACTAAAACTCCCATAATTCACCTGCACCCACTAACAGACCTCACTCCAACTCCCATAATTCACCTGCACCCACTATCAGCCCTCACTACAACTCCCATAATTCACCTGCACCCACTATCAGACCTCACTACAACTTCCATAATTCAACTGCACCCACTATCAGCCCTCACTCCAACTCCCATAATTCACCTGCTCTCACTATCAGCCCTCACTCCAACTCCCATAATTCACCTGCACCCACTATCAGCCCTCACTCCAACTCCCATAATTCACCTGCACCCACTATCAGCCCTCACTAAAACTCCCATAATTCACCTGTTCCCACTATCAGACCTCACTCCAACTCCCATGATTCACCTGCACCCACTATCAGACCTCACTCCAACTCCCACAATTTACCTGCACCCACTATCAGACCTTACTACAACTCCCATAATTCACCTGCACCCACAATCAGACCTCACTCCAACTCCCATAATTCTCCTGCACCCACTATCAGCCTTCACTACAACTCCCATAATTCACCTGCACCCACTATCAGCCCTCACTACAACTCCCATAATTCACCTGCACCCACTATAAGACCACACTCCAACTCCCATAATTCACCTGCACCCACTTTCAGCCCTCACTCCAACTCCCATGATTCACCTTCACCCACTATCAGACATCACTACAACTCCCATAATTCACCTGCACCCACTATCAGACCTCACTCCAACTCCCATAATTCACCTGCACCCACTATCAGACCTCACTCCAACTCCCATAATTCACCTGCACCTACTATGAGACCTCACTACAACTCCCATAATTCAGCTGCACCCACTATCAGCCCTCACTACAACTCCCATAATTCACCTGCACCCACTATAAGACCACACTCCAACTCCCATAATTCACCTGCACCCACTATCAGCCCTCACTACAACTCCCATAATTCACCTGCACCCACTATCAGCCCTCACTACAACTCCCATAATTCACCTGCACCCACTATAAGACCACACTCCAACTCCCATAATTCTCCTGCACCCACTATCAGCCCTCACTACAACTCCCATAATTCACCTGCACCCACTATCAGCCCTCACTCCAACTCCCATAATTCACCTGCACCCACTATCAGACCTCACTCCAACTCCCATGATTCACCTTCACCCACTATCAGACCTCACTCCAAATCCCATAATTCACCTGCACCCACTATCAGACCTCACTCCAACTCCCATAATTCACCTGCACCCACTATCAGACCTTACTACTACTCCCATAATTCACCTGCACCCATTATCAGACCTCATTCCAACCAGCTTCACTTACACAAGCTTTCAAACCTTCCACTAAAGTAACACTTTGCACATTGTCTCATTCCATTGGTTGATTTATCAATTGATGCAGTCATCAAGTGTCACACTGACTGGTGAGTTTTTATTTATGTGCTGTGTGACAACCAACGAATTCAGTATTTGTGGAAAACATAGAGTGTGTTACCGTCTTCAGGGTGTGTTTTCAGTCTCCGAGTGCTAGGTGAGCATTTTCCAATGGAGCCTTTTGAACCCGACCCAAACACACACACGGCCTCAAACAGCACCTTCCTCTGTCACTCAGCTTTTTCCTACACAGCGTAATCACCTTCTCTGTGCGTCAGTGTTGGCTGTTCACTGAAAGGAGCTTGTGTACCGACTTACTGACTCGCTGCCTCACCCTCCAACCCTCTCTCTCCTCCACCTTCACTTTACTGTATTTATCTCTCTCTATATCTCTCTTTCTCCAGCCTGGAAGAAGGTGAGGCGGCAGTGTGTTGTCCAGACAACAAGCTGGACCCCCTGCTCCCGAAGCTGTGGCATGGGGGTGTCCTCCCGCGTCACCAACGAGAACGCTCAGTGCAAGCTGGTGAAGGAGACTCGCCTTTGCACCATCAGACCCTGCAGCTCCATGGCTGTGCCTATAAAGGTACTCCATTCATGCTGTGAGCTTTTATAGTTCATACTCGGGTTTTTCACAGCGAGTCTGGAAGTGACAGCAGTAAACCACACGCTGCCGGTCCAACCTGGAGGAGCTGCAAATCAGTTCAACCTGAAAATACCTGTTAAAGTTAACATAAAGCAGCTGACAACTAATAATACCACTCACCTAATAGAAATGTTTCTCTATATTTTCATCCCAGGACAGTAAAGAAAATGCTAATTAAAAATGATTAATTATGGAGAGTATAAAAACCAATATATTTCATGTTTTGTCTGGTCAACTATATTAATTTTTTTTAATAATATACACCCATTTCTGCAATTTTCAAGCTTTTACCACTTAGTGTTGCCATTTCTTCTCACAACACTTAAAAAATGTTTAGGCACTGATGATACCAAGTGATGAAGAGTTTAAGGTGCTATTTTTTGTCCCATTTTTTTCTACAACCCAGTCTTAAGGTGTGTAATACTACAGGACACTTACTACTAGGGACTGGTCAGGACTGCAAGCAGGCCAGCACAGTGCCCGTACCCTCTTCTTCCAAAGCCGCATTATCTTTCGCATTGTCTTGTTTTAAAACTACATGAACGTTCATTTAAAAGATGTGTTCTCTAATACAGCATGTTGCTCTGAGATCTCAGTGTATTTTTAGGTATTATTTGCTGGACAGAATTGTATTGATGACACACTCCCATATCATGAACAAACCTGACAGCTTTTGGACTTGTTGCTGGGTGAAAAAACTTTATGGAAAAATTATTTGTCTGACTACAATACACTGAGTTTCCACTGTATGATGGAGTCCAGTAGAGAATGTCTACTGGGATTGGAATCATAGGGGTTCAGCAAAAATTGTTATTTGATTAATTATTAATAAATATGTGGAATGATTCCAGCACTGCAACATTGACAGATTTCTAATCTCTTCATACGTTCTGTTTTCTGCTTCAGCAGAAGGGGCGGAAGTGTTCACGTACGCAGAAGTCACCGGAACCCCTGCGCCTGCACTATGCTGGCTGTCGCAGTTCCCGCCTCTACCGTCCGAACTACTGCGGCGTGTGCCGGGACGGCCGCTGCTGCTCCCCGCGCCGCACCCGGACCGCCTCTGTGACCTTCAGCTGCCCGGATGGCGAGCACTTTGACAGAAGCGTCATGTTCATCCAGTCCTGCAAGTGTAGCGACCAGTGCAGTCACCTGAACGAGGCGTCCCTGCCCCCCCAGCGCTGGCTCTACGGCGACATACACAAGTTCATTGACTAGCATCTAAAAGTGCCCATTTTACCCCTCCCACTCTCAAACCAGACCTCCCATAGAGTAGTGTTTTTAAATGTAAGTCTGAGTGGATGCTAGACCGAAAGCCTAGAGCTGCCTTCGATCATAAACTCCAGAAAACCAGAGAGACTGTTCTAGGAACTTTGGAAATGTGTAAGCCAGCTCTACCAGGCCTTAGTGTAGACTCTTAGTCTGACATGAATCATGCTGAACAATAGTAGTAAAGGGTAGTGGAATGCTGATATTATGGAAATGAGTGCCAGTTTGACCATTGAACATTTTTGCTTGGAGACATTGTTGGCAGTTGTGAGCCCTACAGTCAGTCAAAGCAAAAGCTTTTATGGACATTAGCTTAAACCAACATTAGAAAACACCAATGGCCTGTCCCAAAGTTCACAATAAGTGTTGTCAGACTGTCCAGTTTCACGAAAGTGAAACCACAATAGATCAGATCTTTAGGCAAAGCACAATAGTCTTTTCTCCAAGTGACCACTTTGATTGCATTGACCGTCAGGGCGTTTCAGGTTTCAGGGTCAAACCTATTTTGACTGGTCCATATCTAGGTCTCTTCCCCATGGTCCTCTTTGGAATAAAATTGCCCAATATTCCCCAAGGATACAACAAATTCACACTACAACGGTTTTGTGCACTTTTGATCAATTTAGAGCTACATCGCAGTAACCTGCCTTTAGCAGATCCATAAACCACAAGTGTGGACTTTGAGAAAGGCCTCCAGTAGAAAGTATTTTATACTTATATAGTTATATATTGACAAGTAAACCCACATAATCATTAATAAACTCAGATGTAGGCAGCCACTCTCTTAATGAAATGTGGACCCCCGTTTCATCATGACGGCTCAGACTAAAACTGCTGGTGCGTGAGCAGGATTTGATGCTAGGTGACTGTTTTGTGTTCCCTGCAACAATGGAAATATGTGGACCACAGAGGTCTCTCAGGAAGAGGACACGGGTGAGACTGGGGTGAGAATCTCACTCTTGAGCAGATTATGATGATGATGATGATGATGTTGACTGTGTGGTGCAGGATTGTACTCTGCGGGTGGGAAACAGATGGCTTGTTGAGACAGTTTTCCCCAAATAATGTGCCTGGGATCAGCTGGCCATTAACTCAGTAGATGAGGTTTTGCTTTTGTAATAAAATTGTTGATGGTATTTATTGTATTGGTGTGTAGGACGAGAGACTGGCTCATGCTTCAGGTGCAGCCAGCTTGAGCCAGTGACAAAGACTGATTTGTTGGACTCTTGTTGGGACTTAAAGCAAGACGGGATGGAAGAATGTGGGCTTGCACCATGTGAACTCGACCTGGAACCCCGTGGCGGTGGTGCCAAAGCTGCCATTTTTCCTTTGGACTCAAGGACCCAGACCAAGGGGGAGGTGGCACTCGTTCACCAAGTGCCACGGTATTCTGGCGTCAGCGAGTCACTGACTCTGAGCAAATTACAATTCTGTCTTCTGGGAGCAGCGAAGAACCCAGCAACCCTCTGGTTTCACTGTAAAAATACGTTTTAAAGAGCCCGGCTCCAGAAGTAAACATGTAATTTGAAGGTGATGGGTGGGACTGCTCTCCATCTTGGCTCTCGATTTGGTCTGTAATCTAGCAACTGATGCCTCGAGCACGGCCAGACGAGACCCGCGCTCATGTGTCTTTATGACGTTGCGGTCTCCGTTTCGGCCTCCTGGCTCTGATACGCAAGACGACGGAGGTGACATCACCCTCGTTACGGAGGCCATGGCCAGCAAACAGAGGGCACAGGGATTAGAGCTGGAACCCAGAGACTCACGAACACCACATGCAGTCCAGCCCTGACGGTTTAGTTTACTGGAGAGTGAAGGGTGACTCTGCACGCTTGGCGAGGGAGTCAGTTGTACAGCTTTGTTCAGCAGGACAGTTTTGGACTTCGCAGAGCCTTTGAGGCTAAATTGTGTTGTAGCAGCTTTAGATGTGCACCTTACTATACTTTAAACAGTAGAAAAGACTGTTTGTGTCAATAAGTTAACATGAAATATGGATGGCTAAGGGACAAACCTATTAGGAACTACAGCCAAAAAAAAGAGAGAGAGATAAAAGCTATGGCCAATTTTATTTGCTTGTTGAAAAATAAATGCAGTACAGAACAGAGGGTGCAACAGTACAGATATTTGTATTTATATATATAGCTGAGAATGTGGATGTGTGAGCTTTTACTGTCCTAATCATACTGAATGTTCTAGCATTTCAAGATGACATTTTGATAAAGTTATTCTTTTTTTGATTGTTTTGGTACTAGAAAACTTTGTATTGTGTAAAAAACAATAATGGATTTGAAGAAGCTGTTAAAGCAATATTTTACGTCAGGCTCTACATGGGTATAGTAGAGTTACATGACTGACAATGCTAACTGGATGATTAACACAGTTAGTTATTTAATAAGCAAATCTAAAGAAAATGTTTACAGAAAAAGTGGTTAACCCCTTACACCTCAAGTTACTTATTCATTTATTTTAATAATCCAAAAACTATCAATAATTTGGTATCCTTTAGATATAGTGTATGTGCATGTATACATACACACACACAGTTACAATGTTAAGTTACCAATTTGATTGGCTACACTGATTATAGATGTTTATATTTAGATTTTCTTTTTGGTGGGTCTCAGTTAAGCGGTTTGCAAGTTGCAAAAGTGTGGGAACCCACCTGCTGTACAAAATACAGAATGTCTCAGATTAAAGCTACATTTAAAGTTCTTTGTGCAGATGTGTCCAGATCTGGGCACATTGGCCACTTAAACTAGATTTCAGCACTTCATTGATCAGGAAAATAGTTTGATGATCAGTAAAAAGTACAGTCAGCTGTTGCTGTTAAATAGAAAAGATTACAGAAACAGAGGGAGAAGCTTTATAGTCCCAAAAGAAACTTCACTTTTACAATTTGCAACTAGCTTTCAATCATTGAATAAAACCTCAACACATGTTGGCTGACTGTTTTTGATAAATAGAATGGCTATTTGTATAGTAGTAATGGAGATGTGTTATCTAATTTATCAGCATTGTAAATCTGAAATCATTTTTTTTCTTGGCAGGCATTTAACATTGAACCTACTTTTTGAATTGTGCAGAAACTTAAATATCTGTGGAATTCTCCATTAAATCAATAATCATTTTTCCAATGGTGACAGCTTTTTACACAACTGCCCAGGCTTGGATATGGAAAGTCCTTAATAAGGATGCTTCACACTGTACACACAGCACTGAACAGACCATCACAGAGCTCAAAAGTATGAAAACTATTTTTAATGAATAAAGACGGTTTAATGTGCTTTCTTCATTGTGAAATTGTCACTTTACACAACACAGCTTTTACTGATGCAGCTGGGAAAAGGGTTTAAAAATGTACAAAAATGAAAAACCTTACTCTATACTAAACAAACATTATTGAACAAACCCCCATTTACTGTACAGGAATAAGCTCTCAAAACACCAAACTTCCACTCTACAGATCAGCCGACTGCACACAACCTTCCCTTTTAGGAAACTGAACCCAGAGAGGATTCTGGGACGGAAGGACACAATCACCTTTACCTGCAAAGCCACATTAACCAGGACTAGTTTCGCCGCTATTAAAAATCACTGATCCCAGTCAACATGAAATGTTCAATCAATTATCTGATTAGACTAAAGATTGAGAAGGAGGGCCTGTTTTAAAACTAAGGAGAGCATGGTGTTCTTTTCTAGTGTTTACATCAAATAATTCAATTCCCCCAAGCATCTCTTAGGGGTCCAAGCACGGTTTAAACTTCCACCATCTAGATCACTCAGTTCGCTCATTATTTGATTCAGTAATTCACATTGTAAAACCCTAACCAGACTTAAACTAAAACATGCAGTCAAAACACGATAAAGCAGTAACTGTATAAAAGGCTTTAATTTCATTAAAAAAAAAAAAAAAAAAAAAGAAAAAAGGAGGAGCTGGGGACAAAACAAAAAAGGAGTCATAATTTCAGACATACCCCACCCACACCCTCTTTTCCTTCCCATAAGAATAATGTTAAAACTGTTGAGGTGCAGAGCTTTAAAATTGACAGCACAGACTGGAGGAGGAAGAGTCCCCCATTAGCTTGAACAAAAATAAAACACGTTCCTCCACTGGCGGTCCTTCTGAATGACTTGAGGGCTCATCTCGACTGTTCAACTGCAAAAAGAGAAAGAGAAATAAAGTTACTTTCCAGTGCTGGACAGCTAAAGGCTTCCAACAGGCTTCACATCAGCCAGAATCTATAAAGCATGATGTGCAGCACAGGAAAGCAATCCAAAATGGCTGCTTTAGGTTCCTCCTTAAACCCACAGTCATTAGTGGCTGCAGGCAGGCTGGCCATCCGTCAATCACTCACTTATTTCATAACAGTCTAACTAACGTGAGTCTTCCCATTCAAATCACTCTAAGAGCATAAAATGTCATGAACTGTGGTTTTCTAATAATGCAAGTACTTGAGAACTTCCAGAATTTCCTCATACCAGTATACCGTGCCATTGTCTGCCTGCCCTTAAACGACTGCTGAAATTGAAGTAGCTGCATCATAAAAACACGTGGAAGTGGCTGAGCAATGTCATCTAATTAAAAGCTGCTTCCCTTTGCTCAAACTGTAAACATGTTGTGCAGGCTGCCTAATCAAAACACGTCCTCCAGATGCAGCACATCTGGCAAAGATACAATCCCGTAGATGTAAACACTGGGAATTTCAGTTTAAAAGGACTCACGTTGTGGAAAACCCTTTCTAATAAGATTTACATTATGGACAAACCAATTTCTAAACTAGCCTTTCAACTTTTTGTAAGGGACGCATGATACTGGCAAAACTTCTTGCTTTACAAAGAACATTTAACTTTTTTATTCCCCAACAAAGCACAATGAATATACAGCAGTAGTGCTAGTCAAGTCATATGCAAGTGAAATTTACAGAGAGAAGCAGCCAGTCTTTTGGTAAACAAAAAAAGCTAAATCTTTAGTTAGTTACTGTTATCTTAGTCAATATTAAGATTAGTCCTGCATAGCTCACATTATCAAAAAATAAGCCAGCCTGTTAAGAGAAATAAACTTTAAACAAATATTTAGGGGGAAGAAAAAAAAATAACAAAATATAATTTGTGAAATATTAAACCTCAGCACTTTACCAGAAGTCTATAATCCAAAGTGTCTTTTTAAAAATAGTAATAACATTTACTGAAACAAATCTTACTGTAAGTGGAGATGTCAATCTCTTCTGGTAGCTCAGCCACGTTGACCTCAAAGCGGTCCTGCACATCGTTCAGAGTTTTGGCATCCGTCTCATCAGACACAAAAGTTACAGCCAGACCCTTTGTGCCAAAACGACCAGCGCGGGCAACCTAGAGTGGGACAGGAATGAAAAGGCAAAATATAAACCTCAGACTATAGTGTGGGACCTCAAACCACATTTTCAATTTACCAGTCCTCATCGTCTGTGACCGAAAAAAAAAAAAAGGAGAAAGGGTAGAAACAAACATTTTAAAATAAAAGGCAACACAAAAAGTGCTGGTGCATTTCTATTGTGCCCTTCATTCAATGTAAAGAACTGAGATTTAAAAATCGATCTAAAGTAAATAAAAAAAAAAAACTGGAAAAAAAAGCTTTTGTTGGGCAACAACATTCTGCTCAGAGGATGAGGAACGTATGGGCATCAACTTTAATATATCAATTTAATATATCAATCAATATATATTTCAGGATGTGTGTTACACAGCTTTTAGATATCCCATATTGATATTGGAAATACATGGACTAGACTCGCATTTATTAAGTGTGATTTCTTTTATTTTGCCCAGATCATCTAGCCCATAATATTTTGAAGTTTTACATCCCTCTAATTTAGTAACACAATGAAAAGGCACGGAGCAAAACAATTTACTCTCATGAGACACAAACAAAACAGCTTATAGTAAAAACATGTTGGCGAGATGTTGATGTTGCGAAACAGGCCAGTCTTTCTTTCAAGTAAAGTGAGGGTGCAAAGAAAAACAACTTGATTACAGAAATTAAAGGACGGCTGTTTGAAGTTTACACGCTTCCCACTATGAACAGACCAGAAAAACAAAGAATCTAGAGCAGTGGTTCTCAATCATGGCCTTGTATTATTTCTTCCCTACCCTGCAGTTTCCTTTACTGCCCAAAACACCTGACCAACTGGAATAATTAAACAAGTTTCCTGGGAATACAGAAAACAGCAGGATGCCAGAATCAAAACTGAATATACATACAATGGGAGCTTAAACCTCACTTGTTTTATATTAGATCCGTTTCAGACTCATTTTACCCTTTTTTTTAATTTAATCAAATAACCTGCCCACACAATCTGGACTCTCTAAAAACACATGCAATGCTCCTGACTAGGGGTGGGAAACTCAGGGCATGGCAAGACAACTCTCCGCAATACTTTGACACCCGTATAGAATAGAATACTTCTAAATAAGCAAATACCAGGAATTACGGATTTATTAGTTTTAGTTTCACAGATATCAAACAATATTCTTTGTTTGGTTATAGTACCATAATCGCAAAATGCATATAATATCCAACCCCTAACCCTGACAGTGGAAGTGCGGAGACCGGCACATGAATTCTCAGAAATATATAAAGTCAGCCAGTGTGACTTTTTAAACTTTCACCAACGCAACATCAGAATGTGCTCGTAATAAAGCTCAGTTAGTACAGACTCCATTCACAAATTATTGTTGTTGAATTTAGACGCACCCTGTGCAGGTAGGTGTCTGAGTCTTCAGGCATGTCGTAGTTGAAGACTATGTTGACCCTTTCAATGTCCATTCCTCTGCCGAATAGATTTGTAGCGACCAGGATCCTTCTCTGGAAGTCTTTAAACTGCTGGTAGCGGGAAAGCCTGAGAACACACAAAAGCAAATCAAACACTGCATCTACTGAAATTTAGCCCTTCCAGATCACATCAGCCATCACATCTGTTTTCACTGACTCATGTGTTGATTAGTATTGTATTGCATAGTACTGCATTGCTTAGTCTGTGTGCTGATTACAATATACACAGCAACTACTGATCTGCCAACTTGCTTGCAACATAGCGTAAGCAAATAAACTCATAATAAGAGAATGCATTGGATATTGGAACCAATCATTGTATAAAATCCAACCCATTTGAGATGCCAGGCTGATGGCAAAAAAAAAAATATATCAGTAATGAAATACAAAGCTGAGTGCAATGTGCTGGTCAACTACGCCATCTAGTGTTGAAGAGATGCCCTGAAATGGAGTTTTTCTATTGGTCATTTCAGGGATAAAATAAACAAGCGTAAAGTAAGCAGCATTAAATTAAGGTTCATTAAAGTCAAAAAACACTCACCTCTCCTCCTGAGCCATGCCTCTGTGAATGGCAATAGCAGGGAAATTCTGCTCCACCAGCAGCTGAGACAGAGCCACACAGCGCTGCACAGACTTCACGAAGATCACCACCTGCAGGCCAGAAGAGACATTAAGCCTAACTCAATCACCCAAACATTAGCCCACCAAGCATTAAAAAATCCACATGGCCTGCAGTGCCCAGATCAGAACTGTAGCAGCTGATGAACAATTGTAAATCACAAATTTTAATACAGCTTTTAATAGTTTAATCCAAATTATTTTAGCTGGATGTGATGCCTTTTACTAAATCCGTGGCCAATATTTTTGGGTTAATTTATTGGCACACAATAACTGCAATACACAATGGTCATTTTAAGAGTTTTATGCCACTGTTGAAAATTATGTGACAGCATGATTAAACAAATACACTATTAAACAGCAATGAAATTTTAATTAGGTCAACCATGATCATTATCCATTATTTTTTTCCTAGCAAGAACCCATTAATGAGACTTAGAGCGTGTAGTACACACAACGGTCTAAAACCCACACGCGACACTGCAACACACGGCACAAATGTTTTTCTTGCATTAAACTAAAACCCTACAAGTGTCTATGTATCATAAGCAGAGTAAGACTACAGCCTTAGTGAAATGATTCATAGTAAATTTAAAGGTTAAACCCTTGCTGTCCAATGAAAAATATGCATGCCCAAAACACCAACTTTTACAGGAGATATAAAACCTTCTTAGCCTTTAACAGAAGCCAATATAAATAATGTTTTTTTTTTATATATATATACACATTTTATATTTGAGACTTTAGTCCATTCATCAAGAAATCTTGACGCATTGTAAGGGACAGTGTGTATGTTCAAATTATGTAGCAAACTTAAAAACAAAAATGGAGATGTTTGTTTTTCCAATGAACAGTGACAATATAGAACTCTCAATCTTCTTTGTGACAGACATGAAACATACCTGGTTAAACTCAAGGACATCAAGCAGATCGAAGAGTTTACGGTTCTTTTCACTGTCTTTTAGTTTGCAGTAGTACTGCTGCAGTCCGTGTAGGGTCAGCTTTGTTTCATCATCCACAAACACCTCCATTGGCTAAAAGCACAAAACAAAAGCAGTTACAAGATGAGACCAATACCCAAACAGTAATAATCTTCCTTAACACACACAAACATGGAAGTGTGGACGAATATATGCTTCAAGCAGGTGTAAACATTGATTACCACAGCAGCGTTTCACACTAAAAATGAACTTGTGTGCGCAGAACCAAACTGAACATGCTCATTAAGCACTGCAAGGGTTCTGAATCTGAAAAACACTCACGTCCTGCATAAACTTGCGACAGACTGGCCGGATCTCTTTGCTGAGGGTGGCGCTGAACATCATGCACTGCTTCTCATGAGGAGTGAGCCTGAAAATATCCTGTACGTCACGTCTCATATCTGCAAGAGCAACAAGTTAATCACAGACGAAGTGCACACAAGACAATTATTTATGACTATTTCTTGCCTGCTTTACTGATGAGGATAAAAATACTACAAAAAAAGGAAATACTCGGAATTATGGTTTAACTGGAGTCAGTTTCACA
The DNA here is from genome assembly GCF_023375975.1 of Astyanax mexicanus. Lineage (NCBI taxonomy): Eukaryota > Metazoa > Chordata > Actinopteri > Characiformes > Acestrorhamphidae > Astyanax > Astyanax mexicanus. The sequence continues at coordinate 18,650,055 of NC_064410.1, read as the reverse complement.
TAATTACAGCCAATATAAAAAGATGAACGACAAACAAATCTTAGCATGTTTGTGTCCAACACATACATTGAAACACACACTGCAACTAATTACTATACTTTAAGTAAAACATGATTTTAGCTTTATAGTATTCCCAGAGCAAAACTGGTGAAACTACTTACCGAGCTGCTCCAGCATCTTGTCACACTCATCGAGAACAAAGTGCTTGACGTTTTTAAGGCTGAGTGTCTTGCTGCGGATGAGAGCGAGGATTCGGCCAGGTGTGCCCACCACAATGTGCGGACAGTTCTTCTTAAGCACCTCCTCATCCTTCTTGATTGAAAGACCCCCAAAAAACACGGCAGCCTTGACAGTGGGCATGTACTTGGAGAAGCGCTCGTATTCTTTGCTGATCTGGAAGGCCAGCTCACGTGTGTGACACATCACCAATACAGACACCTGATTGAATCAAGGAAGAAAAAACAACAGTTACTAGTGGAATTTGATGGAATGGGCTGGAATTTGCTTCGTAACACAGAGCTATTATGATAACGTCTGATGTGAAAGCAAGGGATTATTTAAAAATTCAATCAAAGTTTATATATCCAATAATCAGAGTCAGACACCTGTAGGAACAGAGTTCCAGTAATCTGAAGGAGGTAGAAAATAAATATGAAACAAACCTGTCCATCCACAGGCTCTATCTGCTGCAGGGTGGCCAGCACAAAGACTGCCGTCTTCCCCATACCGGACTTGGCCTGGCACAAGATGTCCATGCCCAGGATGGCTTGTGGAATGCACTCATGCTGGACTGAAACACAAAACATCACAGGGATCACAATTGTACTGCACACAAACAAATAAAGCAACTAAGACAGATCCTAGTGCTAGTCTGAGTAAATGATGTTGACTATATGTACCATAATTCAGGCTGGGAGATTTACTGAATGTATACATTTTTTAAAGCAGAGGTTAATTAATACAATAAAATTACAGCTTAATCTGCACATGAAGTCCAAATGTGCTTACATGTTCAGGGTGCATGAACACTACAGTATTTATTGGTGAAAGTATACCTTTATTCTTTACCCAACCTAATAATGCCAGTTTTAACACCTACATTATAAACATACACAATATTTGGATATGACATCAATATACTTCTCAATGCTGCCAATTGTGCTCATTTAGTAAGGAGAGATCATTATATTTCAACTCCACACAGGTGTACTATTAAATATACTAGAACAAGTTCAGTGATAAAGCATATATAGAGAATAGTTACAACTGGGACTACAGGCCCAAAAAGGTGCATTTTTTTTCTTAGAATGTTATTAAATATCAATTAAATATTTATATAGCAATAGGTAGTGCACAGAAATGAGTTGCCACATCCTGTGACATGGATGTTTAATAAAACACAGGGAAAAAAAAACTATGTCTACAACTATGTTCATCATACACACCTTCTGATGGATGCTCAAAACCACAGTCTACAATGGCCCTCAGGAGCTCAGGTTTGAGCAGGAAGTCTCTGAAGCCAGAGCTGTGGATGGACACGTAAGAACCCTTCACCTCCTTCTTTCCTGCTGGGGTGGCACTCTCTGGGGCTGCCTGCGGCTCTTCATCCTCCTCATAGTCCAACAGCTCGTTATCAACGTCATTCTCAGCCATGCTGGAGGAAAAAGGATCGCAAAAAAATTAAATGGGGGATTAAAACTGCAGAGTCATTCACACATGAGGCCCTTCAGCACAGAGTTTTTTAGGCTCTGAATAGAAACTCACAAACAATACATTTATAAACTGCACACTTAGGGACTTTGTGAATTAAAACTGGGAAATTAAACTGAATAGAGCTGGATGCAGCCAGGGGCATCACTTCACAAATCTCTTCTCTCCCAGTTTACACCAGGTCACTTTGTGTGACAAGTATCTGGATTGCATCCTGATAGGAAATTTAATTTTAGCACACAAACTAAATTAACACAATTTACTGTCACCATTTTACATTTGGGAAAAAAGGGCAAAAATGATCTGGACAATTTTTTTTTTAAAACTTACTTCTTCCAATGTCTACACTGCAGTATACACTAGATAAAATGTATTATGAAATGTACCTCACAGCACCCTCTGCACCATATAAATTCTGTTGCCTCTGTTTAGTTCGGACAGTAAACATTCAGAAACAATGACAAATGTATTGTGCAAATTAAAAACAATTGAATTTTTAAGACCTTTAGGAACAAAATTAAGGCTTTAGGGAAAAATAAGGCCTTTTTAAGATTAGCAAATTTAAGACTTTTTAAGGATCTTTTACAGTGTGTCTTTACAAAAGGTACATTTACATGTAACTTGGCCTTATCCATAAAGTGAGCAGCTGGTGTATTTTTCTAAACAATGAAACTCAGATTTAAATTTATAAATGAATGTGTGTCTGGTGTAAATGGTCACACCAAAGCTATTCACACCACACACATCAGAGAAACAGGTAGAAGTACCATATACCCTTTAAGAGTCTAGTATTGGTATTCTAATGGGAGCTGATCTCCACATTGAGATCACACCCATATGAGCTGCGAATAGTCACAGTTCTCAGTGCTGGAAGAAAACACACCAGCACCCATTTTATACTAATTTAGTATAAAATAATGTAACAAAATAAGTAACAATTCATGTAACGCAACAACAAATTAATATTTTTGGGTGCAACATGATGACACCCCTAGACATTGACACAAAAATAAAACTACAGTTCCAATTTCTCCATTACAAATAAAAATGCAATAGAGTACCATCTCTACTACTAATTAAATTGCCTCTGTTTATTCTCACACAGCTTGACTTTGCAGCTATGGCTCATAACTTCCATCATTATATCACAGTACCTCATTTTACATTTTACAATTTAGTCTAATAGAAGACTTTGTGCGATGTTCGAGTCCAAAATATGATCATTTACATCACCTACTGCTGATAATCGCACATTTTATTTTCACATGACCTGATATTGCTGCAATGGCCATTTAAAAACAAAGTTTTGCGGAGGCCTTTACGTAGGCCTAACCTTAAATATGTTTTTTTTTAATAAACCATCCACTGCTGATAAATCAGAATCCACTCTTATTTTCAGAAAAGATAGGCTCTCTACATACATTTAGTGTATTTACATAGACAAGTAGGCTTTTTCACCCCACAACTCACAGCCTCATTTCAACATTTTACACAAAAAACTGAGTATAAAAAATTAAACTGCTTGATGCAAAGCGAATAGAAGACAAATTGAGGCTAGTTAACCCAGCTGCAGCTTCACCTGAGAGAGCCAGTACGCTGTTTATGTAAATATTTGTAATCATATTTTTAACTCTGAAATTCGTAATCACGCACCATAAAGTGCAGTGAGGTTGGAGAGTGGCTCTGATAATAAAAACAATATAAATATTGATAATTTTTATTATTTGTATTATTATAATTTGTATCATTATTATTATTAAATTACGTTAAACCAACGAAGCGCGAAGTCACGACTGCATGTTTTTCTGCATCAGCTCGTCGTGACTGCTTTAACTCGCGTTAGACACGTAGGAAAGAGTCATTTCTTTAACACAGGTTTTATATAAATTATAACACCTTTACCAGTCACAGAAAATAACTGTGGCTTTTAAAGCCCGCAGACTGAGGACAGAGAGAGGTCGCGCCTGGTAAAACTCCTCACACGAACAAACAATGCCTCCCACCTTCATTCATAATGGGCCCTGCTAGCGGCTAATGCTAATTCTAACCAGGAACACCCGCCGGAGCCCATTCAGCTCAGGGTAAATTACAGCTCTCCTCCCGGGCCGCGTCCACAGCTAAACTACTTTAAACTGGGTGTTTATTAAATAATAAAACGCAGAAAGGGAACATAGCCGTTCGCTCCCCCGCGGGCCGCGCTCTGAGCGGGAGCCCCGCGCAGGCCGGACGCTCAGCTTAGCTAACACTGGCTTGTTAGCTTAGCCGATTAGCTGAGCGCAAAGCGCCGCGGCTCTAACGTCTCCTCTCACCGCGGCCCCCAGCCACAGCTCCCCGCCTGGGCCTCGCATAGGTTACCCACCCTAAACTAACCCCGGACTGGCCTCCTTTCGCGTTAAACTGTAAATAAAGCCGTTCTTACCTTATAGTGTGGATACCAGGAACAGAGTTAGCGCAGACCGCAGCACATGGAGGGGCCTCGGGCTTATACCTCAGCTCTAATAGCCCGCCCCCTCAAGATACAGCCCTGTGATTGGACGACTCAGCGGTCTACGACACAGGCATGTTTAATAACCCCACTTTTAATTGGTTGTCCACGCCTGTCGCTCAATGCTGACAAAACGCCCGCCTTTTCCCAACAAGCAGAAATGTGATTGGAAAAGGCGGCCGTCCACACGGCGGGGGTGCAGCTCCAGACGGGGGCACTGTCTGGGCATGACACTTCGGAACCGGCTCTCTGTGATCAGATACACAGCAACAGCTGTGGAGCCGCAGTAACTGAGTTTGTAGCATTAGGAAGCATTGAAGCCTTAATTTACTTCAGGATAAATAAATAAGTCTGTCTGTCTGTCTAACGCTAGGATACCAGTCTGTCTGTCTGTCTGCTCTATTTGTCTACTGGAGGGCACGTGGGTATCCACGCTGTAATAAACCTGTACTGAGGTCTAAAAAATAAAGTTTTAAATATAAATATTGTATTAATTTGTATTTCTATATATATTTTTATGTACAAATCATTAAACTGAATATATACAGTACCAGTCAAACGTTTGAAAACACCTCTTCTTATTAAATGTTTTTTTAAGGATTTTTTGAATTGAAGACATTAAATCTGTACAGAAACATGGAAATATTTCGTAAATATTTAACCAGAATATGTTTTATACTTTAGATTCTTCTAAGTAGCACATTTAGCTTGAGGAAAGATCTGCACACTCTTGGTATTTTAATCTTAGTGTCTTCATGAGGTAGCGTCACCATAGTTTTTTAGCGTCTTCTTCAGGAGTTCCTGAAGGTGCTGAACAATAGTTTCCTGCCATTTCTCAACACGGAGTACACAAGTTTAGACTCCCGTATATGACCAGTACGGACTTGGCAAATTCGACTCGATAATGCATACTCCAAAGGACAAAAGAAACACATTCGGGTATTTGTGATGTACTTGGCTTACTGTGAACTTCTAAATAGATAACTGCAGTCATGTTGTCATTTTGTAGTCAGCACCCTGTTTATGCCCTTATTTGGGCTTCTGTGTCTAAGCTAAATTTTTATATGGCCTGAATGAATGGGCTTTTCAAAAACCCTCTATCACATTCTGTAGTAAATAAATATGTTCAGAACTCTGTATGTTTTTGTCTGTGTACATTTTCCCTCTAAACATCACTGGATCCTCTAAAATATGAGATTGTTTAATTGTGTACTGAGAATAATGCTAGCTTTAAGCTAATGCTACAGCACACTGAACTGATGTCACAGCACAGCCTCTCAGAACACCAGCTGTAGAGCTCCAGTTATATCACATTTTAGATTATTATTCAGCGGATCATTAAAGTATTTAAAAAGGTGAAACACACTCTCAGTCTGGTGATGTTAAGCACTGTAGCCTGTTTTTTTGATAGAGCTTGTAAAAGGCAAAAGAAGAGAAGAGAAAATGAGCATTGGCTGCTCAGTGGTTCTCAGTGCTTTTTCTGTAGCAGCGCTTCCCCACAGGTTTTATTGTTTATATACAGTCATTGGTTTATATTAATTACAGCACACCTGATCCAACTATTCAACTAATAACTAACTAATCAATTAACAAGAAGAGCAGAGAGTGTTACAGCAGGAAACACTAAAGCAAGCAGGACAGTGTTACTCTAGAACCACATAGATAACCTAGTTAGAAGAACCAATAATAAGGAAGGAGTCAAATGTTTTACATGGATTTTCTGCCCACTTAAACCTATTATGAGGCCACTGATGATGTTCCCAAAATCCACAAGTGCACAGACAAGATGGGAAACGCAGCTGTTTCTTTATGTTGGGATCCAGCTTGTCCCAAATCACTCATCTCAGTTGGGTTTAGATCAGGGAATTGTGGAGGACAAACACCCTTTTTCCATGTGTTCCTTAATTATTTTAATGTCTTTAATATAATCTATAATGTAAAAAATAAACACTGAATTAAAAGGTGTGTCCAAACTTTTGACTGGTGCTGTAAAATAGGTTTATAAAATTAGTCATAATAATAATATTTTTTTTTTCGCAATGCTATGCAATTGTTTGAAATACAATATTTGAAGTTTAATTCACATATGAGCAATAGACACCCATAAACCCTATCTGGACAGGATTAGTTTCTTAGGGGGATCCTGAGGTAATTTTCTCTTTTATGGGGGTCCTCTGTGATTTTATTCCCATCTGGAGTGACCATGTATCTGTTTTTGTCAGACATCCTCTGAGAAAATTACAGGCTGAATTACCTACTGTTTTTCGCTCACCTTCGTGGTCCTCCGGTAATTTTAGCTTCCATGGAGATCCACGTAAACCCAACAACGTGACCAAGAAAGACTAAAAACTCACTTTTTTTTAAATTGCAGTCTGGATGCAATAGTATTATAACTGAGTAGAAGTGTGAAATATTTTTCACAGGCGCCCCCCTGAGAAACTAATCCCTTCCAGATAGGGATAATATACGATAAACTTTTTTTAATGTATACAAATCCACGGACCTAATCTGCGTTTTTTTCTCCCAGTGTTTTCTTAGCAGTCTTATTGTGTAATTCCTTAATCATCCATTGTGTTTTTATCAAATATCTAGTTCAGTGAATTACCAGAAATTGTGAGATTTTTAGCATTTGTCTGGAAAAAAATCACAAAAAACAGATTTAGTCCAATGTTGCCCATTTAATATAAAAACAGCTGATATATGAAATGCGTACAAAAATAAAACAATTTTAGTTTAGAATGCACTGTTAGTATGGGGGGCTGATGCAACTTTTCTCTGCATCTCTGTCTAAAATGAATATGCAATGTATGTTAATTAGTCTCGAGCTGAGGCTCGGCCAACACCTCAACAGAGAGGCTTAAGCATCTGCTAAAGACCTGAAAAACTGCTGAATACCATGAGTTTCTCATTTACTAGAGCCATTATAGCCTGTCTACAGCTCTGAGACTGCATTTATAAAACAACACACAAACATAAAAACAAATATAGCCGCAAGCGGCAATCATCGGGTTCAAGCACCAACTTGCACAATGGTGCCTACTGGAGCATTGAATGGTGATGTGTAAGAAGGTCTAATATGATTGGAGATGCCCTGTCACATTTAGAAATTATCAAGTTTTTCACCTGTTATTAATGTTGAGCAGAGGCCTTTCAACCTGATCAGTGCTTAAATTCACATGTAAATCTAGTGAACTTTGTAGGATATTCATTAAGTGAGTTAGAACTAGTCAAAAGGTGTCTACATGTTATTGGTATTGATCAGGTGGCTTCAACCAGAATGTTCACAAAGTGGTATTCAGATTGACCTTTGAACCTTTGCAGAACAAGCTGAAATGTTTGACCAAACAAGTTTAAATTAACACAAAGGAGTGAATGTTCTGATATGACATGTAATTACGAAGTTATTATAAATCTAGTTCTGAATTAAATGGCGCTTCATCAAGCACCAACTAGCACAATGGTGCCTACTAGAGCATAGGATGGTGATGTGTAAGAAGGTCTAACACAATTGGAGACATTCTGTCACATTTAAAAATGATCAAAAGTCTTTTGCCTGTTATTAATGTTGAGAAGAGGCACAAAGGAGTGAATGTTCTGATATGACATGTAATGTCAAGTTATTCTTAATCTAGTTCTGTATTAAATGGCGCTTCATCAGAGTGATATTGTACAGAGGTCTTTAACATTGTGAGATTACAGCAAATACTGCAGAGTTACAGCAATTTAGGTTAGAAATTCCAAGGACGCACAGATTGCTTGATGCCTGGAGAGTATTGTATGTGAAATTTTCACAAATGTTTTTAATGAACATTTACCTAGAGACTCTACAGTGTGCAGCAAGACTGAAATGGAGGTGATAGGCCAAATATCCAGAGAGTAGTTTTAATATAGCTATTTTCAAACAATTAGCAATTATGAATGAACAAAGCACTTTTTAAACATAGTTGTATTGAGAAATTTGTCAGAGCCACTGTACTAAATATGGCAAAAACAATTAGATGTCAAAATAGTACAGCATGATTGACATATACTCGTTTTTTTGGAACAGCGCCCCCCAGTGGGCGGATTGTTTCAGCACTTTGCAGGTCACTACAGTGTCTCCACCTGAACATAACTGCCAAATATCATCCAGATTGGGCAACATTCAGCCTGCCAAAATGTCTGCTGAATGCTGATTGGCTGATGGTGTTCAGCCATGTTGATTGATTAAGTTGCCCTTTGAACATCCTTTAGAGGCTGTATGATAGATTCTGCATGCAAAGTTTCAACTTGCTAGGTTGCACGGTTGCTGAGAAACAGTGCTCCAAATTTACCTCTTGAAGTGAATGGGGCATATATCCCGAAGGACTAATTTGCATATGGCGGCCATATTGTTTACATATTTCAACTTTTTCTTAATGAATATTGAAGCGCATGCTCTCACGAGTGTTTTGATACCAAACATGCCAGGATTGGTCAAAATTCCTAGGACTAGTTTGCAAAAGTAGGTTTTGCATATTATGCAAATTAGCACAAAATCTATATAGACGGAAGTGCATGGTCCAAATTGGAAAGTTGTTGGTATTGACCCAAGGAATCCATCAAAAAAAGAATTTTGAATGTAGGTCTTATGGTTTTTGAGTTATTGAGAAAATTGTGAAAAATGAATTTCCTTGTTTATAGCGCCACCACTTGACCAATCGGTGCCTTTTTTGTTGTCCACCGAGATGCACTGATCCTACATCTACCTACCAAGTTTCATTTCTATATGACTTACGGTTTAGGCTGCACAACTGTTTTTACAGGAGAAAAAGAATAATAATAATAATAATAATAATAATAATAATAATAATAATAATAATAATAAGAAGAAAAATCTTAGCAAAAACAATAGGGTTCTACGCACCTTCGGTGCTTGAACCCTAAATATTAATGTGAGTTTCTTCACCTCAACAGAGAGGCTTAAGCATCTGCTAAAGACCTGAAAAACTGCTGAATACCATGAGTTTCTCCTTTACTAGAGCCATTATAGCCTGTCTACAGCTCTGAGACTGCATTTATAAAACAACACACAAACATAAAAACAAATATTAATGTGCGTTTCTTCATTCTATAAAAAACAAGCTTCCAGATCTTTTAATACATTTACTTCTATAATTATTTGACCAATTGATAGATTTAAACAGATTTCATGTTATTTGTTTATGTAAATATTTATATACATATAATAATGTTTATATGTGTATAATGTTAAGATGAAGAATAAATGCATAAGATCATTTTTCATTTTGTCACACTTTAGACTGAAGAGCTCTAAACTGTAACTGTGATCAGAGGTTTGTTCTACACCTAAAATAAGTATTAAAACTGCATTTTGTATATTTTAAATGAATGTTATATTTAAATGGCTAATTCAATACATCTGCATTTAAACAATACTTTTGAAGTTGGTAACTTGGAAGTTGGTAAAATGCATTAAAAATAACATAGCCTTTTTAGATTTATTTACCATATTTATATAAAAGATCTGAATTGTATAAATGTTAAGTGCATTTTAATCACCTACATGTATTATTAAATATTTACTTTTTCTTAAGCACTTTAGATGTTCTTTTTCCAAAAGCACAATGTAATCTTTTTTATATATCCCTTGTTTTAGGCTACTTTAAGTGGAAAAAAGATTTAATTTGAGGAATTGTTTAATATATATATATATATATATATATATATATATATATATATATATATATATATATATATATATATATATATATATTACATTACATTACATTACATTTCATTTGGCAGACGCTTGTGTCCAAAGCGACTTAATAAGTACAAAGTACAAGTACAAAAGTAATAGGAATTTAGATAACCCATTTTTAGATAGGGCTTAAAGGAGGTCGAAGGGAAATAAAGGGATAGAGAAGTGAAGGAGGAGAAGAAGGAAATGGGGTTAGAAGTAGTTAGTGTGTTAGAGGTGTTAGGAGAGTAAGTGCTCTTTGAAGAGCTCTGTCTTCAGGAGTCTCTTAAAGATAGCGAGAGATTCTCCTGATCTGGTAGTGGAAGGTAGTTTGTTCCACCATTGGGGAACTCTGTATGAGAACAGTCTGGATTGCTTTGTGTGAGTGTTTGGTAAAGCAAGGCGACGTTCATTGGAGGAGCGCAGCGGGCGGGAGGTAACGTAAGTCTTCAGGAGTGAGTGCAGGTAGGAAGGAGCTGTTCTGTGATCACCTTGTAGGCGATTGTAAGAGTTTTGAATTTGATGCGAGCATCAACTGGTAGCTAGTGGAGCTCAATGAGAAGCGGGGTGACATGTGCCCGTTTTGGTTGGTTGAAGACCAGACGTGCTGCTGCATTCTGGATCATTTGGAGTGGTTTTACTACGCAGGCCGGGAGGCCAGTTAGCAGGGCATTGCAGTAGTCGAGGCGTGAGATGACGACTGCTTGTACCAGGAGTTGGGTGGCCTGTTGCGTCAGAAACTGTCTGATTTTCCTGATGTTATAAAGCGCGAAGCGGCAGGATCGAGCAACCGAGGCCACATGGTGCGTGAAGAGAAGCTGGTCATCAACCATAACACCCAGGTTCCTAGCAACCTTTGTCGGTGAGAGAGAGAGAGAGTCGATGCTTATAGAGAGGTTGTGTTGAAAAGATGGTTTTGCTGGTATGACCAGAAGTTCGGTCTTTGAGAGATTTAATTGAAGGTGATGCTCCTTCATCCAAGAGGATATGTCAGAGAGACACGACGATATCCGTGCAGAGATTGAGTTATCTTCAGGTGAGAATGACAGGTATAGCTGGGTGTCATCAGCAAAGCAATGGTAGGAAAAGCCATGTGAGTGGATAACCTGACCAAGAGAGGCAGTGTATATTGAGAAAAGAAGGGGACCCAGTACCGAACCCTGGGGAACCCCAGTGGATAGGGAGTGGGCTGAGGACAGCTGTCCTTGCCACGACACCTTGAACGAGCGCCCAGTGAGGTATGATCTAAACCATGACAGTACATTGTCTGAGATCCCCATGTTTGAAAGATATATAAATATATATAAATATATTTATAATATATATATATATATATATATATATATATATATATATATATATATATATATATATATATATATAAAACATATTTATAATATATATATATTATAAATATATATATATTTATAAATAGTATAATTTTAAATTACTTTCAGTTGTTTAGGCTACTCAAATCCTAATATACAGGATACGGCACTGAATTATAAAAGTATCAAAATAAAATTTGGAACATAGCTTTGTCTCAAAAGTATCTTTTTGATATTACCTTATGGGATTAAAAAAATATTGTATATATATATATATATCGTATATTATATACGATATATATCGTATATCACAATTTAAAAAAAAGAGCTCTTAAAGCAAGAGCATTTTTTTTTTTTTTTAAGTAATTCCTGGGTGATCAGAGAGAACATCTTCCGTCTGGTGTTTCAGTGTTCTCTGAAATGCTTTTCTGTTTCTCTGAAGGGTCAGTAAACCAATAGTTCTAAATAAATCCTTCAACACTGGAACACCATCTATAGCTGAACAGCTTCTTCAGGCTGAAACAGAATTAACTCAACTCAAAACGTGTTTACAAACTTTACTTTCTAGTCTATTGTCTGTTGTTTTCCTTTGTCTGTTGTTTTGGTGTTTGAGGTGGTCTTATGATCAACATATAATAAAATGCTAAAATCATAATAATACTGATAGTTAAAACTACAAATTACATTATTTTGACCACATTTTAGCGTTAAAGTTTGTTCATGTGCCGCATGGGCTTTTTCAGAACATCTTGTCTTTTTTCCACCAGGAATATTTATATTGGGTGGTACCATATGCAAATAAATGGATTTCCTTTTAAAAATGAAAGCAAACATTCTTCAAAGTCTCACTTCACAGCCGTTTTGAGGCCTGCATCTACAACTTAAAGGAAAGTTCCTAGCAAGGTAATTATGTACACTGCACTAACCCAAATTCTCCCACATCAATAACACATATTTGCCTGGTTTCTTTTTGCTCTAACCACCATGTGAATGTGGTCAAATCAATGTTTTTTTTTTTATTTCAGCTATTTAACATGAAAACCTTCAAAAGGAAACCACGACATCCTCATAGAAGGTGGAAGTCACAGCGTGAAAACAGCTCAGTACACATCATCCCTAAACCTCATACAGAAAGCCCACTCAGAGCTCTTTCTATAAAGGCTTTGGTTATATCCGTGACTCGATGGCGGGGTGAAAGCTCCACTGAGTGGTGGAGAAGGTGGGGAGGCTGGACAAATTGGGGCGAGAGTTAGCCTTGTACCAGGCGCAAAACACGGAGCAGCCCTGCGGTTGGGATGGCAAAGCATTCACCACTTTGTAATGTTGCCATTTCATCTCACATCAGCATTTAGGCACTGTCGCTTTTTGATTTCAAAATTCCCCCTTATATTCTAACAGCCGTAAACTGTGCAGCATGGGGTTTTGTATTGTCTTGTTGAAAGTACACTCACTTGTTACAAACAGGTAATCCTCTGTCCACCTTTGCTCCTTGAAGACTCTTTTTGTGCTTTTCATGGATTTTCTTGTGTTGACGCTGGCCGTAATTGCTGGAATGGATGTACAACCCCCACACCAAAAAAGGTTGGGACATACAAATATAAATTTGCAAGTAATAAATAAGCACAGTTTTGAGAAAACAGAAGCATACTGTTAACCATGTCCAGAAGAGGTGTTGACTGCTCTGGTATCTGATGCATCTAGAATGGACCATCACACATTGGATACACAGTGTATTTTGGTCAGACCAATTAGTGTTCCAGATATTTTTATTGAAAGGGATGGAGCCAAGACTAAAAGTACCATCCAAACCAAAAGCCCAAAAGCTCTTAGAGCAACATATGCCGCCTTCGAGAACAAGAATTTTTTATCGGAACATTCATGCATTTGTCAACAAGACAATGCAAAGCCATATGCTGCACACATTACAGAGGCCTGGCTGTAGAAGCAGAGGGTATGAGAGCTGGCCTACCTGCAGTCCTGACCTGTCCCCAATATAGAATGTGTGGAGAATTTTTAAATGGCTTTGGTTATATCCGTGACTCGACGGCGGAGTGAAAGCTCCACTGGGCGGTGGAGAAGGTGGGAAAGCAGTCTGAGTTGGGGCGGGAATTCGTTTCAGACGAGGCACAAGACTGGGAGTGGGCCTGTTGCAGAAAGTCCCTGACGTGGCACGGTAAGGTGTGGAGTAGCCAGCTTTCCACCAACAACCCCCCACCACGAAGCCCCGAGCAGCTGCCCAGCTCCAAAGGGAGCTCCTCCAGGTTGTTCCCCTGCACATCCAGGTGGGACAGGTGTCTCAAACAGGCTAAACCTGGATGTAGTGAACCCAAGGAGTTGTTGGCTACGTTCAAAGTTCGCAGCTCCACACAGTTTGTGAAAAGCTCTCTGGGCAGACTCTCGAGTCTGTTTCCAGTCAGGTCCAGCTCCGTAAGCAGAGTCAGTGCTCCCACCTCAACAGGCAACTCTTCAAGCAGGTTCCCTGCCAGCAGGAGGCGGCGGAGTCGGTGCAGCGTGAAGAGTGCCGGGGGAAGGTTCTGCAGCTGGTTGTGTGCCAAATCCAAGACCTCCAAAGAGCGAAGCACCCCAACACTGCTAGGCAGAGACAGCACACGATTGTGGGCCATCTTCAGGCAGGAAAGACGTCGAAGATGCTGCAGGCCAAGCAGCTCCTCCAAGGTCCGCAGACAGTTGTGCTGCAGGTCCAGACTGCGCAGTCCTGTTAGTGCAAGCAAGGCGGATGGCAGCCTCTCCAGCTGGCACCCCTGGAGCTCCAGCTCAGCTAGCCCAACCAGACGCCTGAGTCCCGTCAGCACCAACAGCCTGGCACCTTCATTGTGGATCTCCAGGCGCATCAAACTGCCTGCTATCTCACTCAGCTCTCCTGGGATTCTCTGTACCATCCCACGCAGCGTCAGGATGCGCAGATGGCGCAGGTGCCGGAGGCTACCCAGGGCCCAACCACGACCCACGCTGGCTTCGCTGGCCAGGCGCCCGGTGAGGTGAAGCTCCTGCAGACCCCGGAGGGAGTACACCCAGCCCGGGATCTCTGCGGCCTGGGTAAAGGTGAGGTGCAGCGACTCCAGGCGCTCCTGCAGGACGATCAGGGCTGTGGGCTCCACTGTGGCTGAACAATGGTACAAGTGCAGCTCTCTGTGGAGAAACCAAAAACAGCTCCTATTTTAATTAAGAGGGATTAATAATTTAACTACTTAAAATACAGTGTGGCCTAAAAATCTGATATCTACTATGTTCTTTGGTCAGTGTAATGTTTATTAGCTCAGTGTTCTTATCATTTAAAGGGATAGTTCGGTATTTTTGACATGAGTCTGTATGGCATCATCATAACCAGTGTCGTGCATCCACACTGACTTACCCCCCACAGCGTCCTGTGAGCCGAGTTCTTGTCCAGTTTAGGTCAAAGCGAAAGTAGTCCGGCATGTTTGCTGGGGTCAGGAAAATAACTCCTTTTTCTTCCCAAAGCAGTACGTGTTCAAAAGAGTGATTTATTTACATCACAAAAAACTAACCCTGCAAAAGTCACGCCTCGTAAATCACTTGGGTCCTACTTTCTCTCATTTCGTATCAGTGCGCGTCATTCTGACAGCGAGCTGCGCACGCGTCAACAAGCGAGAAGTAAACAAAGCGACCCAAACACGTAGGCTAGCTGTCAGGTTGCAGCGCTGCGCGCATTGATATGGAACGAGAGAAAGTAGGACCCAAGTGATTTACGAGGCGTGACTTTTGCAGGGTTAGTTTTTTGTGATGTAAATAAATCACTCTTTTGAACACGTACTGCTTTGGGAAGAAAAAGGAGTTATTTTCCTGACCCCAGCAAACATGCCGGACTACTTTCGCTTTGACCTAAACTGGACAAGAACTCGGCTCACAGGACGCTGTGGGGGGTAAGTCAGTGTGGATGCACGACACTGGTTATGATGATGCCATACAGACTCATGTCAAAAATACCGAACTATCCCTTTAAAGTTAAACTGGGCGTGCAACTTTTTTTTACTAGTACTAGTTTTTTAATACATTTTTCAAATTTTGTAGTTTTTCATTTCTGACCCTAACAATCAGAATTTAGAAAACATTTTGTCCCCTTTATTTTTTCTATTTTTTTCCTATTTTTTCCTAATCCGACATACTTTTGATACGCAATACAAAACAGAAAAGTCTAAAAAATCAAGTTTTGAAATCATGCATTTATTTTTTCTTCTCTCCTGAAATTCAGATTCAGAAATAAAAAAGAATAGAATATTTAAAAATTATGAAAATCATTTTCTTATTCATTGTACTTAATGGAAACAAATAAATAGTGAAGTCAAAATCAGTTCAAATCTAATTTTGCATTTTTACATTTAAAATGGAATTGACAAAGGTTACACTGGCCTTATTTGTCATGTAAAATAACATATCTAACAGAAAGGCAACTGTACAAACTGTGTATCCATTTGATATGTTTTACTGTGAAACCTGTTTAAGGTGATTTGTTGGCCAACAGTATCTTGGCTCTCATGTCAGCCTGGAGTAAAATGGATTCCCAGGGCTGGAGTTGAGCCCTTTGTCTCTAACTATGGTAACAATCAGATGTAGAATACCTCAGAGCAGTCATGTTGGATATCTGTGCTGTTAGCTTAGCATCCCCTATCAGCTCCAGCTTCAGCACTTCCAGTTGGCTCAGGGTATACAGGGCTGGGGGCAGATGTGCAACAGCCACCAGCTGCAGCAGGGAGCGCCCCTGGTGGTCGGAGGTTATCATGGAGCGTAGGCGAGCGGCATTCCATCTGCGTTCCAAGTTCTCCTCCATGAGCCGGGTCTCGCTGACAGGAGACAGAAAGACCGAAAGCCGCTGTGCCAGCAAAGGGTCGTACTGGTCCGTCATGTGTAACAGGAAAGCCAGGTCATTGCTCAGGTCTGGAGCATCAAGTATGGAGCCCACTTCTCGCAGATGCTGGAAGGAGTACTGTCTGAGGGACCTAAAGGGAGACATGAACATTTGTTTACCTTTACTCTCGCTATATAAATGAGGGGAACAATGGTTTCATGTCTTTCTTTCTCATACTTGTGAAAGATCCAGAAAAGAGTGTAGATGCCTAGCAGGCCGTAAAGGCCCACCAGGCTGACGTAAGCTAGCATCAGCTTGCGTAGGACAGAAGCCAGCGAGTGGCTGCACTGGAAGACCTGGTATCCCGTCAGGGCGTGGGAATGAGGCTGGCAGATGTGATTGAAAGAGATGGAACCCAGTAGAGGTGCAGTGTAGCTCACAATAACGACAAACTTCAGCACTTTGAATACGGTCTGAGCCGCGTAGACCTGCAACGAAGAAGGTCAGAAGTCAATAATGAAGACTAAAGCATCATGGTTATGATTATTCTTCTGAAACTCACCTTATAAATTATATCAGAGCTTTCACAGTGGGCCCGAAACCTGCGCACCCTTTCAAACAGAGCCCTAGCCTGTTCCCCATCACTGCGGTCTAGGGTCGGCCCTGGCCTGGAACCTTCTGGAACAACAGGCGCTGGTTTTGGCAGGGAGGCAGGTTCAGGAATAGAGAGTGAGGACAGCGTGGAGCAGCGAGACAGGCTGGAGGGGCAAGGGGAAGGTTGAGCAGCAGTTGTGGACGTACTACCAGTTCTGACCAGCAGTGGGCTGTCTGTGCCCGAGTCCATGCTGGACTGTCGAGTGATGGAGGTAAGGATGGGATGTGCCTGTGGTTTCACTACCTGCTCTTCTTCATGAGGGCGATTGTGAGCACTGTCCAACTTGGCGGTACGGGAAAGTGCCCTGGAGGTCCACGGGGACTCACAGCACTTGGCGAGGATGGCCAGGAAGTGCTCGATGCGAGCAGAGGTCAGAGGGAAGTGGAACCAGAAGCAGCCGCTGGCCAGCAGCACCAGAGACTGCAGCAGGGTGATGTACGGCAAGAAGCGTGAAAACCACGGCAGGGCTTCGTGATAGCACACCTGGCTGATGTAGACGTACTGCTGGTAGTCCATGTTGGTCCTTCGGCCCTTAGCCGGACCTTCAGCCAGAGTGGAACCGGAAGTGAACGGGAGGACGGGCGAATCGGAGGGTGTCCTGAAACCAGAGCTGTAGTTGTTTGAGAGGGAGTGTACGGGGACGCACACGACGCCGTCCCGGGACAGTAACAGAGTGCCGGCCAGGATGGAGACCATGAGCATGAGCAACACCAGGTAGTCCATGAAGACCTCCCACCATGGCTTCAGCAGCTTGTAGCGGCCCTGACGCTCACTAATGGACCACAGCTCCGACAGAGTGAACATGGCCCTCTGAGAGAGAGAAAGAGAGAGAGAGAGAGAGAGAGAGAGAGAGAGAGGAGGTGTTACAATATGTAAAGTAATCAGTCTTAAAATAACACAGAGGAGAAAGAGGCAAGTGAGGTATGGGAGGAGGATCACGGCTGAAGCTCCCCAGGCTGCTTGTGGAGAAGTTTTTACCTTTTATTTCCTCTTCCTCAGGCCTCCTTCTGTTCATCACAGCTAGAAAGCTGTGTCATATTGTATGCAATAAAACATCACAAAAAATTACGCAATAAAACATTTCATATTGTGATAATAGTGGTATTCTTGAAAGCAGATCTATTTTGTATTTGTTTAGTTTGTTTGCAGTTTATATGCTGCACTAAATATGCTGCACTTACATTTTTTATTTTGTTAAGAAATAAAGGGTCTTGGGAACTTACCGTTTATGAAATATACAAACGTTTATAGATTTTTTTTCTACTGAATTTATATATTTCTATTAAACAAAGCTTTAATATTTATTTAGCTGCAGATTATTAGTATCTCAAAAATACCCTAAAATATTTTGATACTAAGCCTACAGTAAACTCTCTTTTTCCTTAAAACGACTCGTTATACCTTCCCTACCATGACTGATGTGCTTTAGGCCAAAAGCCTAAAATAACACAATAATACAATACTTTTCTAGTATACTCATAATAATAGAATAGTGATATAATATGAAGAAGATTACACATTTTAATTTCTGGCAGTACTGCCGAAGTTTTCAAACACTATTTATTTCTTTCAATAGAAATGAGGTGTAGTCCTAGACTGGACTTACTACCTGTCTGGGAAAGTATACGTGCACTATTATAAACACAGAATACATAGAAAAAATCACAGGACATACACCAGACTAGGAACATTTCTTCCATTTCTAACCAAGATTGTATTATATGGCAAAATAAAAGAACTTTACAGGGTAAATCAACATTCCAGTTCAAAACTAAATATCACTAGTACACAGTTTCTAGGGGAGCTTGGAATTTGGAATCCTTTGATTTTACCAAACCGAAAACCTCTGGAATATAATCAAGAGGAAGATGGATGATCACAAGCTGAACTGCTTAAATGTTTGCACCAGGAGTGCCATAAAGTTATCCAAAAGCAGTGTGTAAGACTTGTGGAGAAGAGTGCATGAAAACTGTGAAAAAATCTTTCTTGTAATTTCAAATATTTCTCATTTTCTGCAAATAAATGCTCTAAATGACAATATTTGGATTTGTTTTTCTTTTAAGAAATGTTGTCCGTAGTTTATAGAATAAAACAACAACGTTAATTTTACTCAAACATATACATATACATAGGAAAATCAGAGAAACTGATTAAGAAACTGAAGTGGTCTTTTATTTTTTTCCAATGCGGTATGTGTACCCATGTGGAAAATATATATATTATTATTTCTGGTATGCTCTTAAAATATTTTTTATACCTGTCAGTATAAGTCAAGTATAATATTGGTTAGTGTATCTCTCATCAGAACATAAAAAAAGAAAATAAAAGTATACTCACTTGTTTTCATTATGGAATACAAACTGTATTAAACATACTGTAATAAACATTTTTGTAAATGGCAGGGAGCCCACTACCGGGGAAAAAAAAACGTTTACTTCCATTTTCATGCTCCAATGACTAAAAAAATTACTGATAATGACAACCTTTGACACTGACTTCTATTAAAAGTTTTAATTCTATTCTATGTTTTTTTCTGTCTCCTGACTGGCAGTGGCAGTATGTAGACCACTTTACAGTTCTTCACTATTTCTATAATAATTCTATTAAAACATGTTTACTTACTGCTCTAGAGCACACAGCACCCTCAGATGTTCTTCAGAGTGTCAGTAGGCTGGGCAGACCTGCTGAAACCTGGGCTCTAACATGGTTCTGAACAGCCCAGTCCGGCGCAGTCCGGTTCACTCGAGTCTCGCCGTCAAACTTCACCAACCTCTCCCTGAGAGAGAGAGGAGGTGGGGGATCACAAAGAGAGGGCCACGGGTTTCTGGGGCCTTTTTAAGGTTGCCATGGTGAGGGGAACAAAAAGGCCTCATACAAAGCTGGCATTCATCAGGCGAGGGGTTTATGTGCTTGTCTTTTAATAGACAATATGTTGTGATAATTTAAAGATAATTTGTATCCTTTACAGTCTTTACTTCTTACTGCTGTACACAGACACAGTGGGGAATTCAGCTATTAGATGCCTTGCTTGAGATAAGGTGCCACCTTAACCGTAAATGCAGAGGGAGAAAAACATAATGTATATATATATATAACTAAATTAGTCTGGAGCATAAATTTGGGTACCTCAACAGAAAAATTACATCAATATTTAGCAGATCTGCCTTATGCAAAAATAACAGCCTCTAAACTCTTCCTATAGCTTCCAATGAGAGTCTGGCTTCTGGTTGAAGGTATTTTGGATTATTCTTCTTTACAAATCATCTCCAGTTCAGTCAGGTTTGATGGTTTCTGATCATGAACAGCTCTCTTTAAACCACACCACAGATTTTCAATAATATTCAGGTTTGGGGACTGAGATGATCATTCCAGAACGTTGTACTTGTTTAAGGCTCTCATGTTGCCACTTTTCAGAGAAGCTGCAAAGAGGAGAAAAACTTGCAGTTGGCCGTTTAATGCTTTCTCATAATTGGATTCACCTGTGTATGTTCCAATAGTTAGTGCTAAAGGTATTAAAATTAATAAAACTACAAGTGCCCAAATTTATGCATCTGCCTAATTTTGTTTAAATAATTATTGCACACTTTCTGTAAATCCTATAAACTTAATTTCACTTCTCAAACATCACTGTGTTTATCTGCTGTATGATATATGTAACTAAAACCAATCATTTATATAAGAAAATCATGAAAATTATCAGGGGTTCCCAAACTTTTTCATTGCACAGTATATTCAGCTGAATAGATACAACAGCAATGGAAGCAGCTAGAAAAATCCTTGTTAGGATTTAGTGTAATAGTTAGTGGAGAATGAGCCAGAACAGTGGCATCTGTAATAGGATAAAGAATTATGGGCATTTAAAGATGCTTAACACAGTAAAATGGGACCGGAGGCTGTTTAATGCTGTGGCTTGCAATACCTGAAACTGCCAGCAGGGGGAAGTAGAGTGCAGTTAGTGCTCCAAAGAACCACATTTCCTCAACATTAAATGCACTTTATAGGGGGAAAGGCTGTTGGTGAACTTTCTGTCTACATTAAGAACTACATTGGATAACATTCATTTAATGTTAATTTAATTCATAAATATGTATTTATGTTGTGTATCTAAGCAGTTTGTTGGTGAAAATGTTATAGTTTATAAAGCTGCGTCATTTATTTTGGAAACAGTGGTCCACAGGCTAGTTCAGTAAATGTTAGGTCCAGATACACATTGTCTACGTTCACATTACAAGTCACATTGCTCAAATCCGTTTTTTTTTTTTTGCTCCCTGAAACGCCTCACATGCTCACATTAATACGTGCCTTTTTCACCAACAAAAAAATATATATATATTTGAGAGACAACTCGTAGCTTTATAAAGTGAGTGCTTAAAAATGAATGCTTTAGCAACTTATGTGGAGCATTTTTTTGCTGGAGTGGAGAGTAAACAGCTGGTCTGAAGTACATGTTCAGGTCGAGGAGGTGAAAAAAGGCCAGACGGCTTGCTTTTGCTCTTTTTGCAGGTATAGTTGCACAGCTGACAAGGTTAAAGGTTGTTGGATATTTGCATCTCCAGAATATTTGGCTCTTACGGTGGCCGAGAAAGCCCAACGCAGTGCAAATTGAAAAGCGCTGCAAAAGCACAAAACACATCCATCAAAATTACAACACAGGCGCAGCAAATAGAAAAACGCGCTGCAACTAGAAAAACGCGCTGCAAATAGAACCACAACACAACGGAAGTGAGTCACAACACAATAGAATTTTCCCGGGGGACCTTAAAAGATACTGTACCAGCTAAGCTGCGTCTTCAGTAACGTCTCGGACTTCACTATGTGTACAAAGGACAATAAGTGGCAAACAAGCCGTTTTGTGAAGCAGAACTTTTAATAAACATAACTTACTTTTCAGAAGCTTGTTTGCCACTTATTGTCCTTTGTATACAGCTGGTACAGCATCTTTTAAGGTCCCCCGGGAAAATTCTGTTGTGTTGTGACTCACTTCCGTTGTGTTGTGGTTCTATTTGCAGCGCGTTTTTCTTTTTGCAGCGCGTTTTTATATGTGCTGCGCCTGTGTTGTAATTTTGATGGATGTGTTTTGTGCTTTTGCAGCGCTTTTCAATTTGCACTGCGCTGGGCTTTCTCGGCCACCGTAGGCTCGATATTCACAGCCTCGTATTCCCCGGCTGAAGTTGTTTTGATATTCGCAGCTCCCGCTTCACTGAACCACCGTGAACTAAAGGGAGCGTTCACAAACACACGCTGTTCCGCAGATTATATTAAACACCCCACAGATCAACACTGAAGGAGATAGAATGAAATAAAAATGTAAACATCCAATGTAACATCACGTATTTTCTCCAGTTTAACTTACAATATGAATTTGCAGTTTTAGTGTAGTTCATTCACTTTCTAACTAGGAAATATCTTAAATTGAGATCTAACAAAAAATATATGAAGCAGATGTTCCAGTGTAATATTATATTTTTGGTGCAAAATGGCTTAGTATGCCATGTTGCCAATGAATTTTACAAAAAGTCCTGAAAAAAAAACAACAACCCAGAAACATCTGCTTCATATTATTTTTTTGTGCGCAATGGCTTTTAAAATATATTTAAAAAAAAATAAGTTTACAGTATAACATTAGCTCGGGCAAGGCTAATACCATGTTTTTATTAAAGTAGGAGGCTATACATCTATTTTAAACTCCCTTTAGTTGGTAAACTCCCACGGTGTTCAGTGAATCTAGAGCTGCGTATATCAAACTTCTGCGTCCTGCACATCTGTGGGTATGAGAGAGAAGCACGTAGCACATGCGTAAAAGCAAAAACACACATGAATTTCAATTTGATCCTTCACATTCGTGTTGCAAGTTCATGGATCAGATACATATCCAATTTAGGACCACATGTGGAAGTGGCTCAGATTTGATTTGGCACGTTCACACTGCCATTTAAAAGATCTGAGCCACATTGAGCAAAAAATGAGATTTGAGCCTGGTAATGTAAACCTAGCCTAGTAGGCATTTTAACATGGTAGAAAGTACAGCTATGTGTTTTGTTGTGTTTATATGAACAGTCAAAGCATGTTCTCTTTTCTAATTGGCAAATGAGTGTACATATGCTCCAAATAAGCTGTTATTAATGCATCCTTTTATCACAGTATCATATAGAAATCAGAATCTAATCATTTAGAGTGATAAAGTTGTGGTTAATTCTAATTAAAACCTGCCACTTTTCTAGAAGTTGATTATCTCTGTTTAAGGATCACTCCGATAGAGCTGAAAATAGCTTTGGCATCGTGGATAGTGATATAGTAAACAGGAAATAGTTGCCCAGGTTTCAGCTCACGTTCTGCAGGTTGTCCAGCAACATACATATGTAATTCTGGTTGTGAGGTTTTGCAGACCCCTTGGTTGAGCTGAAACATGGTGGCGTAAGTACGGTCTAGAAGGCTGGTTAAATAACAGACTTTCACGCTACATACATGAGAATGCTATTTATTAAACTCAGACATCCCAAGTTGCAAAAGTTCCCACGTCATAAAAAAACAAAACAAAAACAACTTGCACACACACCAAAGGATAACTTTCCTTTTATATAAATTAATTTTATAAATTTTGAGTATTCAGAGGTGAAATGAGTTTTATCTTTTTTCTTTTTTGGCTTTCCTTTTTTTTTGGGGGGGGGGGGGGGGAGAGCCTTTATTTGACAAAATTGCACAACATCAAAAATATTTCAATATTACAATAATTATTAATATTGCCTCCGCCATGATCTGCTTTCTCTCACTCACTGAACAAATCCCGTCCAGGAGGGGGGAAAAACACTGCCTGCCCACACTAAAAACTGATTGGCTGTCTCACAGACTCTTTGCAGAGAACAGGCCAATCAGAACCCTCTCTGTTTCCTCTCTCTCCTTCCCACACGAGATTAGAGAAAAGAAGTCTGTCGCCTGTGTGCGCGTTTGTGTGCAGTGCACTCTTGGGGCACTCGTTCTGAATTCCGGGAGATTATACGTGACGCGGGCATCAGTGAGCCACTAACGAAATGCGGAGACTCCCGCAGCTTCAGGGAGACTTGGTTTGTCTGTAAACTGACAACAAAAATCACAAATTTACAAGATTCTTCACGAAGAGCTACTGCTGTCCTTTCTGCTTCTCCAGTTTGGCTTTCTTTTGGATTTCCTAAATGGTCTTTGGACCTTAATTGCCCTTCTTGGAGAGCCAATTGGAGCCAAAAAGACTAAAATTAACTTTAAGCTCAGCTACTGTAAAAGGTTATGTACTTCCCTTCCGGAGGTCCATGAGATCCACAATCATAAAGTGGATCTTTGAAGAGGTTTTTGTCTCCTTTATGATTCTCTCCATCTTCTTCATGTGCACGTTAATTTAGGCTGTGCACACAATAGAATTGCAATCTGACACTTTGTTCTAACTGCTTGTTCTGAAGAAAATATCACAGTTAATTTAGTTCCAGTGTTTTTATTCCCACCTTAAATCTCAACCTCAGCCCAACCCTGTGCTGTGTAATGCAGGCAGTGGTGTGGCATTACTGGACTTCTGCACTATTCCATACCTCTGTAGCTGCATCCGTGTTCTTTCTATCTTTCAGCTTTTGGAATTCCCTTTGGCAGAAGCTCAGCAGCAATTTTTGGACAGGAGCATCCTGGCCACCTTTGTCTGAGCTAGGAACTTTCAGATGGAAAACAAACAAGTGAAAAAGAATAGAAACAAGTTAAAATAAAAAATGAGCAAAAAAAAAAAAAAAAGAATAGGTGAAAAGAGACAGAATAAAGGATGTAGAGATAAAACAGTAGGTTCACACACTTGGTTATTGTTTGGAAAGTGGTCTAAAATGTTTTGAAACCACTGGTTTAATTCATTGCTCACTTCAGTAGTGTAGTGTTTTTTCTAATGACCCAGTGTATAATGCATGTATAATGCAAATAGTAACGGTCCTAAGATAGAGCCTTGTGGAATTCCATATCTTACCTTTGTGTAATTGGAAGATATATAATTTATACTCACAAACTGATAACGATCGGTTAAGTCTGAGTTGAACCATGATAAGGCATGTTTGTGCAGATGAGAGAAACTTCCAGGTCACTCTATCAAAGAGACAAAGAATGAATATATATACATATATATATATAATAAAGTACTGTACAAATGTTTTAGGCACCTAAGCAAATTACACTATTTATCTAAGCAGATGCAGATGCAAATAAACATACAAAAGAAATACAGTAAAAAATAACAAGAATGTCTCTTTTTTAGTTAAATAGGTTGTATCCTGAGCCAAGTTATAAAACAAAGTTTAGTTGCACAGTTGCAGATTTGATTTGCCAAATCAGGTGTTGATATGATAAGAACTAGAAATAACTCTATTAAACTAGGATGAGGAGAGATTAGGAGATGTTTTAAGGAAAACAGGGCTGTTAAAGCTCTGCTTTTTGTAAAATGTGTTGTTTGTATTTATTGTAATACTAGGGTTTTACTGAGTTAATAAACACTTGCTTGACAGATAAGAAGTTTTTCTTTACTTAAAATTCCTACAGGTGCCTAAAATATTTGCACAATATTGTACATATATATTTTTTGCAAATATCAAATCAAATATTCTGTGTTATTGGCAAAATTGGCAACAAAATATATCTGCACCCGGAAGGAAGTGTGGGATTGTAATGCTGTTCACAAGCAAAATAAAAGTTACCAGGAACAATAAATGATTATATACTTAGACTGATATGAGTAACATTTATTGAGCTACACATACAGAAGTAGTATGTAACACATAACTTACAATTATAATATAATTATATTTATAGTATTATAATTTGTATTATAATAATTATTATAATTATATAATTAAAAAACACATAGCAAACTAATTTATGTAGAATTAGCTCTTTAAAACGTTGTGTCTAGGTGCTAGATCACAGATTACCGGCAGTACTATCACACAGGCAGCAGATGGCGCTGTAAGTGCTGGAGAGCTGGTGCACTGTGCAGCGTACACTGTAAAGCAGTGTCAGCTGAATGTTATGTTTGAGTCTTAGGTGTTTGTTTTCAGAGCAGTTTAATATTAGAAACATTATCACAGCCTTTAAATGAGTGTGTTCAGCTGCAGCGCTCGAAATATGAACGCTGGCGTTTATCTTTTATGTCTTTTATGTCAGAGCGTGTGGTGTTTGTACGAGTAGGTTCAGGTGTCAAACCAATCACCAAACCAAACAGATCAGAAACTACTCGTACAGATGTGTGTATGTGTGATAGAGAGAGAGAGAGAGATGCTGCAAGTTTTTCACAAGCTAAGGCTGAGCCGTCACACTTCTTTTTGAGCACTGTGAACTGCAGTAAGCAGAAAACGTGTGATATTAACACAGACAAACAGAGAAAAAGAGAGAGAGAGAGAGAGAGAGAGGCGGCTGGGAATAATTAAAGTCAGCTAGTTTATGTGGCCACAAGCAGTGGCCAGCACAGACATTTTGGGGGAAAAAGGTCACTTTTTAGCGCACTGAGACATTTTACTGCACAACAAAATGATTTCACATTGGGCTTAGAGGGCAAACGGTAGGATTTTATTTGATGTGTATGTTACCTGGCTGGTGGGACACAGGAAAAAAAAGAAGCCTATCTGTTGCCGTGCATGCTGTGCTGAAGACTCGTTGAACTGAACTGCTAGTGTGCCTTGCGCGCGACCACACGGGGTCACGTGACAGAGGAAGAGAGAGGTCAGGTGTGTGCGGGCTGATTTCAGGGCATTCTGTTTTTACTCGTTTTTAATCGCTCAGGTTTTCAAAAGATCATTTCAAAACGGCCTCAGTAAAATCTTAATAATAATAATATAAAAAAAACACAAAGTTTCAAAAGGGCACTTTGGTTGATAAATGTCTGCACGCCTCTGGCCACAAGTACTGTATGTTTTAAACATGAACCTTGAGTTGAATCAACTTATAATAACTGAGTTTAGTCTGGTGCCATTGTCAGCTTCTTTCCCATTCACCGTCTGTGTGTAGTCACTCCCCCAGACTACCTACCCAGAGACATATTGTGGTGTCAGAAAGGAAAGCTTCACACAAGGCAGCATGTTCCTTTTAGGGAAGATGCTCTTTATAAGGCTAGCATACGCTTACAACTAACAAGAAGACTTGCCCCTCTTTTTCTTACCTTTCTGCCCACACACAAACTACAGTTACTCAGTAGGAACAGTCGACACATAGCCCCCCCTTCAAAATATGGCTGTCCTGGTACACCAGTACACATGAGTGCCTCACCAGTACATATAACCGCCTGTCTCTTTCTGCTCACAGGGCTCACTCTTGCTCTCCTCTGTCTCTTTACTGCAATCTGCTGCTCCACCTGAACCCGGTACACCACCTCAGGTAGTCGGTCTAACATCTGCTGTGAACCCTCTTAATGCCAAAGTTGATGGGGATGATGCATGTTCTTCTGTCATGGTTTGAGTAGTCAGGGCGTGAGTTCCAGGCCTTAGCGGTTCTCCCTGGCACTGCATGTTTTGTGCATGCAGACGCAGAGACTTCTCACAGACAATCAGACTGCTGACAGGGTGTAAGATTTAAAGAATTTATTGTCATGTGCACAGTAAGAAACACGTTTCCTCGTACAATGAAATTCTTTCTGTGCTCCTCGCCAAGTATGCTGCACAAAATCAACAGACTAAATATGAATATTAAAGTATATGATTTTTTATGAAAAAGTATATGATATATTTACAAGTATATGATTATCAACAGCAGTGAAATATGAAAAAAGTGTAAAAGGGAACATGTTCCTATAAGAAAAGTCCTTTGTCCTTGACAAAGTGTAGAGCAGGGGTGTCCAAACTTTTTTTGTTGGGGGCCAGAAGGAGAAATATATTTGAAGTCACAGGCCACAGACTCTGTAATAAAACAAATAATGAAATATACCACTTTAAATAATACTTTTTTTCCTGATTATTTCATTTACACACCATCTACACACCATCTATCTTTATCTTTGACAGTGTTGTGTAAACTAAGATTTTTCAATTTGATGTTTAATTTCATGATGTCTCTTAATATTAAACTCCTTAATTACGGCAACTTTTAGACTCTTTGGCCCGTTTTTCTGTGCTAGAAATGCGCACTCTCTCCGCTTTTAGACTCTTTGGCCCGTTTTTCTGCGCTAGAAATGCGCACTCTCTCCGCTTTTAGACTCTTTGGCCCGTTTTTCTGTGCTAGAAATGCGCACTCTCTCCGCTTTTAGACTCTTTGGCCTGTTTTTCTGTGCTAGAAATGCACACTCTCTCTGCTTTTAGACTCTTTGGCCCGATTTTCTGCGCTAGAAATGCGCACTCTCTCCGCTTTTAGACTCTTTGGCCGTTTTTTTTTCGCTAGAAATGCGCACTCTCTTCGCTTTTAGACTCTTTGGCCTGTTTTTCTGTGCTAGAAATGCGCACTCTCTCCGCTTTTAGACTCTTTGGCCTGTTTTTCTGCGCTAGAAATGTGCACTCTCTCCGCTTTTAGACTCTTTGGCTTGTTTTTCTGCTCTAGAAATGCACACCCTCTCCGCTTTTAGACTCTTTGGCTTGTTTTTCTGTGCTAGAAATGCGCTCCCCCTCCGCTTTTAGACTCTTTGGCCCGTTTTTCTGCGCTAGAAATGTGCACTCTCTCCGCTTTTAGACTCTTTGGCCCATTTTTCTGCGCTAGAAATGCGCACCCTCTTCACTTTTAGACTCTTTGGCCCGTTTCTGACACCTAGCATTCAAACTTTGAATCTCACATTATAAAAACCTGCTTAACAGCGGGCTAACTTTCATTCTATTTCTAAAATACCTCCATAGTTTGGACACCCCTGGTGTAGAGAGTAAGGTGAAGGGTTATTTCTGAGGTAGGTTCGAGAGTCTGGTAGCAGTGGGGAAGAAGGAGTTCTTTAGCCTGGTGGTTTTGCATTTCGCACTTCTGTACCTCTGGTCTGAAGGCAGAAGTGTGAACAGTCCGTTGTGGGAGTGGGTAAAGTCTTTGAGGATGGAGGCAGCTCTCCTGAGGACTCTCTGGTGGTAGATGCTCTGCAAGGAGAGCACAGTGGAGTCCTGATGATCTTCTCTTAGCAGGCGTGTACAGTCCGGCGCAATGGTGTTGCCGTACCACACGGTGATACAGTTGATCATAAGGCTTTTAAAGACAGAGCTGTAGAAGTTGCAGAGGATCTTGGGAGATATCATGAACTTCCTCAGCCTCCTCAGGAAGTACAGCTGCTGTTGAGCCTCTTTGACAAGTTGCGTGGTGTTCAATGTCCATGTGAAATCCTCACTGATATGGATGTCCAGGTATGTAAAGCTGTTCACCCTCTCCACCTCAAGCTCCCGGATGAACAGGGGCTGATGAGGTCTCCTCTCCTTCCTCATGTCCACTATCAGCTTCTTTGTCTTGTCTGTGTTGAGGGCAGGGTGCCTGTGTAGGTGGTGATACTGGCTGAAGTCCTGTCTCCAATCCTGACAGACTGAGGCCTGCCAGTCGGGAAATCCAACAGCCAGCTGCAAAGGGTGAGGTGCAGGCCGAGTACAGACAGTGTGTTTGTGAGTTTGTGGGGGATGACCATGTTAAAGGCAGAACTGTAGTCCACAAAGAGCATCCTGATGTAGGAGTCTTCGTTTTCCAGATGGGAGAGGGAATAGTGAAGGGCAGCATCGATAGCGTCCGAGGTGGGTCTGTTGGGACGGCAGGCGAACTGCAGGGGGTCCAGTATGCTGCACCGGACGTGATCCAGAACGTCTCTCTCAAAGCACTTTTCACATAATGATCGAAGTGAGTGCTACTGGCCTGTAAACATTCACGCAGGTTGGGGGCTCTTCTTGGGGAGAGGGACAAGGTAAGATAGCAGTGAGCATCACAACGTGCCTTGCGCAGGGTGTAAGATAGGGCTCTATCTTAGGTCTCAGTTTGGTCTGAAGCAAAAAAAACGGTTGAGAAACGGGCCGCAAACCACAGTCAGGACTAAATTTTGTATGATCAAAATTGTGGTTTTTCTGCACCCTTTGTATGGTTTGGATTTCTGTGGTTTTGATGTGCACTGTGTCCATGCGGGCCAGAATTTCTGTGATATGCTGTGCCTCCAACACTGGCACCCTCTGCCTCTGTTTCTAACCTTTCCATCAAGACACTTGATTACACTTGCGAGAGACTTCTTTGCCAGCCTCCTTCTGCTGTACAAATGTCGGAGGACTCCTCAAGTTTGTTACTGATTGCTTTATCTGGGGTGGTACACTCCTCTATCTGCTTTGCCTTTCGAGTAGCACCAACTGCCGCCCCTAAGAAGAAAGAAGTCCCATGCGGCTCTCCTTGAGCATCTGTTGAGTTTTCCTCTCTCCTGGTTTTAAGCATACCTGTCAAGTTTTAGATTTAAAAATAAGGGATATTTTCCTCTGTACGCTTAAAGCCGTCCCACCAGCCCAACGAAGGTTCAGTATCCCTTACATTTTAAGACAGGTTTACAAAAAATCTAAAATAATCACATGTGAACCACTTACACACTACAATTAGATTATCAGAATCTGAAATGTTGTGGACATTCCTACATGTTATTCTTTTAATACAGCCAAATTAAAAACCCTTTTCTAGATATTTAAAAAAAAATAAGATTTCATGACTTTTTTGGCATAAATGCACTCTTTTAAATTATATTTTTTTATTTATTTAATGGATTTAAAATTGAACAAAGGGTGCACAAATTCTGCAAAATGACTGTTGGTGACCTAAAAATAGTATCATGAGCTTTTACTAAAAGGACATGGACCAGATATATTCCATCAGTAAAAATAATCATTTTTAATTAATACTTCTTTCTTTTGATCACTCCACCCCTGATCAGCTGCTCCGACTAGCTGCCTGAACTCACAGCGACGGGGGGCTTCCCCACACTGACCCTCCTTTGCAAGCTGATTGGCTGTTTCTCCTGAAAGGCGGGACTTTCTCCTTGAACCGGCTCCACGATTGGTTAAAAGACACAGAACGGTCAGTGCCCTGTCTCCTCAATAATATATATATATATTTTATTTTAATATAATACGGGAAAATACGAATACGGGAGGAGGGCGGGAAAGAGGAGTAAAATATGGTAGTTTCACGGCCAAAACGGGAGACTTGACAGGTATGGTTTTAAGAGGAATGCATACCTTACCCCTGTAGAGCACAGCAGCTGGGATAGCCCAGCCCCAGGATACATGGATCTTGAATGTGGGTCAGCCTGTTTCCACACAAACTTGTAAATGTTTTTTTAATTTGCTGCTTGTCACTGACCTTAGGATAGTCTCTGTGGCGTCCTGGCCCTCCCGTGCACCACACTAATTCCAGGCAGCAAAAGAAACACTGTAGTACTGTACACTGTCTCAAAAGCTCCCAGTGTAAGCTCCATGTGCACATCGTCCTTGAGGTTGGGGTAAGCTTTCCACACCAGGCTGAGCAACTCTTTTTCTCTCCCCTTTAACTTTCTGCACTTCAGCCACTGGAGCCTGGCCAAATTGCTGCAGAAAAACTTGGGGGCATCCAGATTTCCGTGTTTTGTCTCCAGCAGGTCTTTCAATGTTGTTAGTGCTTTACCTTTGAGCAGGGCTGCAGCGCCAATCTTATGGTTATCTAGCCCCATTGACCTGCTTGGGGCACGTATATCGCTACCCATCGGTACCCATCCCCCATAGGATCATGCTGCCTCCTCACCACTAAATTATACACCCTTCAGATGTGCTCTTTGCTATTAGACTTAACAACTTCACTTTGACAACCCTATTTTAACATCATTCATTTATAAATTTCTCCTTCCGATAAAATACACTGTTTCTTGTTCTTTGTGAAATACAATAGGTCTCTCTGAGTTTTATATGGATGCTGCACATGAAACTATTCTTTAACCCCACATTGTCTGCAGTAGCTAGTAAAAAAATATGTTCAGAACAAGGAGTCGATCAGGAAAAGCACAGAGTCTACGTCTACGCTTCGACGTGGTGAAACAGGAGAACATTGATGGGAATTAGCACCCGGAAACACCTGGAAAAGCTGCTCCATGAACTGAAAACATTACATTACATTTGGCAGACGCTTTTGTCCAAAGCGACTTACAATAGTCAAAACAATCTACCAACCAATCAGTGTAAAGTACAGGGAGACTCTGCTCATGTAGATGGTGGTGACAGAATGTAGTAAAGTTATTTAGTGCACTCAGTCTGTAAACTGCAGTGTGAAACTGGACAAAACTAACAGAATAAATGTACAGAATACAATGTAACAACACACACATCAGCATTGGTTCTGACTCTGGTCTGGACTCTCAGGTGTGAAAACGCCCTAAATATCTTGCTAAATGTGTTTGGTGTCTTTGACTATGATGTTCATTTGTTGTCACATCGCCCACTCTCAGAAATCAGCAGAACGTTCCGGTGTAATCTGTCAGTTACTGTAAAATGGAAATCAAAACAGCCTGAACCAGTCATTAAAGCTTTGTGATATATCACACTCACTGCTACAATAATACCCATGTCTGTTTACACTTACTGGTGTGTGTGTGTGAGTGTGAGTGTGTGTGTGTGGGCCCTTGCATATGCATTTATATGTGTATGTGTCTGCAAGTGTGGGCTAGAAGCAGCGTCTTGTTGTCCTTTGCAGGACTCTGTGGCTTCACACCTCTTCCCCCTTGACACAATCTCACCCATTAACTCAGAGAAGGGCTGTGCAGGGCGTTGGTGTGTGTGAAAGAAAGAAAGCCCACAAAGACTCGCCTCATCCGAAAATACCGCACAGATACGCAGGCCCTGCAAGCGTCGATCCTGCTGCAGCCCTGCACTCAGAGACACCAGGCCAGATTTTTCTATCTGCTGGATTATCTGTGTGTGTGTCTGCTGGATCACAGCGCAGGGTGGAGTCCAGCAGCCCCAGCTCTTCTTTTACCTTTCCACTTTTAAGACCGTATTGTGTGTGAGACTATTAATAAGATCAAGAAGAAACTCTGAAACGTAACTTGTTTGCAAGGCAGGGCATGACCGCATAGCTGCAAGTGAACTGTGAAACAACCCTGTGAAGAAGAAAGTGTTTCAGGTCAGCAGGGTTAGAGGAGAACTCAACAAAACAAAACTGTTTACATTTCTAAATGAAATTCCAATTTACAGAAAAGCTTTATGCTAATGCTATAGCTACATAATAAGATTAAATGAGTTTCTTTATATAATTTGAGGAAATCGGTTGCCTTGAAATGTTTAATAAATGTGTAATTAAATGTTTTAGTTATTATGCTTAGATTTTATGTAAATTTAAATTAGAACAATAGACAAAAAAAAGAAATGCTCATAGAAAATTAGATCAGTAGCTTTTGTTCTTACAGCCTACAACATAGGGACCAGGTAGTTCATCGTAATATATGATCTACAACTTTACCTAAGATAGCCCGGGGGAATGACTACACACTGACGGAGCGTCAGAAACATACACACCTCATGTTGCAAACAGATGTTGCAAGAAGCCAGTCGAAAAAAGCTGTCAATGGCCACAGGCTACAGTCAATTATTAAGTTTCCCTTTGTGTGTATTTGTGGACACACATGTTCACCTGCAGGAACTCATAGTAGTTGAGTCATATTTGACAATTGTACTATAAACAAACTTGATCTATTTGAGTTCAATTGTTGGTTTACTCTATATAGTATAGTGCTGTATAATGTTTCTAAAATAGTACAGCCCCTTCAGCTTTCTATAGTATGAAGAAAGTGCTGTTTCTGGCATGGAATAGAGTGTTCATAATTCATAGTAACCGTCCACATTTTTGTAGTATTACTTTTAGCCTAGGTTGTCTGGCTTCCTTGAAAGTCTTGACTTTTATTCAAAGGTTTTAAAGCACAACCTGCACACTTGATGCAGTTCCGACAAAATTACTAAAATAGGTACTACCAGATATAATTAAACCTCTGTTAATGATAGTAAACTCATCACTCACCCTAGGCCATGTACCCAAAGCCTTTAAAACAGCTGTAATAAAACCTCTGATCAAGAAACCAAATCTTGATCCTACTGTACTGTCTAACTATAGACCTATTTCAAACTTACCGTTTATCTCTAAGATTTTACAAAAAGCTGTGGCTCAACAACTTTGCTCTTACCTGCAAAGAAACCAGATCTATGAAAAGGCCCCATCATAGCACTGAGACAGCTTAAGTTAAAATAACAAATGATCTGCTTATTGCTGCCGACCAAGGCTGTGTTTCCCTACTAGTACTCGATCTGAGCATGGTTTAAATCATACTTAATCGATCGCTATCAGTTTGTAAGGAAAATTATATGTCTTCCAGTTATACTAAGGTAAGATATGGAATTCCACAAGGCTCTATATTAGGACTGTTATAATTTACATTAAATATGCTTCCACTGGGCAAAATGATTAGAAAACATGATGTGAATTTTCATTGTTATGCGGATGACACGCAGCTCTTCATATCAGCCAAACCTGATGACAGAGTGAGGTTAAAGAAAATCGAGGATTGTGTAAAAGATGTAAAATCATGGTTGTCGCACAACTTCCTCCTATTAAATAGTGATAAAACAGAAGTTCTCCTATTAGGCCCCAAAGCTGCTAGAAATAAATGATCAGACTTAATGCTAAATCTGGTCGACTTCTCCGTCACCCCTGGTTCAGCAGCTAAAAATCTTGGAGTTATCATAGATTCAGATCTAGCATTCGATAAACACATATGTAATATGTGCCAAGCTCTGTAATATTGCCAAGCTAAGAAATGCCTTATGCCTGCATGACACAGAAAAGATAGTCCATGCCTTCATTACCTCAAGGCTAGATTATTGTAATGCGCTACTGTCAGGTACGCTACTGTAGTTCCTAAAATTCAGAGGAGCTCTGCAGGAGGAAGAGCTTTCTCTTATAAAGCTCCTCAACTCTGGAATAATCTCCCCGAATATGTTCGGGACTCAGACACAGTCTCAATCTTTAAGTCTAGACTGAAAACTTACTTGTTTAGTTTAGCTTCTGGTTATTAATGTTTTTTCCTTTAGATAAGGCTGCAGATTCAGTGATTAATGTATATAGGAAATTGTGGTAAACTGAAATGCTTTTAACCTAAAAAAAAACCCCACAGATAAGATCACTGAATCTGAGATCAGTTAGTTTCTGCCTTATTTTCTGTTAAAACAGGTTAAATATATAATTTAAACATTTACACCATTGTACACAGAGCATGCACTTTAGTATATGGTAAACAACATGGTCAACAGTCCTGCTTCAACCAGCTTGCTGTGCCAACCGCATTAAAAAGGTGTTTACCTGTTTACCATGCATGCTTTATAGCCACAACAGCCTGTGGTGTAGCATGTGGGTACCCAGGGTTTACACTTACACACTGGCAGTATTAAGATGAGCGGATTCCCCCTGTTTCATAAGCAATTATTGATTTTCATTGCATTGTAATCAAGAATTATACTTGTTATTTCCTGTTACAGAGGGAGAATAATGTAGACATTAATCGTGTTAGATATAGTGTTAGGGTGTTTTCACACTGGCCTTTTTTCCAGATCTAGCTGTGCTTGTTCCATGGGTTCGGTATGTTTGGTAAAATATAAAAGCTGTTTTGGAGACGGGAGCAGTTTAGGGAACCAAATTTTTATTATTAAAAATAATTAAAAACTGCAGTTTTAAACTAAAGGAAAAATCTACTATAAATTTGACCATTTTTATTATCTGTTAGTATGTGTATAAATGCATAAACTTAAATGGATGCATGGCAAGGTAGTTTATATGAGAAGCAGGTCCTCCAACATGCAGCATCTCTTGAAATGAAATTTGTCTGCTTGGTGTTTCTGAAAAACCTGAAAATCTAACACTTTGAAAATGTCCTTTCTTTTACTTTCACAATTTCTGAAGGTTTAGGTTCTCTTCTTTCAAGTGTTTAGCAGGAGGTTTGCTGGCTGCTTTCACTTTTCTTTTTGGCAGCATGGCAGTTTCAGCTCAAAGTATGTAGTAGGCCTGTCTGCTTAATCATGCTGTAGATAAATACTGTGATTACTAGGCATGATCTATGCTGTATCTACAAAACAAAGTCACCATGTTGGATATCTCCCACTGCACATGAACATTATGCTGACAAATCAACAACTAAAGTAAACAATCAAGATTTACTTTTCCTAAAAGGATATAGAATGATGATTTTTGTATCAGGCTAATTTATCTTTTTTTTTAAATGACATGTGTAGCACAATTATTTCAACTGACACACAGAGGGTATAACCTCTTCCCAAATTAAAAAAACTCTAAACACAAACAATCTGACATAAAGCCACGTGTTTCCACATCAAAACACTGCCATTCAAAATCACTATGTGAAGTAACACTATCAATATGTGTAACTTGAACAAATACCTTAACGGTTAAATTAAAGCACTTCAATTGAAAATCAAGCTCTATAAAAAGACCACAGGCGAGGGGAGGAAGAGTGAAAGGGAAGGGTAGAGCTAGTAGAGAAAGAATGAGAGGGGAGGAATAATAAAAGGGAAGAGGAGTAAGAGGTAGAGTGAGAGTAAGAGGGGAGGAAGAGTGAAAGGCGAGAAAGAGTGAGAGGGGAGGAAGAGTGAGAGAAGAGGAAGAGTGAGAGGGGAGGAAGAATGAGAGGAGAGGAAGAGTGAGAGAGGACGAAAGTGAGAGGGGAGGAAGAGTGAGAGGGGGAGGGAAAGTTAGAGGGGAGGAAGAGTGAGAGGTGAGAAAGTGTGAAAGAGGAGGAAAAGTGAGAGGGGGAGGGAGAGAAAGAATGAGAGTGGAGGAAGAATGATAGGACAGAAAAGTAAGAGGTACAGTGAGAGTAAGAGGGGGGAAGAGTAAAAGGAAGAGTGAGAGGTGGAATGAGAGTTAGAGAGGAGGAAGAGTGAGCAGAGGAAGAGGAAGAAGTAGAGGGAGAGTAGGGGGGGAGGGAAAGTGAGAGAGAAGGATGAGTAAGAGGGAGAGGAAGAGTGAGATGGTGAGGGAGAATGGGGGAGAGGGAGAGTGAGGAGAGGAAGAGGGAGAGGAAGAGAGAGGTGAGAGAAAGAGTGAGAGGGGAGGAAGAGGGGGAGGGAGAAGTAAAGTGAGAGGGGAGAAGGAGTGAGAGGGAGGGGAGGAGTGAAAGGCGAGAAAGAGTGAGAGGGGAGGAAGAGTGAGAGGGCAGGAAGAGTAAGCGAAGAAGGGACAGTGACAGAGGAGGAAGAGTAAGAGGGGGCAGGAGAGTTAGAGATGAGAAAGAGTAAGGGGGGAGGAAGAGTGAGAAGAAGAGTACGAGTGAGAGGTGAGAAAGAGTAAGAGGGAAGGAAGAAGGAGAGGAAGAGAGAGAGAGATGAGAAAGAGTGAGAGGAGGAGAAAAAGTGAGAGCAGGAAAAAAGTGAGAGGGGGAGGGAGAGGAGGAGAAAAAGTGAGAGGGGGAAGAGTAAGCGGAGGAGGGAGAGTGACAGAGGATGAAGAGTGAGAGGGGGAAGGAGAGTGAGAAGAGGAAGAGGGAGAGGAAGAGAGAGAGGTGAGAAAAAGAGTGAGAATGCAGGAAGAGTGAGAGTGAGAGGAAGAGACAGAGAAGTAAGAAAGAGTGAAAGGCGAGAAAGAGTGAGAGGCGAGAAAGAGTAAAACACATATGCTGCACCATGTCCAGCTGCATCTCCAGATCTATCTCTGATTGAAAATGGTTGGGATGCTATTGGATGCCCTATCAACATTCCACCCATACCGCACAATGTGCAGGAGCTGTGTGAGAATATTGAAGCTGCATTGCATGGGTTATCACAGGACTCCATTAGGAACATCTACAATGCCATGCTGAGACATCTGGCATGTTGCAGCGTTACTCATGCTTTCACACTTGTTCTGTATTTAACTCTAAATCCGTCTAAATGTTTAATCAATT
Organism: Astyanax mexicanus; assembly: GCF_023375975.1. Lineage (NCBI taxonomy): Eukaryota > Metazoa > Chordata > Actinopteri > Characiformes > Acestrorhamphidae > Astyanax > Astyanax mexicanus. Next base: position 18,612,461 of record NC_064410.1, on the reverse strand, counting down.
ATTGTTACTGGTAACCTTTATCTTCATATAAAGGATTAAGGGGACTAATATGCTGTATCACAGGATCATTCAGGTCATTCAACCATTGTTCTTGGCGTACCCTGCCCTGGACACTCGCAACAATGAAACATCATCAAAAGATACATTTCATGCATACAACTTTTTTAATAAATCTTGTGCTTATCTTTAAATGCCCTGTAGACTGTTCTGCATGGTATTGTTGATATTGTACAGTGATATCTGTTTACAAGACTGTCTATTTAAATGTCTTGAGTACAAGCGATTGCCACAGTTCACACACCCACAGCCTCCCACTCTCGTGAGTTTCAAAAAGTTTGAGAGAAGAAACAGAGGAAGATGGCAGACACAGTTAAGCGCAGGATGAGAAAAAATGAAAGCAGTAGTTATCAGACCCACACAGCCCCGGCTAGAAAATACTGTCATTATTAAGCCACAGAAAGGGCATCCTGAGGGTTAACAGACAATATGACTACAAGAGATTTCTGAATAATGTGATGGGATTTTTTCGTGGCTGTGTCAGACGATGACGATCGTGATAAGAATGAAAAAATGATGATGAAATCGTTTCCACACTGGAACGAAGTGTGTTCAGTTTATGTGACATCAAAGTGAACCTCAGTTCTACATTAGAATAAAAAAAATCCCTTCTATCAGTGCACCGTAGTGTGTATAAGAGACCACCCTTAATTTATGCCATTTCCAGTTCAAATGCTGTTGTAGGAGATATTTTCTACAAGATCTACAGAGGTTAGACAACGAAACTGAAACACCTGTCATTTTAGTGTGGGAGGTTTCATGGCTAAGTTGGAGCAGCCTGGTGGCCAATCTTAATTAATTTCACATTGCACCAGTAAGAGCAGAGTGTGAAGGTTCAATTAGCAGGGTAAGAGCACAGTCTTACTCAAAATATTGCAATGCACACAACATTATGGGTGACATACCAGAGTTCAAAAGAGGACAAATTGTTGGTTTGTCTTTGTGATGTATCAAGAGCCACGGTATCCAGGGTAATGTCAGCATACCACCAAGAAGGACCAACCACATCCAACAGGATTAACTGTGGACTCAAGAGGAAGCTGTCTGGAAAGGATGTTCGGGTGCTAACCCGGATTGTATCCAAAAAACATAAAACCACGGCTGCCCAAATCACGGCAGAATTCAATGGTTTTAGACCTGAACTCTCCTGTTTCCACCAGAACTGTCCGTCTGGACAATAAATTATTGTGGTCTAAAACCAGGTGTTTTAGTTTCATTGTCCCACCCCCTATATTTAAGCAGTCCAATGGTACATGGAAAGAAGCTGTTTCTGAACCAACTGGTTCTGTTATTCAGGTTTCTGTACCTACACCCCTGTGTGCTTGGGTAAATGGAGTCCTCTATTATAATTCTCCCAAATTGCCCCAGGCAATAGTTGGTGTATAAATCCAGAAGGTTTGGGAACTAAACCCTGGTGATGTATTAAGCCTCAAGAGCAGTACAGTTCCCATACCAGATGGTGATGCTTCCCATCAGGATGCTCTCCACAAGGCAGGTGTCTTGAGGATGCAGGGATTCAAACCAAACCACCTCAGCCATCTGAGGTGCTATCTTCACCATGTATGGTGTATTGTGTCCATGTGAACAACAAGGAACATGAAGCTGCTGATCCTTTCCACAACCCTACTAATAAGATTTATTATGAGAAATGGATAGAAGTTTCTAAAACTGCCAACAGCTCCACTTAAACAACACCACTTAAAGCTTTCATAACTGAAAGTGGTTTTCCACCTATCATGTTTGGTCCTCAGACTTTTTCAGTTAGGTCCAATCCAGATTAACAGGTATGTAAGGTACTACAAACCAAAATACATGGCCTGACTCAGTCCGGATCAGCTGAACCATGGTTTGTCTGCAATGTGAAAATGATGTGAAACACCTCAGAGCATATATACATAAGTGTGGCCAGGCCAAACATTGTATGGCTGCTACTTTACAGGACCTAAGAACATTTTAGTGTACAATATTATTTTACTCAATGTAAAACTGCATTAGCAATATTGTGTTTTTTTTTTTAGTGTATTGAAATGGCAAAGGAAAGAAATTACTTACATATTACTCAATATCTCAGAGCAGAGAGAGAGAGAGAAAGAGAGATAGAGAGAGAGGATGTGTAAAAGTGGGCAGCTGACAGTAAAATGGGTGGGGGTGCTGAGCAAAGAAATTGAGCGAGAGAGCTAAATTGTGGGCCGTGAGAAAGTGACACCATACATTTCATTCTTCCCCTCATTCCCTCACACAAACCACAGCCTCTCCCATTACACACACATAGACACACACACTTTCATCTTTCATGTAGAGTCTACAAATCAAATACTGACATACTAACATACAATACAAAAATCTAATTTTAAAATGAAAAAAAAAAAAAATAATTAAGACATAATTGTAAACTATTACTAGTACTAGAAAAGTGCATTTCTGTCAAAGATAGACAGAATAGTTTTAAAACTACATTGGTTCCCAGTAGTTTCACTAAGGTTGCCTGGTGGTTGCTAAGGTATTGCTACACTGTAGCTGTTAGCTGCTAAGGTGTAACTATGCAGTTGCTATGGTTATGAGTTGGTAATTGGTGCTGGCAAGAGGTTTCTATGGCGTTGCTAGGCTGCTGCTAGCAGCTAGTCCTGGTGTATCAGATTGTTAGTGAGTGGTTCCAGTTGTGTTTCAAGTGCTCACTTGGTCTAATTGAAAAGGATGGGAGGAAATTGGAGGAAGCAATACATGCAGTTCTGTGTCTGTGGAGCAATTGAAACTGTACGCCTTTAATACATGTAAAATAAATACATGCAAATGAGTGTAGTAAGTGAAAAAATGTGTCTGTGCTGTGTGATGTATGGGTTCAGACTGAACAATCTGGAGTTAAATAAATTAAAAAAACCACACGTTTATTATTGTAAAACCACAACTGTGACACTAAATGTGTTGCTGCCATGAATTTTTAATGGTAAAAATGATCACTTTCACAATCTAATAATAAATAAAATATGGGTCCAGTACCACTGGACTGAGAATAGTCTACCAACCAGTAATATCCAGTCAACAGCGGCAGCTTCCTGTAGGCAGTGTCCTGTGGGCATTGATAAAGGACAGCAGGATGATCAACATAAACTCTGCAGCAACAGATTCAGAGCTTCTGTCTCTGACATCATTTTATCTACAAGGTGGAGCAGCTTGGTAGGAGGACAGTGAGTGAACACAGTGTTTAAAACCTCCAGCAGCACTGCTGCATCAGATCCACTTATACCAGCACAACACATACTAAGGGGGCTTTCATACCAACCTTGTTGGGTACAGACCAAAGGATCAGAATTTGGTCCGACCATTATGGGATCTACTGAACAATGGTTCCGGACGTTTGCATTGTGAAAACACTTTTCTAGATGGTCCAAACTTTTTGAGGCAGGCTGTTCTCAGCCATAAAACAAACTAGTGTTCGAACATGTAACAGGGCTGGGGTTAGGAAAAAGAATTGGTCCTGGGACAAAACACACAGCTACCCCACAAACCCCCTATATGCACTATATACAGGAATTGGACAATGAAACTGAAACACCTGAGGTTTCATGGCTAAATTGGACCAGCCTGGTGATCAATCTTCATTAACTGCACATTGCACCAGTAAGAGCAGAGTGTGAAGGTTCAATTAGCAGGGTAAGAGCACAGTTTTGCTCAAAATATTGGAATGTGTGACATACCAGAGTTCAAAAGAGGACAAATTGTTGGTGCACGTCTTGCTGGCGCATCTATGACCAAGACAGCAAATCTTTTTGATGCATTAAGAGCCAAGGTATCCAGGGTAATGTCTGCATACCACCAAGACGGACCAACCACATCCAACAAGATTAACTGTGGACGCAAGAGGAAGCTTTCTGAAAGGGATGTTCGGGTGCTGACCCGGATTGTATCCAAAAAACATAAACCACGGCTGATCAGATTACGGCAGAATTCAGTGTGCACCTCAACTCTCCTGTTTCCACCAGAACTGTCTGTCGGGTCAATAAATTATTGTGGTCTAAAACCAGGTGTAAAAATGACTTAATTTGGCAAATTAAACAAGCTAGATAAGCTAATGTGTCTCTATTGTCACAGTTGTTGTTATGCTGGGTGAGGCGGTATATCCATGAATGGCTAATAGCCATGAACTTCGAATAATGTGGACCTAAGCACAATTCAATTTTAATTTTCAATGTGCCCATAACATTTTACATTCATAAATTACTATCTGTTACATTAGCTATAGCTACCCATTATCTCTATGTACTGTTGTTTTGTTCTGTTATTTGTTTGTTATCTGTTTGTACTGAGTGGAACTGGTTCTTCTTAAGGTTTCTTCCCTTTAATGTAAGGGAATTTTTCCTTGCCACTCTTGTCCAGGGGTGGATCTAGCCATTTTGGGGCCCTAGGCAAAATATAAACAAGGGGCCCTCATTCTTGAAACACACACAAACGATCGATCGGCAGTGTATCAGTATCGGACGATTTTCAGCCAAAATACGGAATCGGCGATCAGCAGATATTCTTCTGATTTTAGCCGATCCTATTCAGGAGTTTAGGGTTAACCAATTAATCAGACCTGTGTGTGGATGGCCGGTGAAACTGCTCACTTACAGGAAGCTGCAGTTCCTCGTCCAACCACTAGCCAGAGCTGCAGCAGCACAAGCCCCGCTGTCTTTACTCAGTCAGAGCTACAGCCCAGCCATGGGCTACAGGGCTCAGCTTAGCCAGTCTGGAGCGTTTTTTACAGTTTTCTTAAGTTCATCTGTGTATGAAATAAAGGTTTTAACCCCACTAACCGGATAATACAGCTCTCTACAGTTCATCTTTCAGCCCAAGCAGCTAACAGCAGCAGTTAAGAGCAGCCATCATTGCTCGGATCACACTAAAAACAGGTCAGTTAGCGCGCTGCTAACCTCATGATGTTTATAACTACGGAGTTTAGTGGACACACCACGGCTGCAAGGTTAGACTGTTGAAGGTTACTGAAGACTATTAAAGGCTATTGGAGGTTATTGAAAGGGTAAGGGCAGAAATCAGTACAGGCTGGTTAGATAAGTGATTCACGTCCTCGTCCTTTGCTGCGGTGAAACTGTGAATAGCGCGGTCACAGTGATGTTTATTAACGTCATTAAAACAGATTTTGTCAGGTATTGTCTTATAAATATTTACTCATAACTTATATCTCTCCTAAAAAGCATTTATTTTGGTCAGTAACACTCTTGTGTTTATTTACTATCAGTGTAAATTACCAGTGTTTGCTTTGGCGTGGATGTAATTAGAGGAAACACATCGTGCGGCACATTACTACGTCATCATATTATGGACTAGTCCAATGCAAGGGACGGAGGGGGGTATGTGTGGACAATTAGTATTTAGACATTAATTCGGTATTCTACTGATATTTCTGTTGTTTTTTATAGAAATATGTTTTTTCTTTACTTTACATCAGTAACAAATTAACATTGTTTTTGGTGTATTTACGTCTGTAGCGGTTTGTGCAAGGACTCTTTGACTCTTTGATCAGCAAATTTTAGTCTTTCAAATTTAAATCAAACAGTAAAACTTAAGATTTGACAATGTGCTTCCAAATTCCTACTCTCATCTCCTGCAACACCCGTAGACACCGGCATCAGGGCAGAAACCGCAATCCTAGCAACCTGTTGTACCCACCTAGTTCCCTAAGTTCTCAGGTGTTGGTGCATGGGGGACTCTGGAATTGCCATTCTGCAGTTCTGAAGGCTGACTTCATCACAGCTCTTGCCTCTGCTCAATCTCTGGACTTTCTGGCTCTGACTGAGACTTGGATCACTCCAGAGAACTCTGCAACTCCAGCTGCCCTGTCATCTGCTTTTGCCTTCTCCCACTCTCCATGGCCAACCGGCAGGGGTGGTGGAACTGGCCTGCTTCTGTCGCGTAAGTGGTCCTTCACTGTACTCTCTTTTCTGCATCTTGACATCTCTTCTTTTGAATTTCATGCTGTCACTATCTCTTTTCCTGTCAAACTCCATATCATTGTTCTCTATCGTCCTCCTGGCCCACTGGGCAACTTCATTGATGAACTGGACACTCTCCTGAGTGGGTTACCGGTTGAATCCTCACTTATCCTCCTTGGTGACTTCAACCTCCCCTCAGAGAAACTACAGTCATCCTGTCTTCTTCCACTTCTGTCTTCTTTTTCTCTCTCCCTCAATCTGTCTGCTCCAACTCACAGAGCAGGAAACACTCTAGACCTTGTCTTTAGCAGACCTGCTCCAGCTCTGGATCTAACTGTGACTCCTCTAGATTTCTCTGACCATCACTTCCTATCCTTCACGCTCTCTCTTCCTGCTCTTCCTACAAACACAACCTCTTCAATTTCCACTACTCATTGCAATCTTCGTGCTATATCTCCCTCCTCTCTTGCCTCAACTATCTTGACCACTCTTCCGAATCCTGACTCCTTCTCTTCCCTCCCTCTGGAAACAGCTACCAACACCTTCCTCTCATCTATCACCTCTTCCATCAACACTCTCTCTCCTCTTACTTCAAGGCCAGCAAAATCCTCTCCAGCCACCCCATGGCTGTCGGATGTTCTACGCAACAACCGTAGAGAGCTAAGGCTAGCCGAGAGAAAGTGGAAAAAATCTCAACAATACTCAGACCTTTGCTCTTACCAATCTCTCCTATCCCGATTTTCAACAGAGGTAACTGCTGCAAAATCCTCTTTCTACAAAAGGAAACTGGAAGAATCAGCATCTGACCCTCGCAAACTCTTCACCATCTTCTCACCTCTGCTAAACCCTCCCACTCCTCAACCTCCCACAACCCTCTCCCCGGATGATTTTGTCAACTTCTTTGAGGAGATAGTAGCAAATATCCGCCAATCCTTTCCCCCTGCCTCTACCCTTCACACCAAGCTCTGTCTTCCACATTCTACTTCTCTGTCTCACTTCTCTCTGCTTTCCACAGATGAAATCCTTCATCTTCTACATTCTAACAATCCAACCACTTGCCCACTTGACCCTTTACCATCTTCCCTCTTTCAGACAATTGCTCCTGACCTCCTTCCGTTCATCACTCACATCATTAACACATCATCTGGTCATGTTCCATCAACTTTTAAGACTGCCAGAGTGGTTCCTATCTTGAAGAAATCAACTCTAGACAGCTTGGATGTTGGCAACTACAGGCCAGTTTCTCTCCTCTCTTTCCTTTCTAAAGTCCTTGAGCGTGCTGTCTACAACCAACTTTCTCTCTTTCTCACTCAGAACAATCTTCAGGATCCTAACCAGTCTGGCTTCAAACCTGCACACTCTACTGAAACTGCCCTCATTGCAGTTACAGAGAAGCTTCATGCAGCAAAAGCTACCAACCTGTCATCTGTTCTGATTCTCCTTGATCTATCTGCTGCTTTCGACACGGTCAACCACAGCACTCTCCTTTCCATCCTCACCAGCCTTGGAATCATTGGCTCTGCATGGCAGTGGTTTGCATCGTACCTGGAGGACCGTTCCTACCAGGTAACTTGGCAAGGGGCAACATCTGCCCCATGCAGACTCTCCACCGGGGTTCCACAAGGCTCGGTGCTTGGTCCTCTTCTTTTCTCACTCTATACTCGCTCTCTGGGTGAAATAATATCTTCTCATGGATTCTCATACCACTGCTATGCGGATGACACTCAACTAATCCTTTCTTTTCCTCCTTCCGACACTCAGGTTTCATCCCGCATCTCAGCATGTCTCAATGTGGATGAGTTCTCATCACCTAAAACTCAACCCCAGCAAGACTGACCTTCTGTTCATCCCAGGAACTATGAGCCTTCACAACAATCTCTCCATCTCTTTTGACAACTCACTGGTCACTCCATCGGCAGAAGCACAAAGCCTTGGTGTAGTAATGGATGACCAGTTATCATCCTCGAGCCATATTGCGAATCTGACTCAGTCATGCAGATTTCTCCTGTACAACATCCGAAGAATTCGACCGTTTCTGTCTCAGGAAGCCACTCAGGTGCTTGTGCAGTCTCTTGTCATCTCAAGACTTGACTACTGCAACTCTCTACTGGCTGGTCTTCCACTGAGAGCCACCAAACCACTACAATTAATTCAGAATGCTGCAGCACGACTCGTCTTCAATCTTCCGAAGTTCAGTCATGTGACTCCTTAGGTTTGCCTAATTAAAGAACCGCCCTCTGCTCTTGTCACCACAATAATTGGCATCTCCGTGCTGCTGCTCATAAGAGGCGTGGACCTGTTTTTCTCTCAGTTCATCACTGACATGGGATCTTACACCTTACACCCTCGGCTGTTGTAACAAATTGTGAAGCTTGTGAAGCTTATAGAACAATTTAAAGAAAAAAAGGCAAACTCTGATGATTCACAGAGGGTTTTTTGGGTGATGGAACATTTAAATACCTTCACCCCACCACCCCCTTTCTTCTCAACAACCCCAAACCCCCCCTGACACACAGGTTCTTAGAAAGCGATGTTCACAGCAGGCAAGGAAACCAAAAGATCAAGGGATGAAGAGAAGCCCACCGAGCCCCCCCATGTCATCCTCTCCCTATCCCCCAAAATGCCTAAGCTCTTCTCAGCCACCAAACCCACTGCACCGTCTGCACCAGCTGCACCCCCATCGCTTCACCTCCCCGGAGCCCCAGAGCAGGCAGGCAGCCCCCCGCCACAACCACCACACAGCACTACACACACCACCGGGAGAGAGAGAGAGAGAATCAAACACCTGACTGTAAACTATGAGATTGGGGTGAAAATAAATGCTTGAAGGATTATTGTTTAAATTTTCACTGTTTTAAAAACACAGATATTGAGCTTAAAACTGCAATTCTGTAAAATGTAATTCTCTGTGAATACAGGAAAAATGTAGCTAATATCAAGTAATGTCAAGCAGACTTCCATAATAGCAAAGAATGGTAAATAAATATACTTTTATATAATTTTTCGGTTTCAAAACATTTTTTAAGATTAATGATAGAAAAACAATCATTATTAAACACTGCCTGGTCGATGAGAGTTAGTGTTGAAATTCTGACATTAATTCAGCGTTCATTCACGGTTTTAGAGCTCGGTTTGCTGCTCACAATGCTTTTGAAAGAAGGTGTGAAAGCTGCTCCCCTTAAATAATAACAATTGACATTATTGTTTAAATGTCTTTTTTAGATTGCAAGAGCACAGTACATGCTATAAAACCAAAATAAAAATAAGACATACATATTTAGTGTAAGTAGAGTTCAATACAAACAATATGTTTAATAAAACCATCATTTTGAATCCGTGTTGAATCGACCTACAATTGATGTGCATTAATAAATCAATTCTGACCAATAAATTTCACATGAAAAAATGTTTATTTAACATACGTTTGGTATTTGGGTTGCTAATGTCATTTTTGATACTGTAAAAATGAGACATCACATACAATGAAAAAACACTCTGTAGTGTTTTTCTTGATCCGAATAATCATCTAATTTACACACCATTACTGATTTAAAGTGGCAACTGCAGCTCCCAACAGCTAATTAGGTTAAAATTCACAGCATGTTCACACACAGCCTTCTGTTATGCTAGTAGCTACAATTACATTTCAAACCAATATTTCGACATTGTTTAATGTTAATTACAAATTCCTAAGCAAACGCATTTCGGTAGCGGCTCCCTGATGCCCGCGAGTCACATATAATCTCCCGGAATTCAGAACGAGCGCCCCAAACGCGCACACAGGCGACAGACTTTTTTTCTCTAATCGCGTGTGGGAAGGAGAGAGAGAAAACAGAGAGGGTTCTGATTGGCCTGTTCTCTGCAAAGAGTCTGTGAGCCAATCATTTTTTAGTGTGGGCGGGCAGTGTTTTTCCCGCCTCCCGGACGGGATTTGTTTAGTGAGTGAGAGAAAGCAGATCATGCCGGAGGCAATATTAATAATTATTTTAATATGATATGAAATGTTTTTGATGTTGTGCAATTTTTTTGTGATATTGTAACTGTCAATTTTTGTCAGATAAAGGCAAAAAAAAAAAAAAAAAAAAAAAAAAAAAACAAAGGCAAGCAGAGGCAGGGCCTTCCAAATTCCAAATTTAAGTTTAAAAAAAGTAAAATTAATTAATATAAATCCATAATCCTTTGGTGTATGTGCTCTCCCTGAAATCAACCTTTGCAACTTGGGATGTCTGAACTTATGCAGTTAAAATATTGAAATCTCTGCTTGTAAACAAAGATCCTTTATGACCTCTGGTTCATCAGAATTTGGCTAAATCTGAGGAAAAACATTAGCAATTTAATGACCCGTAGACCAAATACTGACTCATCTTTAGAAATCTCTCATTTTAAACCATGATAAGATCATTGTTTTGCTGCTTTAAAGGTCTGAATCAGACCTGTTTCATCACTTGCATTATGACTAGCGCACTGTGCTAACTGCTTAGCATGCGCTGGTGCTTTTCAGGAGAGCTAGCACATCGTAGCCGATTGAGGAAGAAGCTCATGGTTAGCGGGAAAGCAAAGAAATTTAAACGCCTGCTAAGCATTCTCTACCTTCTCGTAAAAGCCTTCAACTTCACACTTCCATCACTTTTTTGACCAGATCACCACCAAGAGCTTAGTTCCCCAAAAACAACAAACCATGTGTGAATTAGAGTACAGTTACAGCGCATACACTTCAAGTAAAAAGTTAGCCAGTTTATAATTTTGCCATTTAAACTTTTCTTTAGATTCAGTGAATAACCTGAAATGGTACAAAATACAGTGAAGTTGTGTGTTGTATATTGTAAAAAAAGTAATTTGTTAACAAATAAATTAATTTCCAAAACCTCTGTCTGTAGTAAAGCAGTGCTGAACCAGATCATGTTACTGCAGCATTTACACATTTACACACAGCAACTTCACGCTCACCAGATAACTAATAATTATTTAAAAAATAATAATTACAGATGTAGCCAGAGAGCTGTGAGTACTGTTTTCTAAATCTTTAAAGGACGCTTAGAAACTGCAGAAAACTGGTACAGGTTGAGTCAGGTCTGGCTGACCCACATGGCAACACCTTTAGCTCAGCTTAACATTGGACTAAGTTTCAGTTTCAGCAGTGAAGAGACGAATTTCGAGGCCTGACAGGTGAAGTACAGTAATAAAGTCATTGCTAAGAGGAGAAAGCATAAAAAAGCAGCGTGTCTGGGCCATACAGCACTGTTACTGAACTACTAAACAACAGGGATGTTCTAAAACTAATTTAGTTAAATTTAATTTAGTTATTGCTTTTCTAGACCATAGACTGTATTTAAGGAAGTATCTTTTTCCAGACATTTCCAGTCAAGTGCCATCCCACTGTCATTATCAGCAGTTTCCACTGTACATGACATTTAGAGACTTATTTAAAACATTAATTTATTTTAAATGTAATTAAGATACAGACTGCATGCCATAGGTTCATAATCTCAAAATATACATTTTCTGGTGAAACTTTCTATATTAGTTTATATATTAGTTTAAAAAATGAACAGCATAAATTTAATGGATAGGCCCACTGAGACCACACCCCACCCTTGTCCTACATTTTATAATCAGTTACATTTAATAAGTTAAATTTAGTAAGTTCAGTGTTATTTAAAGTGTCTCCCATTTTTCTTTATTAAAAATCCTAAAAAAATGAACCACATAGTTAAGGCAGTTAAGGTTGTATTTTTATTTTTATTTTTACAATAGGTCAGATGGACCATAGAATTTAGAGTGAAGCCTCAGTCTGATTTCCCATCACATTCAAAACCAAAAACCAAATCACATCTCAGTGCTGTGATGACAAAAGTGTACCAAGTCAGAGAACGAACACCGTCCACACACACACACACACACAAAACAACCACACACTCTCATACACTCTCACACGCTCATCACAAACCTTAACATTGACTTCATGCTGTGCTGAGAGGTAAGTCCAATTAAAGATCTAAAGAAAAAGGTTTACATCTATCCTGATATTAGGCTGATAGTAGATTTTATTGTATTTTAGTTGATAATTTGTCTTTTGTATTTGCCATCCTGACTGTATAAAGTTGCTGTGTACTTGAGTTTAGAAAACTCCAATGGATAAAAGTGAAATTAGAATTTAGCTTTAAATTCCTTATATTTGTATGTAAAATGGTTTAAAATGTTAGTTTTATGAACAGACTATGGAAAAATTAAAGGTTATGGGTAAAAACTAAACTAGTTAGTTTTAATTTAAAATCTAAATGTGATTTCTGTAAATGTAAAATTTCAGATGGGAATTGGTGATTAGGAAATATTTTTTTACGTATGTATATTTGACAATTCTAAGAGAATTTGAGATTTAAAAAAAATTGGATCACTCTTTTTATTGTGATTTTTTTAAAGAGATTTTTTTAGGAGAATTTGAGAATTTGACAGACTGCTGCTTGTAATTGTAGAATATTAGAAATAATTTGTTCACATTATTTAAAAGAATTTGAAAATCAAGAGTTAAATTTTGATGTATAGAAATGCATAGTGTTGACACTTCGGTCACTGGTGAATGTAGAAATTCTGAGAGAAATATTTTTGTATATATCTGACAGATTTTAATAGAATTTGAGAAAGCAACATATTCCCTCGACTGACGCTGGTAAATGTGGGATTTCAGAGATTTCCTGTCCAGCAAAACTTTCATATATGATACGTTTTAAAAGCAAAAATTGACCGCTATACAACAGAGATTTTTGTGAACTCTGTTATTCACTAGTGATTATAAAAGTGTCAGGATCTGAGAATCACTGCTAGTTCAGCATTGGTGAACGTTGCTTCAGTGGAAGCGTGAGCTGCAGTTACAGTCGGGTGAAGATGAAGGAACAGTGGGAGATACGGGGGGTTGGCTGGGGCCTGCAGCTGGCTGTGCTGCGATGTTGCTGGGGGGTAAAAGCGTAACCTCAGGCTTTGGCATCCTAACTGAATCACACAGGTGTGTGTGTGTGTCTGCTCACTCTCCTCAACTGCTGAACACCATCACCCATCTCACCACTAGAGTTACACACCAATGGAACGAAAAACTTTTCTGTAAACGGATACATTAGAAATGATGTGATGTATAAAACATCTGTCTATCTTATACTGTAAATATATGTTTTATATATTATATATACATACATGCTTGTATGTATTTTAATAGGTGTAAATATATGAAATTTTCTTATAATATATATATATATATATATATAATATATTTTCTTATTCTATAAACTACAGACAACATTTCTCCCAAATTGCAAATAAAAATATTGTCAATTAGAGAATTTATTTGCCGAAAATGAGAAAAGGCTGAAATAACAAAAAAGATGCAGAGCTTTCAGATCTCAAACAATGCAAAGAAAACAAGTTCATATTTAAGTTTTAAGAGTTCAGAAATCAATATTTGGTGAAATAATCCTGGTTTTTAATCACAGTTTTCATGCATCTTGGCATGTTCTACTCCACCAGTCTTACACACTGCTTTTGTATAACTTTATGCCGCCACTCCTGGTGCAAACATTCAAGCAGTTCAGCTTGGTTTGATGGCTTGTGATCGTCCATCTTACTCTTGATTATATTCATATTTTGCAATATACCATTTGTTTCCCCTAAAAGCCCTAAGATTTGTACCATTTACACTTTGTTGTGTATATGTATACTTGATTACTGTCATATAAAAAATCTAAAAGAAACACATACACACATGCACACACACATACACACAAACGCACACTTACCACAAACACCTGCTAAGCTAATCAAGATTTGTTTGCAGACAGCAGCCTGTTAGATGAATGGTGTTTGGTTATTGTTGTTCTGCCTCTAAAGGTTCTGCTCTGTTTCTTTGTTTCAGGCTGATAATTAAACTCCACTCTTTTCGTCTTTCTTTTGAGAAATGCCGCGTTCATTTTTGGTCAAGAGCAAGAGGGTGGGATCCTATTACACACGACCACCTGCCCACTTCCACAACTATGAGCATGATGGACCATTCAAAGCCCAGAAACCCAGTTGGAGCATCTCACCTGAGCACCAGGAACTCAATTCAGGAGCTACAGCAGCTTCTACTGGTTTAGGATACGACTCAATTCAGTGGGTTCCTGTGGCCTCCAGCCCTGACCCTGCTTCTCAGGAGGAGAACTGGGCCTCCTGGGCTACAGGTAGCCGGCAATTCAATTCAAATATAATTTTAATGTACAAACCGGACAACACAACAAATAACATAATGATAAAAACACCTGGACAGAAAGTGAGATAATGAGGACATATGGCTAATTTGAGAGCTGGTTGTTGATTATGACATGCTCAGTCATGGCATGATAGAGCAGTTATAATAAATAATCAGAGATGATACAGGACAGTGGTAATATGCCATAGTAAACTGTAGACTAAAAAGGTAGATTAGATAAAAGCTTGTGAGAAAAGAAAAGTCTAAATTTAGAGCATTTCCACACTAGCCTTTTTTCTGGACCTTTTTTCTGTATGATTCTCTATGTGAAAGCTGAGTACTGATCTTTGGTCCTCCTAAAATTGATGGTCTGGGTTTTTCTTTCATTGGACTCCACTGCAGGTGTGGAAGCTATCTGCTCCCAGTGCTGCATATGGGTTTACGTGATTGGTTCATTTTGTAATTTGATACTTCTACTTATGGCATTGCTTCTCCTTCCATCTGTATATCAAAGTAAAGCACTGTGTAGTGAATAATAAAGAGCATTGGGATCGAACTAAGCCAGGGTACTGTAATAAAGTGCACAGGGGTTTTTTGTTGCCAAAATAGCAAGATGCCAGAGCACATCTCACTCTCAGGCCACCACATACATCAGCATAGATACATTCCTAAATCCCGTCATTATTTTAACAGCACGGGTGCAAGGCATGTTGACAGGTGTAACATAGCAATGAGCATCAGGACATGTGCAGGGTGAATGGTAGGGCCCCCTGTGTGTAAAACCAAAGCAGATTAAACAAGCTCCTCCCCCAAATGAGCCAGGAATCAATCCTTTCAGAACAAGTGTGAAGATACCCTAAAAGGGAGGTTGTTCCAAAAATGGCTCTTTATAGCAGATTGCTCTTCCTCCTGCATTTTTTTTATTTTCTAATTGTAGTGCAACTTTCCTAGTAAAGGACACAGCAGGAGGGGCTGCAGTATCTATCTATCTATCAAGGCTGATCTAGGTCATGACAACTGTGGAGTAAGGTAACTGTCCTTTTCCCTTTGATGTTCTACAGAGCGGCTGGGTGTTGAGAGTGGATCTGGGTCAGTGTGGTCATCTCCTCATCACCTGCAGGCTGATGGGAGTCTGAGGGACAGAGAGCAGGAACTGGAGAGACTGGTTCACGCTCTGCTCAGCCACAGACTGCAGCTCAACGTCAAAACCCCTCTGTGTGAATGTCCACTGTGCGAGAAGGTGGGTCAGCCCCTCAGAACCATCTGCAGATCTTTAAAGCTTTATACATTTTACAGAACACTTCTCAGATTTTGTAGAATTCTGTCATAAGAACCCTTTATGCAACTCCAAATTCCTTTGAAAACTCTTTAATATCTTTAACAAAAAATCTGGAACTTGAGAGAAAGCTTAAAAGACTTTGGAACAATAAGTACATTTTTAAGTCTCTGTCTCTCACCACTTTCCATCCCTCTCTCACTCTCTAACTCTTTTTCTCACCACTCTCCATCTCTCTCTCACCACTCTCAATCTCAATCTCAATCTCACTGTCTCTCTGTCTCATTCTCTTACTCTCTAACTCCCTTTCTCATGTTTCTCTCTCTCCATCTCTCTCACTGTCTCTCTGTTAATCTCTCACTCTCTAACTCTTTTTCTCACCTCTCTCTCTCTCTTCCTCTCTCTCTCTCTCTCTCTCTCTCTCTCTCTATCTCTCTCTCAATTCAATTCAATTCAATTCAATTCAATTTGGCTTTATTAGCATGACTGTTTTTGAAAACAATATTGCCAAAGCAAATGTCAAAAACTAAAAATATAGTAAGACATCACTAAAAATATTAACAGATGCATCAATAAAAAGAAACATTGACAATAATAACAATAGTAATAACATTAGTAATAATAACAACAATAATAACAATAGTAATAACATAAGTAATAATAGCAACAATCATAACAATAGTAATAATATCAACAACAACAACAACAACAACAACAATAATAATAATAATAATAATAATAATAATAATAATAATAATGAGTAATTAGAATAGACAAGTATAATAATGAATTTTGGTGTAACGGGGAGTTACTCTGTGTGGTATGTTGCCACATATTTGGCAGCAAGAGGTGCTGTTTCACCATCACCAAGAAATATTTTTAGTAGTTCAGATTCTATCTGGGTTTTTAGGTTTGGGTGTTTATTTCTAATTCTTCGTGTTAAAGTAGATCTCTGACGGTGTAGAGATATTCTGCTAATTCATACAGTCTGTTTAGGGCCCGATAGCATTCTAATTTGGACTGGGTTCTCCCTCTCTCTCTCTGTCTGTACTCAGGTGCTGTCGTCTGCAGTGGGCTTGGTGACTCACCTGCGCAGGTCACATGTGAACAGAGTGGCTGTTCCTTTGCCTGGACTGGGCATGAGTACACAGCATTATGGGCTGCAGGCCTCTGCTGGATTCTGCAGCAGAGCGAAAGTGAGCCTGCTTACAGTGTGTGTGTGTGTGTGTGAGTGTGAAAGAGTTTTTTGAATCATGCCAATAAACCCAATTGGAATTGAATTGAATTTAGAGAGAGAAGGTAAAAGCAGTAATAAGCAGTATTTAGTAAAAAGTACTAAGAGGTCACTCTGCATGTGTGTGTGTGTACGTGTGTGTTTCAGGAGCGTAGTTTTGGCTGTAAGGTTTGTGGGAAGGTGTTTAAGCGCTCGTCCACTCTGTCCACGCACCTGCTGATCCACTCAGACACTCGGCCGTATCCCTGCCAGTACTGCGGCAAGAGATTCCACCAGAAGTCAGACATGAAGAAACACACCTTCATACACACAGGTCAGCAACACACCTAACCCTCTCACTGTGCAGACCAGAGACCAGGCCCGGACCCTCCTGGGGGTGACGACCTCCCTGCATTAGAATAAAAAGTCAGCAGACAGCGAGAGTGTCTACCTATAATTAACTCTATATAACTTTACAATAACCTTATATACAGGGGTTGGACAATGAAACTGAAACACCTGGTTTTAGACCACAATAATTTATTGTGGTGACGGACAGTTCTGGTGGAAACAGGAGAGTTGAGGTGCACATTGAATTCTGCCGTGATTTGAGCAGCCGTGGTTTTATGTTTTTTGGACACAATCCGGGTTAGCACCCCAACATCCCTTTCAGACAGCTTCCTCGTACATCGTCCACAGTTAATCCTGTTGGATGTGGTTGGTTCTTCTTGGTGGTATGCTGACATTACCCTGGATACCGTGGCTCTTGATACATCACAAAGACTTGCTGTCTTGGTCACAGATGCGCCAGCAAGACGTGCACCAACAATTTGATGGTGCTCTGGTAATTTTGAACTCTGGTATGTCACCCATAATGTTGTGTGCATTGCAATATTTTGAGCACACCGGCTTCTTACCCTGCTAATTGAACCTTCACACTCCGCTCTTACTGGTGCAATGTGCAACTAATGAAGATTGGTCACCAGGCTGCTCCAATTTATCCATGAAACCTCTCACACTAAAATGACAGGTGTTTCAGTTTCATTGTCCAAACCCTGTATATGCCAAGACAATAGAGATACTCCAATCCCTTATCTCTCATTCACTCTCTCTCTCTCTGTCTCTCTCTCTCTCTTTTTCTCTCTCTCTGTCTCTCTCTCTCAGGTGAGAAGCCTCATGTGTGTGTGGTGTGTGGTAAGGCGTTCAGTCAGAGCTCGAATCTGATCACACACAGTAGGAAGCACAGCAGCTACAGGCCGTTCAGCTGCCCGCACTGCTCTCTCAGCTTCCAGAGGAAAGTGGACCTACAGCGCCACCTGGAGACACACTGCACTGATAATAACATCAGCAGCCCGGCTTATCAGTGCAGCTGAAATGTTTTTTTTTAAGCAGTTTTTATGGGTAAACACTATGGAGTTAAAGTATTTAAATCAGTATGTTTGTACACTTGAATTCAGTTTGGACCTTGGTGAATTATCCAATAAGCACATTAAAATATTAAAGTACATTATAAATCTGAAAAAGTAAGTTTCTATTGCAAATTTCACCATTAGTTGTAAACAACCCTGTTAAAATTATAATTCTAATTCATTAATTACATCATTACATATTTTAAGATTAGTATTTAAGCTCCATAAGACACCCTCCTGAAAAACTTGATGTATTGTTTTTTTATTGATCTGTACTTCCCTTCTGGGGGAATAGTTACTCCAGTTAAATCTGTTGTGTTTTGTTGTGCTAATTCTGAATTCTATAAATGATGAATAAAGTGAATTATGTTGGAATTTAATTCATGGTGTGATTTTATGTATTTATTCACTTCCAAAATAAGTAAATTGAATCATTAAGAAGTTAAACCTAACTAATATGTATCAAGGTACAAACATGTGTAAGAAAAAATAATAAATATATAGGATTAAATGTATAAAGGTATAAAATGGTTTGGTATCAGACCCAACAACCAAAACTTAGAACAAGATCTCAGAGCACAGAGCAAATGGGATGTGATTCCATTCATTGTCAAAGTGAGATCTTACATAGAAAAAGGTGTTGAATGAACAAAACACACTTGCACAAGGATTCTGATGTTACAGATTTATTTGAACGTAGCTTCAGCGCTAAAGGATGAGCGAAAACACTGAAGCACATTAGTCACAGTCACAAAACACACAAATCAATCACTGCAGAGCACCAGTCGTTTATCTCTCTGTTTAGCGACATATTTTATTTTATTCTCAGCTCAGTCTGACTGCCTGAAACAACACAAAGCAGCACAATGACACTTAGGACTCATCTAAAGCCCAGCGCTGGTCAGATACTAGTCCAATGCAGGCCTCAAGCAGATCCACTGAGGGCTCAGCTTGAGCGGCCGTGTGTAAGAAGTGGTCTCAGTCTTGGTGTAAGGCGTGTGTGAGCTCCAAAGAGAGAGAGGCACATTAATCAGACCAGGTTAAAAAGGGCAATAGCTCATGGGGTTATGGTTTATCTCATGTGGGTTTTTGTCTGAATTGTTGTCAGTAAAAAAATCACACCCATGAACACTCTCACGCAAACACATCTTCCTGTCCGTGTGTCCATCTCCTGCAAACGACAGAGATATAACATTACATTAACATGTAATTACAAAATGAAACAGTGCAGATGAGATCTCAGGACCAAGCACGTGGTGATTAGAACCAAATGCAACAAAGGCGGCGTCTCAGAATTAATGATGTGGTGATTAAGACCAATCACAGATAGGGGGAGGTCACAGAACAAACAAGGTGGTGATGAAATTATAGTCAGGTGGAGGTTTCAAAAGAAACTAGGTAGTAACTAGGACCAAATCACAGTTAGGCTGAGGTCTCAAAAACAAAGACATGGTTATTAGAACCAATCACATTCAGCAGAAGTTATCAAATAACATGACGGTAGATACAATTAGATCACCATCAGAGCCAGTTGGTGAGGTCCAATTACAGTTAGGGGATGTTTCAGAACCAATAACATGGTGATTAGCACAAATAACAGAGATAGGGGCCTCACCACACACGATCAACTAAACCCCCAAATCCCCCCCCCCCCCATACACCTCTGGACCACTGCCAAAAAACACCCCAAAGCCTACAGGAACCACAGAACAGACATACTGAAAAAATTAACCCACACTTTATATCACAAATACTACTTATATAGGTTTTACCTACTGTACACATAGTAATGTTACCATTTAAACATTTGAAAAAAAAACAGCATCTAATAACAACCAACATATATGAAGAAAGAGCAAATTGTGTAGTCACTATAAAATAAAATATACTTCACAAACGTGCACAGTATAACTATAGCTGTATTTTTTTCTGACATTTATAAGGTTTTATATTCAAGCAGATATATGGATTTTGCTGTTTGAAAATTAGACAAATGCAAGTGCAAGTGAATTAATTAAATTCATTTAGAGAAAAGCACTTTGACTAAACATAAATGTATTTTATTTCACTTTGCTATTATTTAACTGACAATCGTTTTTATATTTTTTATATTTGAAAAACATCAAGGCATAATGCCACCGTGCACTCGCGCCTTTTTTCCGGCTTCGCTGTCCAATACTTCTACATTCTTCAACTCCCGGTGAAACCCGCGGTGAAATACACAGACCTATAAAGGTGTATTTTTGCGCTCGTTTCTCATCACCAGGTCACATTTTGAAAAAGTAAAGTATATTAACTCAATAGTAGTTTTGGTTTGCCTGTCCTGTTGCAACAGATCTAGGGAAGGTCACAGAACAAATTATGTGGCTATCAGAACCAATTACAATCAGGGGGAGGTCTCACAACCAATGATATCAGATATGAAATCAGAGTCAGATGGAGGTCTCAAAATAAGTGATGTGATGATCGAAACTAATCAGAAATCAATCACAGTTAGTGGGAGCTCTCAGAACATACATAAACCTGTTCATACAACAAACGCAAACCTGTTTATACATTGTATTTACTTATCATTTGAAGTATACTGCTGGCTGTAGGGTGAACGTACCTCTCTACACTGAGCTGCTGGTCTGTTCCAGTTCAGCTATGGGGTTCCAGGAGCAGGGGCTTTGTTCAGCGGTCTCAGGAAAAAGGTTTCTTTGCACGGCTGTGGATTTCCCTGCCAATGACATCACCAACAATTATATAATATATTCATACTAAAAGAACAGTCTAGGCTAATCGAGCAATGGCAGGATATGCTATAAAATCTGCAGGATCATACTGGTTTTATCATGTTAAAAAATGACTTTATCTCTAAAGTCAGGTGTAGATGTGTACCTGTGCAGGTGTAGATGCACCACAGTGCCCCCATCAGACTGATGCCCAATAGAAATGCAGCGAACACGATCACCAAAATAGAGCCGGTACTTGCACCTGATTATGAATAAATACAAAAAAACAACACAAATAAACATTAACAAACAGAACCTACACTGTAAAATGTTTCTTGTAAATTTTACAGCAATTTAACAGCAAAAAAGTTGCCATTAAAGGATTATAAAATTACAGTAATGCACTGTGGAGAAAGATTTTAGCATATTACTGCTTAATAAGATGCCCATTATGTATATAAATTGTAATTTACTAATACATGTTAGATTTTTAGTGTGTCTTGGTTGTACAATTTAGAGGATATTTATTCATAATATGTAGTGCTCATATTTATGGTCTACAATTGGGTAAGATTTTGGAAGCTTCTGCATTTGGTAGATTTATGTTGGCTTAACATAACAGGTGTGTTTCTAGCAATATAAAGAACCTTTACTAGGGCTGGGAATCACATGATACTATATTATCATGATAAATTGCCCACTATATATATATATATATATATATATATATATATATATATATATATATATATATATTTAAAAAAAAAAAAATATATATATATATATATATATATATGAAGTGCACTGTGTGTGTGTGTGAGTCTATACTCACCACTCTCAGAAGAGCTGTGCCGTGACATCTCTGTTTCACTGACTGCAGGTTTTTGAGCAAGCTGACCTGTCAACATATATAAACACACATATGTTTTTATAAACAGAGATTATTGTTACCCATCATAATTATCATTATTAACAGGAAACTCAACCTCCACACACTCAAAGTTTTGTGAACAAAAAAGTTTAAGCACCATATCGTGCACTGACCTGCAGGGGGCGGCAGTAGACCAGCCAGGCCAACAGTGGGGGAATAGGTGACCAGCACTGGCCTCAAAAGGTTTCTATACTCACACTGAGAGAGAGAGAGAGAGAGAGAGAGAGAGAGAGAGAGAGAATTGGTTTGTATTGACTGTTGATACGTCAGCATTATGCTAGCAGTGGTGCTAGTCGTTGCTGTCCAATGAAAAACACTTATCTCCAAAACAGCAACTTTACAGGAGAGAAAAACCTTGTAAGCTTTCAATGGAAGTCAATGTAAAAAAAGAGTTTATTTCAGGTCATTTTGAAGAGTTTCTATTGGTCCGTTTATCAAGAAATTTTGGCACAGTGGAGATAAGTGTTTTTCGTTGGACAGCGATATGAATATGACAACATCAGAGTAAAATAAAATCATTTTAAGCTATAGCAGGTATTTTGATAGTGTAACTGCCTCTTTGGTTGTAGTAGGGCATACTATAGCATGAGGTAGAATGTGTTGGTATGGTGATGGTATGATTTAAATAAATGAGTTTACCTGTTGTCCAGCAGGTGTTTTTATGAGAGCAGGTATTGATGGCCCCCGCATGCACTGCCTCCTTGCTGTGGTCAGCGGGGGTCCGCCTCCACACAGCTGCAGACTGCAGTGCAGGAACTGGATGGAGTTGTTAAACACTGGCCGAAGGATGAAGCTGAACCGTAGCCAGGGTTCTCTCTTTCTTCTTTTTTTAACAATCTCTCCTCCCATTCCTCTCTCTCTCTCCTCCACTGCTCCGGCGGCTTCAGATTTCTGCACTGCAGTCTTTCTTTTCAATGATTCACCTCTCACCTTCCTCTTTTCCCCGTCCATCTTTTTGGCTCCTACTCCAACTTGACTCGAGCCCTCTCTTTTTCCACCCTCCTCTCCCTCTTCAGCTTCTTCTTCCTCCTCTCTCTCTCCTTCATCTCTTTCTCCCTCATCTGTCTCTTCTTCTTCCTCCTCCTCCTCCTCTTCCTCCTGCTCTTTACTTCCACGCTCCTCTCTCGTACGCTTCTCCAGATGGAAGGACGGGTCAGCAGGGCAGAAGTCTTGGACGACCGGCCAGCCGGGGTGAGAGCGGGGGTCCGAGAGAGGAGAGACCACACAGGAGCTGAGCTCTAACCGCCCACGGAGAGAAGTGCTGCCAGAGATCTGAGAGAGAATAAGTAAGAAACACTGCAAATCTCTCTAGGTGAAGCATCAAATGAGCCTCAAATGAGTCACAGGGTATACATTCGCACTACTGCTGGGATTCAGAGAATCGCTGGGATAAGATAAGTCTGACCTGACTTCAATGTTTAAGCATCTGTACTGTAACCAATTGCTGTTTTCTTTTCAGTAAACAATACAGTAAATACACTGTAAGTCCGGATAAGTTGAATTTGAAACCGGTTGAAATTGAAACCGGTTGCCTTAAGAAAGTTAAGTAATGGGTGATGAAAACTTAAGTTAGCATAACTTAAAACATCAAGTTATTACAACTAAAGGGGAAGTTGATTTTTTTTGTTATACCATAAGACTGGTTAAGTTGAGTTTACTTTAAAAAATTTAAGAAACTGGTTGCCTTAAAAAAGTTAAGCAACGGGCAATGAAAACTTGAGTTAGCATAAATTACAATCAAGTTACCACAATTAAAGAGGAACTTGATTTATTTCTAATGTAGCCCATGGAGAATCACTACACACTGATGGTGAGTGTCGGAAAATGTTGGACACACCCAGTATGCAAATAGATTGTGACAGAAGCCAATAGAAAATAAGCTGTTAATGACAACAGACTAAACTCAGTTATTATAAGTTGGCTCAACTCAAAGATCTCAGTTTGAATGCTTATGTGCCCACAAATGTATAACTAACTCAAAATACTTGAGTATTGTTTAGAAATATTATATAAATATAATTTTATGTAAACAGACTTAAATCATTTAGGTTCAACCAACTTCTGGGTTTACAGTGTAGCTGTTTATCAATGCTCCATTGAAAAACTGTAGAATGCAGTGCATCTTGGGATTCCCTACGAATACATTTGCCACCTGTACATATAACAGTAACATTCATTGAAAAAAACGGTGGTCGGATTGAAGAAGTTTCACAAGAATTTACTTATTTGTTGTGAGACTAAACACCAGGCACAAACACATAAATCTAGCACATACAGTAGCTTCCTTAACTTCAGCCAATTACAGACATTTGAAGAAGCACTTAGAAGAAGAATTCATAGCAGTTACATCTTTCCTATTGGCCCCTAACATAATTTATTTGCATAATGGACGTGTACCTCCACCCCTAACTCACCAGTACTGTGGAGCACCGCCTACCAGGGCTACTTTTTGTTGGGAATTCAGTTATACTTACTATCATGCTTGGCTGTCTGGCCACAGTGTTATAGGCAATAGGAGCAAGCTGGCATTTGACTTCATGCTGGAACAGAACTGCCAATGCAGTTAATTTGCAGCATCTGTGCTGCTAGTATTCTACTATTCATTTGCAGTGTATGATTAGCTATAATTCTAAAGTACTTTACTGGCAACTAAAGACCCCAAACATTTTTAAAGGCTGTGCTGTCCATACAACCTTGAAAACACTGATATAACCAAAAGAAACACTGTATCTGTCTGGCACCAGGTCATTCAAACATACAGATACTGTACTGGGCATTATCCCATTATCACAATTTCCTACCAGCACTAACCTGTAGTGAGAAGGACAAACTACAGGAGTTGCCAACTGACAGGCATGTGATTGCAATGGAGCATAATGCATATGACACTGTTTTAAGCCCTTAAAATATTTAATTTATCCTGAGATGATTTTTTTTATTTCAGCTCAGTGAAGCACTTAAAGGACCAATACTTTTTCAGAATTATTTTTTTAGAATTATATATATATATTTTTATATTTTTATTTTTATATAATTTTTTTTTCCCATTTTCTCTACAATTTACATAGCCAATTACCCAACCCACTCATTAGGACTCCCCCTATCACTAGTAATGCCCCAACACACCAGGAGGGTGAAGACTAGCACATGCTTCCTCCGATACATGTGAAGCCAGACACCGCTTCTTTTCGAGCTGCTGCTGATGCAGCCAGTGACACTGAGTAAAGCGCAGCGCAGCACAGGTTCTGATACATCAGCTCACAGATGCCCTGTGCTGCGGGCATCACCCTTTAGTGATGTGGGGAGAGAGTGCCATCTACCCACCCGGAGGGAGTAGTGCTTCCACCAGCTTGATGGCAAAACGTTAGAAATGTTGGTGCACCTCATTAATGTACTGGTGCACCTAAGAAAAAAAGTTAGGCGCATCAGTGCAACCAGTGCAAAAAGGTCTAGGGCCCTGTGGATGAAAATAGAGAGCAGAACTGACCTCGGCGTAAACTCGGCTGTTGGAGGTGATAACACACGGCCCCGCGGCTCTCTGCTCAAACGCCTGGGTGGCGAACAGCTGCATGGAGAGCAGAGGAACACCGTACGGAGAGATGAACCACAGCGGCTCTGTAGCAGCACTGCGCCCCAGCGTACCTGCCGGCCTGTAGGAGCTGAGCTGAGGAACGCTAGGAGGAGTGGGAACACTGGGAGGAGTGGGAAATGAAGCTGCACAGCTGAACTGAGAAAAGAAGAAACAGAAGAAATTTTAGACTGACATTTTATATATACAGTATGCAGGCACATATAAAGAATAACAATAAGAAACTTTCTTACTGTTAAGAAGCAATTTCTTTATTTTTAAATTAAAGGTATTGAAAAAGAGTTTTGTCTCTACTGTCCAGGAAAGACATTCTACTAGATTTTGAAGAAGCATTTCTGTGAGTATTTGACTACATTTGGTGATGAGAGCATTAGTGAGGTCAGGATGCTGGATGGATGATCACCACCCCACCTCACCCCCAACTCCCCACATGTATCCTAATGTCCTAATGTATTGGATGGAGCTCCATCATTCCACAGTTGCACTGCTCCACAGCTCAGTATTGGGGGCTTTATATCCCTCTATATAGCTCACTCCTGGGATTAGGCGTGGTGCCCATAGATTCATGTTTATTTATCTGCTCCAGAGAGTCCTATTCTATTGGCAGTATACTGTATCTCTCCACAGGGACTAGACGAGTTCAATGTGTTTGCATAAAGAAGCTGAATTAATTCATCGGAAGGACATACAGAGGCTTGCAAAAGTATTCATACCCCTTAAACGTTATCACATTTTCTCACCTTACAACCACAAACCTAAATGTATTTTATTGAGATTTTAAGTGATAGACCAACACAAGCACAGAATTGTGAAGTGGAACAAAAATTATACATGGTTTTCAAAATTAAAAAAATCTAAAGTGTGCTGGGCTAAAAGATTCAGATCCTATATCAATACATAGTAGAGCCAAGATTTTTGCCCAAGATGTGCAACTTTGTGTTTGTCTTACTATCTAAGTAAAATACATTTAGTGGTTGTAAGGTAACAAAATGTGAAAAAGTTCAAGGGGAATGAATAATTTTGCAAGCCACTGTATACTGTATATGTCTTGTTACTGTGATGCCAAAATGTCTTCAGGATGTGAATCTTGCTGTTGCCAGCCAATCGTGCACGTCACCTGACACTACTCATTGAGCTCCACTGGCTACCGGTTGCTGCTTGTATTAAATTCAAAGCCTTTAAGATAGTCTACAAGTTAATGATAAAGCAACACGCTCCCTCCTACTTTTTTACAAAACAATCCAGACTGTTCTCATGGTCCCAATGATGGAACAAACTACCTTCTACTACCAGATCAGGAGAATCTCTGGCTATCTTTAAGAAACTCCTGAAGACAGAGCTCTTCAAAGAGCACTTACTCTCCTAACACCTCTAACACACTAACTACTTCTATCCTCATTCTCTGCTCCTCTCCTCCTTTCTTCCTCCCTTTTCCTCTATCCCAATATTACCCATCTGGTCTCTGTCAGGACCTGATAAATGATTTACTTCTTGCTGTGGACTTTTATATCCTCCATTGCTTATGTACCTTATTATTTGTAAGTATGGATACAAATACATGTAATGTAATGTAATGTAATGTAATGTAATTAATTTACATTTTACAGAAACATGTAATTGAGGTTATTGGGGTTATATGTTTACATATATGTATAACTGTCTAGGTCTAACAGACACATGTTCACTCTCTCTCTCTCTCTCTCTCTCTTTCTCTCTACTCACATGTATAACCAGTGGAGTCATCTCTTCAGTCATTTTCCATCTTGTCTGATTGGACAGGCTCATCAAAGGCTTATGTTTCCATAGCAGCACCTGCAAAATAAATAAACAGATGACAAGTAATGGTTAATGTTTGACTCATTAAAATTCCTTAATCCCCTCATTCTGTATATATTTTATAAACTATGATCAGGACACTGTACGCTGTGCAGCAGGGGAGTAAATATGCTTCTTCTATTATTTTTTTTTTTATTGAGAAAGCTTATTACCCCCACACAACAGGGTTGTCCGTTCTTTAACTCATAATGCTGACATGCTAGCACATGCCTTATCTGACACATGGAAAGCCAGACATGGAAATCCAACTGTTGCAGACACATCATAACCTACTTGGAACAAAGCACCAGATCCCCATCTATGTTACAACAGCTAACAAATGTCTGTACTGACCAGCATCACAATGGGAGTGATGAGGGGAGAGAGCCCCACCTACTGTACCCACACAGAAAGAAACGGCAAGCATGGCCTGGGACTCAAAGTGAGACCTCGATTTTATTCAATTAGACCAATGAAAGCTCTTCTACTTCTACTTCTATTTAAATTTGCTCTTCCTCACGCATCCACAATACACACAGGCAGGCTGACCCAGGTCGCATGTGTATTCCCCAGCAGATCCAAACACAAAGCTCTTTCATTTGGGTCAGAAAAAGATTCTACTTTTGCCACCAGCCCTGTTTCTGAATCCTATATTCTGTGGAGAGCTGCCATTATTTCATTATTTTCTCAAATTATGGGAAAAATCACACTTCTGAATCAGTGCTGGGGCTGAAGCACCTGCTGCTAACTTGATTATTCCTTCCCGCGGCTTCATAAAAGAGTCGGACCAACCTGACCAACAGAAGGTTCCTCCAACAGAAAACTGCGCTAGCCCAAAATAGACTGATCCATTTTTCTTAAACCTCTGAAACCCTGTAGAACTGCCAGTGGTTCCTGGCTTTTCCTTCACTTTTATAACTGGAACAAATGTACAATAATAAAAAAAAAAAAGTTTATTCTGATTTCGCTAGAAAAACTCTCTGCTCTGCCTTCTACAATATAAAAAAAAATTTGATTACATTCAAGAAGAGTGTTACTGAGGTCAGAATGGTGAATGATGATCACCACCCCGTCTCATCCCAATCTCCCAAACACATTTTAAACTCCCCAACTCATCCTCAACTACTTTTAACCTCATCCTCAACTTCGCAACTCATCCCAAACTCCCCAAATCATCCCAAAGTCCTCAACTCATCCCAAACTCCCCAACTCACCCCAAACTCCCCAAATCATCCCAAACTCCCCAACTCACCCCAAACTCCCCAACTCATCCCAAACTCCCCAACTCACCCCAAACTCCCCAACTCATCCCAAACTCCTCAACTCATCCCAAAGTCCTCAACTCATCCTCAACTACTTTTAACCTCATCCTCAACTTCGCAACTCATTCCAACTCCCCAACTCATCCCAATTTCCTAACTTATCCTAAACTCCCCAACTCATCCCAAACTCCTCAACTCATCTCTAATTCCGCAACTTATCTTAAACTCCACAAATCATCCCAAACTCCCTAACTTATCCCAAACTCCCCAACTCATCCCAAACTCCTCAACTCATCTCTAATTCTGCAACTCATCTTAAACTCCACAAATCATCCCCATCTCTGCAACTGATCCCAAACACATTGCAAACTCTGCAACTCTGATTCAAAAGTATTGGACAGAACTCCATCATTCCGTAGATCACAGTTCAGACCTATGACAATCTGAGCTGTACCAGCATTGTGAACCTTTGGTGCCTGCAACAATTTCACAATGTTAAAATGCACAATTGACTGTAAAGTTGTTAAAGGTACAATGACCACGAAGCAATGCTACCTATCGAAGAGGTTGTGTGACAAAGTTGTGACAGTGTTGTTGATAAAACATAGACAAGTCAACCACTGCACAGCATTGTAGCAATGCTGTCAGAAAGTAAACAACATTGTGACAGATGTGTATGTTTGCTGGGTATTGTTCAGAAAGACCAGGTGATGCAAATTTCAAACCTGCATAGAAGTCTGATTTCTGATCCCAGCCAATCCACCGTGGACTCCTCTAAGCAGCTGCATAATTGTCTGAGCATTTAAATAACTGATGCCCATTAAAAAGCAGTAGATTAAGACGAGGATGGCAAAGCAGCTGTTTCCTCTGCTTTCTTTGTGAAGTAATTAGGTAATACGGATAACAGAAGTGGTGGAGGTCAGTCTGTGGTCTAGAAGAACAGAAAGACTTTCTAATAGAACAGTTTGAAGGACGGGGAGGACAAAACACCCAAATGACTGCAAAAGACCTTCAGGAAGATTAAAGTCAACACTGGAGGTGCACGGTTCTGCCTCTCTCTCTCTCTCTTACCGTGTTTTTGTAATGCATTTCTCTGCCCTCTCGCTCGATCACTCCCTCTGTCCCACAGGAAATTACTGGAAACGCCAACAGGAAATGGCTCCCGTTGGTCTGTGCCTGGCATGATGGGTCTTGCAGAGTAACTGCCGACACCGAGAGAGACAGGGCCTGCAGGGATCAGTGTGTGTGTGTGTGTGTGTGTGTGTGTGTGTATGAATGTGTGTGTACACAAAACAATCCTGTGTTAGAGAACATGCTGCTTTGATAAGTTATCTCACACACTGATTACAGTACAGGAGAAGCCAGTGTGGCTCCAGCAAATAATTCTAAAAACACAATTTGTTTGTAAGGACAGGTTAAAGTTTACTGCTGTTTCCCCCCGGGATCCATTCACTCCTGTCTAGACTTATTTTTTTTCTCTTAATTTACCTTTAAGAATAATATCTATTCAGAAAACCTATTTCACACCAGGTGCAGTCAATTAATATGGGGTACATATAATTATTACGTTTTTTTTTTCCCTAAATACACTTAACACAACACCTGTCTGTATTGAACATATTGTTGATACAATTTATATTGGTATTACACATTATGCATTAAATTAGCATGTTTTTATATGCTTATACTTTCTTAACAAACAAGATTACACAATTAACATTCAGATAAAAGTGTAACAGAAAGAAAAACTAAACAACAGTAATGCTCTTTCTAGCTTTTAGTTTTTGGACTGTGTTTGACTACACGTAGCTCTGGAACAAGGGAACACATGTTGATCTAGGTTTTTGTGTCATGATACTGCTGCTGTATTTACATTTAGAATAAAGTATCGAAAGAACTGGTAAACACTTCTTAATTGTTAAAAAACTGTAATCAAAATAGCTTTTTGCACATGCCGCACACTTTAAAGAAATACTAGCAGTGTATAGGCAGAAATATTTTAACCGCAGTATGTGCATCTACTGCATATACAGAAATATTGATTAATATACTTTCTAGATCTTTCAAGAAAAAACATCTCCACAATAACCACTCTGGAAATACAGCGTGTCTGCTGGTAAAACTTCCATATCAAATTTGGAAACTGTGAAATGCAATAAAAGGCAACGCCTTAAAAAAAAAATGAAATGTCTGAATGTAAATTTACTCATAAATGGTCTTGTAAAGTTTCATGCTAATGTTGCTAACTGAACACACTGTATCTTAGAGGTGTGAATCACAGAGCATCTCCTGATATGATATTATTATACGTTTCCCATGATAACGATGATATCCCCATGATATTGTGATTCTGCGATACTAATTGTGGGGGGACGGTATAATAATACTGTGTAATGTGTGTGTGTTTGACCTGTAAAACGTGTTTATTCACGGACACAGTGAGGCGTCCCTCGAGACACTGAGCACTGATGGCCTCCTGGTTGCCTTCTGTACCGTTGCTGTCCTCACGAGAGAGCCACTGCCTCAGCATCGTCTCCGCCTCCTTTGCCTCCAGCGTCGCCTGAGCTGTGTGTGTGTGTGTGTGTGTGTGTGTTGGAGAGAAGATTTAGAACTTCTTTAATACCATAGTTAAATATGCTGTTTAATTAACATAGGTTTATAAGCGGATGGCAGCAGCTAGAAGTTAAAGAGCATAAAGCTAAAAGATGGCCATATGATTTCATTAATGAGTAGAAATATTAGTATTCTAGACTGAAAAATTCCTTTTGGTCTAGATCATCCTTAGGCCCTCATGGATTCCACAATATGTTGGAAATATATGGAGCTTATAAAAGTGTATATTTAAATTAATTATTAAATTTACTTTACTTTTAATAAACATTAAATATTTAATTGCGTATGAATACATTTAAATGTTGGTGCTTTTTCTGTTCTGAACTTGAGAGGTAAGGAAATTTATCTTACATTAAAGCTTTTGAATTGATTAATCATTTGTGCCTTTATGAAAAGATTTATCCCACCTTAAGTATGATCACAAATTGACTGTCAAGTAGTTGATGGGACCTTTCCATTTTTTCTCTAATAATTTATCCAAAATGATGCATTAACATTAAGATTTTAGAATGTTAAATGTGTTGGGGTTGAATGTGATGGAGTTCAGTGTGACGAAGTTGAGTGTTAGGGGGCTGAGTGTTAGGGGGTTGAATGTGACGGGGTTGAATATGACGGAGTGAATGTGACAGGGTTGAATGTGATGTATTTGAATATGACAGAGTGTATGTGACAGGGTTGAATGTGAGGGGTTCAGTATGATAGGTTTGAGTGTGTTCGAGTTGAATGTGACTGGGTTGGAGTTTGATGGGGTTGAATGTAATGAAGTTGAGTGTGTTGGAGTTAAATGTGACAGGTTTGAGTGTGACGGGGTTGAGCGTTTTGGGGTTGAATGTGACAAGGTGAATGTGACAGGTTTGAGTGTGACAGGGTTGAGTGTGACAGGGTTAAGTGCGATGGGGTAGAATGTGATGGAGTTCAGTGTGACGAAGTTGAGTGCTAGGGGTTTGAGTGTGACAGGGCTGAGTGTGACAGGGTTAAGTGCGATGGGGTAGAATGTGATGGAGTTCAGTGTGACGAAGTTGAGTGTTGGAGTTGAGTGCTAGGGGGTTGAGTGTGACAGGGTTGAGTGTGACAGTGTTGAGTGTGACAGGTTTAAGTGTGACAGGGTTGAACATTTTAGATTTGAATGTGACGGAGTTGAATGTGACGAAGTGACTGTGTATAGAGTGTAACAGGGTTGAGTTCAACAGGGTTGAGAGTAAAAGGGTTGAATGTGATGGAGTTCAGTATGACGAAGTTGAGTGTGTTGGGGATGAATGTGACAGGGTTAGGTGTAACAGAGTATGAGTTGAGTATGATGAGGTTAAATGTAACAGGGTGGAATGTGACAAGGTTGAGTTTTATAGGGTTTAGTGTGACAGGGTTGAGTGTGACAGAGTTGAGAGTGACAGGGTTTAATGTAATGGAGTTGAGTGTGAAAAGGTAAAATGTGACAGAGATGAATGAGTTGGGGTTGAATGTAATGTAGTTGAGTGTGCTGGAGTTGAGTGTGGTGGGGTTGAGTGTGACAAAGTAGAGTGTGATGGAGTTAAACGTGAGAGGGGTAAGTGTAACAGAGTGGAGTGTTAGAAGCTTGAGTGTAACAGAGTAGAGTGTGATGGCGTTCAATGTTAAGGAGTTGAGTATATTGGGTTTGAAGGTGACAGGATTGAATGTGATGGGTATATATTCTATTTAGCTAATAAAGCATCACAAGGTATTTTGCAAATTATAAAATGTAAAATTTCTGCAGCATTATTATTATTATTATTATTATATATTATTTTCTCTAAATAACAGTTTTGTGTAAATGATTAATAAAATGTGGAATAAAAGGAAGATAATGTGTGTAAATGTTTGATATTCATTCCAAAACAGGATGAAGTCACTTCACACTTATCAGAACACACTGAGGCTCTTCCTTTATTAATCAGTTTAAAAGCCTTGATGTGTTATTTTAATATGCAATTATCTGTGTGCTATGGGTTCTGTCTTGCAGCACTCTGGAACCAGACAAGGTCGCCGTGTCGTTTAATCGGGTCAGAAACTCATGTTTAAGGTCACGCTGATGTTTTCTGTTAATCTAAGGTCAGAGAGAGTCTGATGCAGCCTCACCCGTCCCGCTGCCTCTCAGCCTGATCACGAAGCGGTTGGCCAGGTTAGCTTCTGTGTATGATGTCACAGCGGGGTAGTGGTTCTGATTGGCCCAGGTCAGCAGGTCAGGGTGCGAAAGGAGGTCCGGTACGAAAGTGGTGGTCATGGTGAGGTCGGGTTTAGGAGGATAGAGAGGGGTCACACTATGGGAAGACTGAAACAAGGCCATACTTTAGATTGAATTATAAGGGACTATTGTGCTCAGTAATTAACTGAAATAACAAACCTTTTAATGGGGACAAATTGTAACCATGATCTATGGGCTATACAAAACATGTTCATGAATTTCACACTTACATAAGAGTCACAATTAAGAGATCTTAGCTTAATTCTTGCCAGTCCCTTTCAGAATAAGCCAGGGTGGTAATATGCAGGTTTCTTAATTGTGTCACATAAGTCACATAAGGGACTATTCAAAAGGCTCATAGAAACGTCTGATTACTGATACCAATCTCTTTAAGTTTTGCATAATATTTGCCCTTTAAATTCAATGGAGGTCAATATAAAATGATTTTGGAGCATTTCTATTGGTCATTTGATGAAAAAAAATGAATACACTATAAAGAAAAAAACAAGAAAATGATAATTAAATGAAAAACAATGAAAAAGTAGAATGAACTGTATTTGTGTCGTAGTTTATTGTTAATGTTAAATTTTGATAATGAATTTGTTATTAAGTAGTGATTATGTGTTGAAAGTTTTTTTTCTTTGCCAAACTGCAGATATTTATAAATGATCTCTAAACCAATCACAGAAAAGCATTGAAAAGCTTATTTCTGATTGAGTCAGACTGCTTGGAGCTGTTCAGTACAGCAGTACTGTTTTTTTGTCAGAGGCAGGTATGCTGTACATAAGTGCAAATTAAAAAGAATTATACTTTAAACTAGCCTCCACATGGTAACGTTTGCTTAATGTTGCTTAATGTTACTTGCTTGTAATATTTTTGTTAATTGACCTATTTTAATAAATCCTAGCGGTTAAGTACAGTAGACAAAGTTCTGTTGAAGCTTTTCAGGAAATAGAGTTATCCAGTAATTATGTCCACCCATTATGTTTAATTGCCCCTCCAATCAAAGCAGCCCAGAACCAGCGCTGTCTCATTCTGAAGCTTCCTTTCTCCAGCTGCTTCCACTGGGATGAGTTATGTGCTCTGTGGCCTGTTTGTGGCCTGTTGCTGTGGCATGTGTTTTGAGTTCTCAAACCAAAAGAATGGAAAGTCTGGGCTAACCAATCAGATAAAAGCTAACCTAGGCCTTTAGCAACACTTCCAATTTATATGATATTAATGGCTGCAGCTACGATAATCAAAAATCCAACATAAACAAAAACAGCTCTGATGCTCCCACTGCTAAGCAACAGAGAGACAGGCTGGTAGATTTTTTTAAAAAGTATTTAAGTGTTTTCCACATGTTTCCAGCCTTCAGAAGCAGTGTGACCCCCACACTGCACTGTTCCCTCCTAGGCCAGTCAGTGAATCTCAGCAGTAGAAGAGATTAATTTCAGTAAACGAGACTCACGAGGACGGTGATGTGGCCGCGCAGGCCGGGGGTCACCATTGCAAAATTGACTGGAGCCACGCTGCTCAGCACCAACACCAGGTTATGCCACCCTGCACCCGGCACAGCAGGCAGCAGGGAGAGGGACACCTCCACCTGCAACGAGCTAAGAGAGGGAGAGGGAGAGAGAGAGAGAGAGAGAGACAGACAGAGAGGGTAAGAGAGACAGAGAGGGTGAGAGAGTGTCACGTTTATTTCACAGGGGTGCCTAAAAGTTTGTAAGCAATGTTCGGTATTTCTACATTAATTAATTCAAACTTAAACTTTATCTAATTTTGTCAAGTCCTAAAAGTAAATAAGAAGAAACTAATCTAGTAAAAGAGACAAAATATTAGAAAGTATTGCTCATTTATTGTTGAGGAAAATTATTCCATGTTGCGTACTGTGAGAGGCAAAAATATGTGAAAGTTTGTTTTCAGTATCTGGGCATTGACCTGGCCCTGCTGATTCTGTAACCATTCTGTGGTAGAACCACTTGTGTGCTTAGGGCTGTTGTCTTGCTGCATGACCCGCTGTTATAATCCAAACACCAGACACTGCATACATGTATAAAACTAGGGTAACTTTATTTACAAAAGATGGAAAAAAATTGCTTCAGGGATGAGCGTGGCCCTAAATACCAACGAAACCAACTACAAAAAACATAACTAACTGAACCTGAATATAAATAAAAACTACCCCCTTTAAAACTATTCCTTAAACATATTTGAAAAGTGCAGAAAATATATGCAGAAAATGGAAAATACTGAAAGGTTCACAAATTTACAGGCACCACTGTAAACTCAGCTCACAGCCTTTAACTTAGATAAAAGAAATATTTCTCATAATCCCCTTTTTAAGAGATGTGGTGAATTTACAGTGCTTTATAAAACACTCTAATGAGGAGACAGGGCTCAGAGGAATGTAAGCACTTTTAATAAGGCTCTTTTAAGTGTATGGTTTTCATGTTTTTTATTCATGTAGTTTAACAGTAATGTGAACTCATCTATGACTATTTAATGTGATGTTCACAGATCACACACTGAACAGCAGAACACAGGGATTTCATTATAGAAATGCTAATGGTATGATAATTCTGGGCCAATACTGTTAAAAATATATTTAAATTCAATGTAGAACTGAAATGCTGCTATTTCCCTGTATTGTTTTGGGGGCAATATTAATAATAGTAATCTATAGTTATAGTAATTTGAATATTTAAGTTTAAATAAACACCCAGATTTTAGCTGACTTCACCCTCAACTCAAACGTGAAAAATGCAAAAAAGAAAAATGTGAAGAGTAGTTTGGGAGGAGCACTGGGTGATGTATGGGTTTAGGGGCTGGGCAGAAGAGAGAGAATATTGGGAGTTGCATTGTTTTTAACTTACACTTGCTCTAACTCACCCACACAGACCAGAGCCAGCTGACCACAGCTTAATGACGTGCACTTCCGGATCGGACCCGTCTGCTGATGGAGTGCAGCCATTAGCCTCCTGTGGCTGCAGCTCAGAAGTCAGGTAGTTATGAGACAGGAAGAGAGACTGCAGGTGACAGACCCTCGGCATGCTGGGATCTGAAGTCAGAGAAAACAGACAGCGAGCGTATTAAATCCTCTATAACGAGGTCTTGAAAAATTAAACTGCTTTAAATATTGCTTTCAGAGCAAAACCACTAATGCACTGCTGCTCTACAACTTCCATGCTTTGGCCCCCACATCAGACACAGTAAAGCCCACTCAAACCCATAGTCACCATATAAGCAGTGTGAAGCGGGTGAATGTGTGTGTGTGTTCATGTTTCCTTCATATGTTCAGAGTTCATCATTATTCCTAATTACTACATCATGCCAAGAATGTTCAGATTTTAAAATCAGATTTGTTTAAAACACATTTGTTTAGGCTGGAACATCATCTCTGTCCCAAAAACACAGCAACCTGCATTTTTACTGATTTTTTTTATTTGTCTCCTTTGAACACAGCCACTGTGGACATATCATGGTTAAAAGAAATGCAACAAAATGATCCATTAATTATAACAAGTATTTTTTCTTCTTAAATTAATCCACAGTGGAGAGACTCTCTGTGAGTTATCCTTAAAACATTCACAGGGCTATTTCCTCTTTTTCAGTTTTTTTTAGGTGGGGTTATGTTGTCTGTGCGGGTTATGTGTGTATCTTTTTGTGTTATATGTGTTTGTAGGTAAATCTTGATGTTGGGTTGGAATGTAGATTAAGGGTCTCCGCTGGAGGGAGAGAGAACCATTGCTCATTTTGTAGTTTCACTAGTTCTACATAAAGTATTTAAATTCTTTGGATCAGTAGGTAATGTATCCATAGATAATCTTATTTAAAGTTTGGGGAAAATAACAATAATGTAAGTAAATGCTTTATCGGAATATATTAATATACAAAAGTAAATTGAAAATGAACACAGCCTAGAATCAGGATTATTTAAAATGAATACCTGAAATTGAGTTGTTCTACTGATAAGTGATACATAGAGACTCCACGTGGTGTAAAATGAACTTTTTATATATTGGCTCTGGTGCTATAGTTATTATTACACTGTAGTGAGTGGACTTATATGTTTACTGTGTATTTAATAGTATGTGTTTTTTATCAATACTTTTGAACAAAGTTTTTTTATACAGCTCTGAGGGAGTTTTTTTGATCCACTTTGCTTGAGTTTGTTCAACAGGGCTTTTATTTTTTAAATATATTATTTTTTAAATGTATTTTTAAATTCTGTAAAGCTGCTTTGTGACAACATCTGTTGTAAAAAGTGATATATGAATAAGTCTGAATAAGTTTGATTTGTCGGCTCTGGATAATAAGTGTTTATCTACTCAGTTAAGTACAGATATTAGAATAGTTAGCATTTTTCATATTTTACAGGCTTAACTTGTGTCAGTCAATTATATCCTAATCAGAGGTACCCACACTGTTGCTTTTGCGCACATGTATGTGTGTATGTGTGTGTACAGTATGTGTGTATGTGGTCTTACCCTCTCCGAGGCGGAGGTATACGCGGTTGGCGCGGGTGGAGTGGGTGAGGGATGTGATGGTGGAGTGGCGCTGAAGGGTCCACTGCAGTAGAGCTCGGGCGTGCCAGGGCAGCGTGGGCACGGAGTGGGCTCGCGCTGGCACCCTGCCAAACTCCACAGAGGAGTTTGAGGACACCTACAGCACAGAGAGGGTTTAAATGATACATGTTTTATAACATCTATGGTTGATGTTCTAAGAATATTAAGGAACCTTTTACTACTAGGTACACACTCTCTGCACTGACACAGTCATTACCAGTACACACACACACACACTCACCTGCACCATCACACGTAGCGACTCTGGCAGCCCCTCACTCTCCAGAACCCAGTTTACTTCATGCTGGGAACTCAAAACCAGGATGATTGAACGACTGACTGGGTGAGAGTATGACAAAGGCCTTAACACTACAGTCACCTACAGACAGAGGGAGAGGTACAGAACTCCAGTTTATTAAGTTAAAATCACAGTATTCCATAGTTTTTAAGTGAATAATTGGGAATCCTAAAACTTAAATAATCACACAAATATCCTATGCAAGCCTTATTTCATTGCAGACAGTATAAATCCAATTTCATGTTTAGATGTTAAAGGGCCCTATCTTACACTCTGCACAAGGTGTGTCACAACGCTTATTGCTTTCTTACACCTCACCAACATTCTGTTTTCATGTCTTGCACCTGAGCCATTAAAATAGAATTAAGGAATAAATCTACGCTGAGGTGTGTTTAGCTAAATTTCTGGCGTGTTGTTATCTTAGCAGTGAACACACAGGGATGCCACTGACTGATTTGAACCCTGACTACAGTCAATTTTCAAAGTTTCATTACCTACCTTGGCTGTGCACGTATGTAAACACCCGCTTGTTACACACCCACAAGGACTCGCCACAGCATGCAAACCCAACTTTTACATCAACAATGAACAGAATACAAAAAAATAACATTGTTGTTCCCATAAATGACCGGCCAAAGTCTGTGCATCTGTCTCTTAGAGGGAATGGCATGTGACATGTTGATTGGTTTATTTCATTTTCACCCAAAACACATCCATGATTAATTAAGAGAATTAGTACAGGTCTTTGTGCTTTTCAAGACGTGCAAGGCAATTTTTTTTGTCCTCACGATACCAAAGACCTACTAATATGCTCTGAATTTGGCGTGGTGCGTGGTTGACGACTGAGCTATGCACCTTATTCACTTCATGCCCATGTTAAAACAAAAGCGAGGGTGGTATACGGTGGGGGGGGGTTACACTCCTAAACCGGAAGTTCCAAGGCGGCCGGCCGAATATTAGTTACTAACTAACTTAGCATTCTTCTTCAGCTTTCTCATTCCAATCAGTGTCTTAAAGAAAAACTAATTTGTAAAGTGTTATGAACATACTTTTGTCTCCATGTTAATCTGTAATATAAAATTAGACATAAAATTAATATTAATAGACTAGGCTCCCCACTGTAGGATATTAACTAGTAGCTAACCAGCTATCTGTTTCAGCTAGCTCGTTGTCTCTCTGCTAACATTCATCTGGCTAGCCTTAGCTAGCTAGCTAGTACATTAAGATACATCTTAAATTGCAATGGCAATCTGTACTGATTTTGTGAGTAAACTGACTGTGAAATACGGGATTTTTGAGGAAACTATGAAAGGTTTGGCTTTTATAAGATTTCTTTCTTTTTAAAGAAGTGCATTGGGAATGCAGCAATGGGGCATCATTGCTATTACCCAGTGGTACAATGCTACTTCAGTCCCCCACAGACTCATTAGGGTAGACGACAGCAGAGGCGTCCACCAACTCTGCCCTTTATCGACCACGTGCCCTTTTGAAACTTGTTTTTTTTAATATATATATTATTATTATTAGATAATAATAATAAGATTTTACTGAGAACGGTTTGAAATGATCTTTTGAAAACCTGAGCGATTAAAAACGAGTGAAAACAGAATGCCCTGAAATCAGCTCACACACGAAACCTCTCTCTTCCTCTGTCACGTGACCCCACGCAGTCGTGCGCAAGGCACACTAAGATGTGCTGCAGCAGCAGTTCAGTTCAGCGAGTCTTCAGCACAGCAGCACAGCAACAGATAGGCTTCTTCTCCCCCTGTGACCCACCAGCCAGGTAACATACACATCAAGTAAAATCCTACCGTTTGCCCTCTAAACCCAACCTGAAATCAGTTTCTTGTGCAGTAATATGTCTCATACAGCACCAAACTACTAAGCATCTTTAGCCATCTGGTCACCAGATAAACTAGCTGCTCTAGCCCAAATCAATGATACATAACATTTTTTTTTATATAATGAAGAGTTACACATGAGCTAAAAAGCGCCCTTTTTCCCCCTGAGCACTTGCCCCCCAAAATGTCTGTGCGAGCCACTGGACGACAGTAACGTAGGTGAATCAAGTGTATAGTTTGCTAAAATAGGGCTAAAAGTATTTAACACTTTGCAATGTTGACATTCCTTAAAGAAAATGATTGTTGTGGGGCATTGTTGTGTTTTTTATTATTCAATTTGTCTTTGCATTCTCTTGTTGAACAATGAATCAAATGCTTTTATTATTAAACACTGAAAGATACTCATTTTTACCTCATTATTAGAAATAAATTGCCCTGTCTAATGTTGGCAATGTGTAGGGGGTCTGACAGCAGGAATGGGTGAAATATAATGGGTTCAGTCAGTGTATCAAGCTAAATTAGAAAGTAGAAAATTGGATATAAGACTCAATTTTTTTTTTTCATTCAATTTAGTGAAAAAGAAATGAGTTTTCATACATGTTTCAGTAATCTAGTTTTTTTTTTTTTTCATCCTATCACAAGCAGAAGTCACAAACGGTCAGAAAATTCAACTAATAACTGTTACATTGACTGTGTTCCTACTGTGTGCAATCAAACACAGGCCAAATAAGAAGAAACACTGTGTTTTTGTGATATTATCCATACCATGCCAAGTTCTTTTGATTTGTGGTTGAAGATAAAAAGACATACAGACAGACAGAGAGACAGACAGACAGCTGATTGTACCCGTTTATCTGGGCTGGAACTGGCTCCTCCCAGGCCGATCACGTGTGTCTCTTTAGCTCCGCTCTCTCTGGCAGCGCAGCCTGGCCCCGCCCCAAACCGCTCCAGCTGAGCCTGCACAGGATGCAGCGCCCCCACAGGAGACACGGAGCACTGCAGCGCCATACCACCTACACACACACACACACATTCCACTTTAACCCCAAACATTGCAAACCAGAACAGCTCACACGCTCTCAGCTGGGTTATGCCTTAGAGCTGGTCAGTAAAGGTCAGAGAGATAACTCTGAGCAGCAGATGGCGAGCAGGACACACTCCTCCAGGCTTCAGAATAGCTGGGCAGTGAGTGTGTGTACAGAAGCTCAGACAGAAGCATGACATTTGCTCACGCTGAGCAACAATACACACTTAGGTGTCTGGAGCTGCACAGAGAAATGCTAATCGACTCGCAACCACAGACTCTCACACACTGGCGAGGTGTGTGTCAGGCAGCAGGGTCACCCACCGCCACCACTTTACGACATGCTCTCCTGTTCTGACCTACAGTATCCAACAATAAGTACATCCTTCACATTTCTGCTTATACCTTTTCATGGAACAACACTAGAGAAATGACACTAGGATATAATATAGTCAGTGTACAACTTACAAAATAGATTTACTGTCCTCTGAAGTAACTCAACTCCCAGTCAATAATATCTGAATATCTGCAACACAAGTGACTACAAGTGTCCAAATTGTGCCAAATTTATGTTTATTTTCTATCTATCTATCTATCTATCTATCTATCTATCTATCTATCTGTAGCGGATGAGAATATAAATAATATTTTATTATTTCATTCCACATAAAATCCTTCTCTAATTATCTTTGTTATCCTTTTGAGTATTTTTCTGTATTTCTGGGTATTATTTATTTTGTATTTGTGATTTTTGTTCCTTTTGGGGGTGATTTCAAGCTGTAATATTGATTTTAAGCTGAACTGCAGAGCAGACTTTTATTTTGAAATCGCGCGAGTTTTCAGTGTCAGCGCGGGCTTCTCTCTCCTCAGTTCGCGCTAAATACTGCTGAGGAGAGGTGGGTGTTTACTGTGCTCCTGATGAAATACTGTTTTAAAACTGTTCAAGCACTTATAGTGCACTAAATCTGTACTCTTACTTGTGTTTTAGTACTAAGAGTAAGTTATCTCTGGTTGTGTGGGTAGTTCGTTTGTGTAGAGAGTTTTTTTTATATAAGTACAGCAGATTTAGTGGAGTTAAGGGAGATACTGCTACCAGTTAAGCTAATATGGTGTGCTTTTCTTCTCACAGTTGCATGTGTGTGTGTGAGAAGGACCAGAATTCACTCTATGCTGTGTTGTATGCTACTCTCATGCACAGGTACTGCCACAGGTTAATTGTTTAATTGTTTAATTAATTTAGCTAATTGTTTAATTGCATCAGCTGTTTATTTTTATTGGAATTTGTTTTGTTATAATGAAATTAATGTTCAGAAGAAAAAAATATATGTCATTTATGGGAGTCTCTCTATATATATGTGCATGGGGTAATGTATTATGGTAATGTATAATATTGTATTTTATTTCATAGCTATAGATATATTCTTAATGTTTATTTTCATAACATAGTACTCTATATTTGTGATACAATATTTTATGATGTCTATTTTATTGTGTGTTTTATCAACTTGATGTAGAGGAAAAAAAGTGTACTGAGTTCGCGCTAAATACTGCTGAGGAGAGTTGCATGTGTGTGTGTGAGAAGGACCAGAATTCACTCTATGCTGTGTTGTATGCTACTCTCATGCACAGGAAATAGAAAGAATAAAACTCCCGTTGTATGGCAGAGTGTGTCCCGTGTTTCCATCATCGCATTCACAACGCAGAGGGTGGCCAAGCCTACTAGGAGAGAGAGAGAGAGGGACACACACACACACACAGTCAAACACGACCCGGCTACAATGGTGCCGTGACCCGGATCCTGGTGCTTGAGGTCAGTCTACAGTGGATCTTCGCACAGTGGATCAGCATCTGCGTGGTCGCCGGGAGTTTGCTTGCTGCTCTTCGTCCATCTTCTTAAAGACTGTGACAGCTAGGTTTCTTACAGACATTACACATTACACTTAAGGACAATTAAGTAATTCTTAAAAAAAAAAAA
The DNA here is from genome assembly GCF_023375975.1 of Astyanax mexicanus. Taxonomy (NCBI): domain Eukaryota; kingdom Metazoa; phylum Chordata; class Actinopteri; order Characiformes; family Acestrorhamphidae; genus Astyanax; species Astyanax mexicanus. Next base: position 18,569,552 of record NC_064410.1, on the reverse strand, counting down.
AAACAATAATACGTTTTTTTTGTTGTTTTTTTCCATGCTTGTATTCTTCTATCCTTGATTTATTTCAAGCAATAGGTGTTGATATTGTGTAAGTGAAGTATTCAAGATGACATTTGATTTGGGGAAAGACAAAGGTTATCCCATAAGCAAAGACATGTCAGATTCTGGGTTTGGAAGGGGTAGATTTTTTAGTGAGGTGCAGTTCACACCACTTTCAAAAGTAGGACATGTAGAGGTACCCTCACCTGCATTTTGCTCTACTCGGGTGCTCAACAAATCTACTGACCAAGTACCCAGTCAGTCGCTTTCAGCTATTCCGGATCTGAACGATCCAGCTTTACATGATCTTATAACACACATTGCACATCAGGTAGGTCAGACACTGATGTCAGGTCAGCAAAAAGAGAGTCAAGAAGAGAAGGTAAATAAGACCGCAACAGTACAGGGTTTAGAAACAAACCAGTCCCTCACAGACCCACCTTCGATCAACTTGTCAGGTGTTAGACTAGTTTTACAGTCTGATGTAAAAGAGCCCCCAGTCTTCCATGGTGATGAGTCAGACAGGCTTACTGTACATGAGTGGGAAGAGGTCATGGAAACTTATTTGAGGAAACGGGGGGTAGTGCTTGCTGAACAGTGCACAGAGATCCTTTCTAAATTAATGGGCAGAGCTAAAGACATAGTTAAGATCACGCTTCGCAGTAATCCTACTCTAAAACCCGCTGATGACCCAAAAGTTATTTTTGATGTGTTAAAGCAACACTATGGTGAAGTCAAATACTCATGCATGCCTTTAGCTGATTTTTATGGTACAGTACCAGTGCCAGGAGAGAATCCTTTTGAATACTGGGTTCGTCTGAATAAGGCTGTTGATGCAGCAGAAGAAGGCTTGAGAAGGCTAGGCAGACGAATCGAGGACTCGTGTCATGAAGTGGCCATGATGTTCGTCAAGTATTGCCCTGATCCTGCTCTCGCTGCTGTTTTCAAGTTCAAGGCACCAGACAAGTGGACGGCTAGCGAGATACAAGAACATCTTGACCGTTATCAGTCTGAGGTGAGACAGCAGGTACCAGTTAAACTCAAACGGCCCAGTTACATGAGACATGCTGCAGCCCAAGCCGAGAGACTTGAACCAGCTGTGGTTACTGCCAACAATCACCCAGCAGAAACTTCTGAACAGACTGACAGTGCTGTTGCGCCTGTTCCTCATGTCGACGATAACTGCATGAAAGCTCTTGTGAGTCTCTTGGACCGTGCGCTTTCACAGAACAACCAGATTGCAAGCAGGTCATTCCCTCTAGCCCATTCATCAGCCCAACGGTGTAGAGTATGTAAATCTGATGACCATTCCACTCTTGTTCATTGCAGACGACAGCGACTGTGTTTGAATTGCTTTCAGCAGGGGCACATCAAGAAACACTGCCCAAATTTTACGTCCAATCGACCTACTCAACATTCCTCTCCAGATTCTCAGCCTTTAAACTAGTTAGCTCACATTCAAGAGGGAAAAGTGTGAGCAGAAGTGAACAATCCCTCAGAAGTGATGATCTTGAGCAGTGTTACATGACAGCGTGCACCCAAGCATCAGCAGATTCTAAAGTCATAGTGCAGAATACACAGAGAATTGAGCCATTTGATGAGCTGTTCTATGCACCAGTTAACGTGAATAACAGATTCCAATTACGGGGAATGATTGACTCAGGATCCATGGCATGTACTCTTAGTGAGGAGGCAGAGGCAAGAATGCTGGATGAAAATGCATTGTCCGAGCCGAAATCACTGACCCATGAGATAGTTCTGGTTGGATGTGGAGGTAAACTGACCAAGCCGAAGTGCATGTATGAAGTTGAGCTAAAAGTCTATGGACAGAGTTGCATGGTCCCTGTTCTTGTTGTGCCAGGTCAAAAGGATGAACTCATACTGGGCACCAATGTCATAAAATTCCTCATGCATCAAATGAAAGTCAGCGACGACTATTGGCGTCTCATTTCCAGTGGTGGTTTGCAGTCTTCTGTCGAGTGTGAGCAATTTTTGGACTTGATGGCAAACACATGCAGATGGAGAGGAGATGAGCTACCAAGAAAGGTGGGAACCGTGAAACTCCAGCAATCAGTTACTCTTCTGGCAAAGCAAGAATACCTGCTTTGGGGAAAACTACCAAGGGATGTTCCTATGTCCCCAGGAAGCACAGTTGTTGTGGAGCCCACATCTACTAAGACCATGCCTCGACACATAATGGTTGGACGTGTTGTTACGCCACTGTGGGGTGATGGGTGGATCCCCATGAGGGTAACTAATGTTTCTGACCAACCTGTTACTTTGAAAAGAAATAGCAAACTGGCAGATGTGTCGCCTTGTATAGCTGTGGAGGACTTTGACCTCTTTCAAGGAGTCAGTCATGTTGAAGCCACTTCATTGGGGCAACAGCCATCACACATTAATCCTGCTGACCTCAAACGACGTTTGGAAGATGTTGGGCTTGCCGATATCGATATCGATTCTTGTTCCACTGACATGGTGTCTAAGGAGAGACTTGTCCGGCTGCTTGAGAAGTATAATGATGTCTTTTCCAAACACTCATTGGACTGTGGGGAAGCGAAAGGATTTGTTCACCGAATCCGTCTCATGGATGAGCGACCTTTCCGACTCCCTTACCGTCGTGTACCCCCTGCTCATTATCAGAAGCTACGCCAAGTCCTATCAGAAATGGAAGAACAAGGGATTATTCGAAAATCTGTGAGTGAATATGCCTCTCCCTTGGTTCTGGTATGGAAAAAAGATGGCAGCTTAAGAATTTGTACAGATTTTAGGTGGTTAAACGCCAGAACCATCAAAGATGCGCATCCACTTCCGCATCAAGCTGACTGTTTAGCAGCGCTCGGAGGGAATGCTTTCTTCAGTACCATGGACTTGACGTCAGGCTTTTACAACATCCCCATGGCTGAAGAAGACAAAAAGTACACAGCATTTACGACCCCTCTAGGCCTACACGAATATAACAGAATGCCGCAGGGCCTCTCTAACAGTCCAGCTTCATTTATGCGCATGATGCTTAGCATTTTTGGTGACCTCAACTTTAGTAGCTTATTATGCTACCTTGATGATTTGCTTGTGTATGCTCCAAGTGAGGAGGAATCTCTGAAAAGGCTGGATGTTGTGTTGCAGCGTCTGCGATTACACAATCTGAAACTGAGCCCGAAGAAGTGCCATTTGATGCAGGCTTCAGTGCGGTTTCTTGGCCATTACATAGACGCCAACGGAGTTTCGTTAGACCCAGCCAAGGTCGATGTCATCACTAAGATGTCTAGAGCTGATTTGATGGAGGAAGACGGATGCACTCCTTCAGTGAAAAGGATCAAGTCATTTCTTGGGATGGTATTCTATTACCAACATTTTATCCCTAATTGCTCTGCAATGGCTAAACCACTTTTTGCGCTCACTGCAGGACAGAAAAGGCGGGGCAAGGCTAAAGCAAACCTGAAAGTAGGGACGTTTCGCAGATTACAGCCTACTGACTGGACCCCTGAATGTGATACTGCTCTGTCCAACCTGAAAGAGAGCCTTCTGCAGAGTGTTGTTCTTGCACATCCAGATTTTTCACGCCCATTGATTCTGTCGATCGATGCTTCTTTGGACGGTCTTGGAGCCGTACTTTCCCAGGTACCAGCTGGAGAAGAAAAAGCTCGCCCCATTGCCTTTGCAAGCAAGTCATTGACCAAGTCCCAGAAACGCTATCCAGCTCACCGACTCGAGTTTCTAGCACTCAAGTGGAGTGTTTGTGAGAAGTTTAGTCACTGGTTAAAGGGTCATACGTTTACAGTGTGGACTGATAACAATCCCCTGACTTATATAATGACCAAGCCCAAACTAGATGCTTGCGAACAGCGATGGGTGTCCAAACTGGCACCATACACCTTTGATCTGAAACAGCAAGCAAGAATACTCCTGGCAGCAAGAATACTGTAGCTGATGCTCTGAGCAGAGACCCTTTCACAGAAACAGTCAGTCGCAGGCTCATCTCTGAACCCTACAACCGCTTACTTGCAGAGGCAGAAGGAGTGAGTGAAGATGGGATTCGAGACACCTTCCACCTTAAGGTACAGAATCATCGACTCCTCACTATGCATACGTCTTCGAATTTTCCATGTGATAGTGATACTATCAAAGCTTGCTTGGATACACATGAGCAATGGGAAATGACAGCGGAGCTAAGAGCATCACAAGCCATCCAGTCTCTTCAAAGCTTCACAAGTTCTGGGTACGATGAGTTCTTTGGTCTTACCTTAGAAGAGCTCCGAGGTAGTCAAGAGTCCGATCCCAGTATTTTAAAAATCATGCAGTTTGTCAGCCAGAAGAGACAGCCTTCAAGGCGAGAAAAGAAGGACCTGAGTGCTACGGCCTTGGTACTACTCAAGCAGTTGGAAAAACTGCAAGTTCAAGATGGTGTACTCTACAGAGTCACAAAAGATCCCCTTAGCAGACAGAAAAGACGCCAGTTCATTGTGCCTGTAGGTCTCAGGGAAAAGGCCCTGAACGGAATACATGACCTCGCCGGTCATCAGGGACAAACCAGGACGTTACACCTGGCACGTCAACGATTTTTCTGGCCTAAGATGGAACATGATGTCAGAGCATATGTGAAACATTGCCAGCGATGTATCTTGGCTAAAACACCAGAGCCTTCTGCTCGAGCCCCATTAGAGAGTATTAAAACATCTGCTCCTATGGAATTAGTCTGTTTAGATTTCTGGAGTGCTGAAGATCATAAACAACGTTCAGTTGATGTACTCGTTGTAACAGACCACTTCACTAAGCTAGCACATTCTTTTGTATGTCCCAATCAAACCGCTAAGCAAGTTGCTAAGAAATTGTGGGATCACGTATTTTGCGTTTACGGGTTCCCAGTACGAATTCATACAGATCAGGGTGCTAATTTTGAAAGTGCTCTTTTAGCTGAACTTTTGAAACTGTCCGGAGTCTCTAAATCCCGTACCACCGCGTACCATCCCATGGGGAATGGAGGGACCGAAAGGTTCAACCGTACATTAGGTACCATGTTGAGAGCACTCCCCCTTCAAGAAAAACACAAGTGGCCTGAACAGGTCCAGACTCTAACATTTGCATACAATGCGACAGTACACGAGACAACAGGGTATGCCCCGTTCCAGCTAATGTTTGGCCGCATCCCGAGACTTCCTGTTGATGTAATGTTCAAGCAAGTGTTGCATGATCCTGTGGTCGTTGACCATGACAGCTATGCAAAGTCACTCATGTCGTACCTTCACGAAGCGGCTAGTATCGCACAGAAGCACACTGCTAAAGAGCAACAGAAGCAGGCTGAAGGTTACAACAGAAGGGTCAAAGGAATGCATCTTAACCTAGGAGACAGAGTGCTTATCGCAAACAAGGGAGAACGTGGAAAACGGAAACTTGCTGACAAGTGGGATCCAAAAGTCTACACAGTGAAAGACAGGAATCTTCAGACTAATGTGTATAAGCTCGTGGATGATGCTGGAAATCGTAGAGTTGTTCATCGCAATCTGGTCTTGGACATCAGCTTTCTGCCTGTGAAATCAGTCGACGAAGCAGTGGATGACGACCAGTCCAGTACTGAACATCCTGAGGATGAGTCCTGTTCCTTAAACCCCTTTGAAACTTCTGGGCATGACAACTCACATGAGCCCTGGATATCTGATGAATCTACTGATGCACGGAGTCTCATGTCCTCTGATGACATAGTAACAGAAGTTGATGATCTGAATCAAGAGAATGACGAACCCAGTGTTCAAGAGCATATAGAGAATGAAATAGACAGCAGTAACTCACATAGCACTTGTGTAGATTCTTCTGATCGAGATTCAGATTTATTAGATGTACCAGATACAGGCATTTCAGATACTGCTAATTTACCAATAAACATTGGTACTAACATGCCACCAAATACCAGTGACACACAAAACATTGTCAGATCTCGTACAGGTAGGGTTGTAAAAAGAGTCAGCCGTCTGATCGAATCTATGGTTCAAAAAAAGCTTTTAGTGTCGAGAGTTTTGCTATGACGGCCAATAAGAAATCTCAGTCCCTTTTAAATGTTTACTAAAACTGTTTATTTTGAAGGGATTAAGCACTAACTGTTTATTTAGTTTCATTGTAATCCTGAGTTTCAAAGACATAAGTAGGGCCAGGTTCACATATGATGTACAAGGCATCATATAGTTCCAGGAAAGGTCTAAGGCCTGATCAACCTTGGGTTAATCTTGACCTGTTTAGCAGGTAGCTCATACAGCTGAATTATGGAAGAATAAGATTTTTCATTGGCCTGTGCCAGCTATGACAAGTTTCAGATGAGTAAAGAAATACGTTCTTAGAGCCATCTGATCAGGATTTTAGTGAAATTCTAGGGGAGGTGAATGTAGCGGATGAGAATATAAATAATATTTTATTATTTCATTCCACATAAAATCCTTCTCTAATTATCTTTGTTATCCTTTTGAGTATTTTTCTGTATTTCTGGGTATTATTTATTTTGTATTTGTGATTTTTGTTCCTTTTGGGGGTGATTTCAAGCTGTAATATTGATTTTAAGCTGAACTGCAGAGCAGACTTTTATTTTGAAATCGCGCGAGTTTTCAGTGTCAGCGCGGGCTTCTCTCTCCTCAGTTCGCGCTAAATACTGCTGAGGAGAGGTGGGTGTTTACTGTGCTCCTGATGAAATACTGTTTTAAAACTGTTCAAGCACTTATAGTGCACTAAATCTGTACTCTTACTTGTGTTTTAGTACTAAGAGTAAGTTATCTCTGGTTGTGTGGGTAGTTCGTTTGTGTAGAGAGTTTTTTTTATATAAGTACAGCAGATTTAGTGGAGTTAAGGGAGATACTGCTACCAGTTAAGCTAATATGGTGTGCTTTTCTTCTCACAGTTGCATGTGTGTGTGTGAGAAGGACCAGAATTCACTCTATGCTGTGTTGTATGCTACTCTCATGCACAGGTACTGCCACAGGTTAATTGTTTAATTGTTTAATTAATTTAGCTAATTGTTTAATTGCATCAGCTGTTTATTTTTATTGGAATTTGTTTTGTTATAATGAAATTAATGTTCAGAAGAAAAAAATATACGTCATTTATGGGAGTCTCTCTATATATATGTGCATGGGGTAATGTATTATGGTAATGTATAATATTGTATTTTATTTCATAGCTATAGATATATTCTTAATGTTTATTTTCATAACATAGTACTCTATATTTGTGATACAATATTTTATGATGTCTATTTTATTGTGTGTTTTATCAACTTGATGTAGAGGAAAAAAAGTGTACTGAGTTCGCGCTAAATACTGCTGAGGAGAGTTGCATGTGTGTGTGTGAGAAGGACCAGAATTCACTCTATGCTGTGTTGTATGCTACTCTCATGCACAGGAAATAGAAAGAATAAAACTCCCGTTGTATGGCAGAGTGTGTCCCGTGTTTCCATCATCGCATTCACAACGCAGAGGGTGGCCAAGCCTACTAGGAGAGAGAGAGAGAGGGACACACACACACACACACAGTCAAACACGAACCGGCTACATATCTATCTATCTATCTATCTATCTATCTATCTATCTATCTATCTATCTATCTATCTATCTATCTATCTATCAGTCTGCCCGTCCGTCCGTCCGTCTGTTCTTGATCAGTCCATCACCTTTACCTTCAGCTTTCTCAGCAAGCGAGTTGTCATCTAGAAGGAGTGTTTTGGGTCATTATTTTCAGAAATCTAAACTGATATACAAGCTGTACTCTTAGTACTCTAAGTTATATCCAAGAATAATTTCTAAAGTGGTGTTCAATAAAAAGATATAATAAAATATTTGCAGAAATGTGAGGGGTGCACTCACTGTTGTTGGATACTGTAAACTTCTCACATACACTATATATCCATTTTTTTAATCCGTTTTCTAAAATATGTGCTACTTTTATTTATTGCTGACACAAATGTGAAAATACATATCCAGCTTTTCTTGTCTGTGTAGAAGAGAACAGCCAATAGAATAGGAACCTCAGGCGTAGATAAACAAGCATCAAGCTATTGGCACCCACTGCCAAACACAGGCATGGGCTAGAGAGATATACAAACCCCAGTACTGAACTAATGTACAATCGGCATCACATGCTGAGTTGTAAGTTCAGTTGTAAACAAGCTGTCAGATAGCTAAATAGCTAGTTAATTAATACTATTATCGGTCATGAGGTGTTGTGTTGTTGGTCCCATTAACAGACACTTGTTGGCAGCCACTACAATTTTAAGCTAGATACAGATGTAGTTTACAGTTTAAGATGAGTGTGTTGGCATATTGGCTGACTAATGACTTTTAGTGTTAGTTAGCAACATTAGTCATTTAGCTTCAGTGCACAACTAAATCATCTGGTAATCAGGACACCAAAATCGTCTTGATTGAACCACTGCAATGTTGCTGAGTGGGATGTTGTGTAGAACTGGGTTTTCCCTGAAAATAAAGAATAAGTCCTGCCCCCTACCTGCAATTCCTGCTCCGAACTGGAGGAGGCAGAAAAGAGCGCACCCTGACAGCAGCAGCAGCATCTTCATCTTAATCCAGAAGAGTTCCACTTCAAAACACATCCCCTGTTACACACACACACACACACACACAAGAAGACAGTGATAGAAGACAAAGAGCAATTCATAACGAAACCTTACATTCCGAAAGTTCAAGAAAGAAATATCTAGGGTGTCTCGAACACAGCTCTCTCTCTCTCTCTCTCTCTCTCTCTCTCTCTCTCTCTCTCACACACACACACACACACATATATGCAGGAGGTAAAACAGAGAGTTTTATACAGGACAGACAGACAGACAGCAGACTGTGTCTCAGTATGATCAATGCTGTTCATAACGAAACCTTACATTCCAAACATTTAACAAAAGGAAAGACAAAGACAAGGCCCCTCACTCTCTCTGTCTCTGTCTTTTTCTATCTGATGCTCGACCACCACAGACGAACACAGGCCAAAGCAGAGCAGCTGATAGTGAATAGAGGCAGATTGAAAGTTAAATCTGTGGTTTTACATCAGTGTCTGATTGGGAATTCCTCATTTCCTGTCCTCTGAAGCTTATTCTCAGCAACTTTATTAATGAGGAGACAGGCCCTTGACCTCTGTACGAATGGGATTTCTCGTAACGCTAATCATGGCACCCATTCAAGGATAAAGTCAGCAAAAACAGCCAATCAGCTTGTTGGTTGTGCTAAGAACACAGGAGGGTCAGCGGGCTAGTAGGGAAGCACCCCCCCCCACCCCCCCCCACCCCTCATTGTGGAGATGTGCACAGGCGCAGTAGCCCTAACTACAATACAAATCAAACTGTTCATGAGTTTTTTTATCAAACTTTATCAGTAATTTAAAATCTGAAATGGTAATCTGACAATTGTTTTCCAGTGTTTTGGTATCTTCCCATTCAGACAGGTTACGTCGAAAGGACTGAAAAGGACTTAGTTCTCAGTCATTCTAGAGCAGTAAATATTGAAGACCTCTTGCATCACATTCTTTATATTGCTTTCTCTTTTAGAGCTTAGATTCTCTGCCCGAACCCGACCTGACCCGAGGACCGACCCAAATTCTGGCTCCTATTTTTATTTTATATAAAGCTCTGGTGTGATAATTACAATGTTGCTAAGTAACCAATTATTATTGTTCACTAAAGCGAATGAAATAACGAAAACTGAAAGTGAAAAAACATTTGTGTTGACTGAATCTAATAAAAACGGTAATTAAAAGGGAAAAACATAACGAACTGTATTTTGTGTTTATAAAACTAACTAAAACGAACTGAAATTACTGATAGAATACCCTCAATTTCGTGTTTAATTTAGTTATAAGCGCTGTGCACATGTGGTCCGTGGCGTTTTTCTCGTTTAAAGCGCTCGCACTATCCGCAAAATACGACAGAAAACACTGAGAAACTGCAGAATTATGTATGGGATTACAATATGAGCACAAGGAGATAAAAGTGAAACAGGAGATACAGTGTGTGAGAACATTTACCTGTGAGTAGCTCATACACCAGAATATATATATACATATCTCTCTTTCTTTCTCACGTTTATTAGATTGATCTCTCTGATGAGGTGTGTGAATAATAAAAACTATAAGCCCACTCTAAAAACAAATTAAAACTTACTGAACAGAAAAAAATAAAACAAAATAAAATTAAACTATAGTAAAAATGAAAAATGTAATCACGTAGCTCTGTGCGCACGTGAACTCCTCCGCGTTTGACATGCAGCGTTGTGTGTAGCTGTTCTTAAAAATCATTTAAATTAAATAATAGTACTATGCTTCTATGTTACAGTGTTAATTAACATAATTCTGATCATATTTCGCTCATTCAAACAGCCCGAAACACAGCCAGTTTATGGGGTGGATCGGGTCAGGGGTAATGCGATAGTTACTTTTACTGGTAACTAGTTACTTTTATAGTGGAGTAACTCCGTTAGCAACTCAGTTACTTTTTTGGAGAAGTAACTAGTAACTACAAATAATTACTTTTTCAAAGTAACGTGCCCAACACTGATCATCAGCCTTTACATACATGTGAATTGTGTGACGTACCATTCTTAATCCATAGGGATTTATATGATGTGGATACTCTTCTAGGAAGTCTTTCCACAAGATTTAGGAAACGCAGAAATGCATTTGTGAGGTCAGATACTGATGTTGGACAAGAAGGCCAGCCCACACTAAGGTGTTAAAAGGTGTTCTATCAGGTTGAGATCAGGACAACGTCAGGACAAACTGTTCCTGCAAAGTTAGGAGAATGTAAATATGAAGGCCACATGAAGTTGAATTGATATGATGAATGTGAATTATTGTGAACTATTCTTACATCTGTAAGATTATGTTTTTCATGTTTTTTTTTTTCACTGCACATATAGTGTAGTAGGTGCCCTGGGTATGCCCCACTAAGCTTGGTCAAAACAGATTTTACCATATACCCCCCATGAAAGATTTTTTTTTTTAACATACATAATCATCCAGAAACTTCCCTTTAGACAGTATTGAAAGATGGAGCTAAACAAATAAAAATGAAAAAATACGTAAACGGTATCAGAGGGTGCTTGAGAAAATTGAGAGATTATGTATTATGTATTATGTAAACAAAAGCTACAGTGTAGGCGGACCATGCAACATTACAATGACCCAAAAGATTCAAGTAAATTCAGCAAGCAACAGCTCAAAAGAAGAAAATGGAGAATTTTGGAACGGCCAAGTAAAAGCCTGTATCTTAATTTTATCAAGAAACAGGTTGTGCACACAAGAACACCATTCTAGTAATGTAATATAAGTACAAATATGATATTTATATATTGGAAATATATGACAATGCATATGTGTACATATATGTGCAAAATACATATGAAATTGACAGACATGTCCGGCCACAAAAATGTGTATGGTTATTTGTAAAATACTAGTTTTAAGAATAGCATGTAAATATATATTAGCATACACAACAAATACTTCATGAACAAGATGCTTTTAACTGGCTTAACTAACACTAGCACTGCTTACCAGTATATCAATCACACTAGTTAGGCTGAAGAGAGCAGAGAGGAGACTTCTGGTGATAGTGAGCTACTGCAGAATAAACCATGCAATGAAGCAAACATTCATCAATATTAGAACAGTATAAAAATAACTGCAGCAGAAAGCTTCAGAGAGATACTGCAATGCATTCTGGAGCTAGAACTGTGCCTATTACTGTATATGTTATTTTAATAAACGTTTATTTATAATTTAAATATAAATACCATATGAAAATGTATTCTATAGGTATTATATATATATATATATATATATATATATAAATATCACTTTATTTGTAACATATATGGAAACACCATTGATATAGAGACATACATGCCGTACACTGCATTTCAATTCATAAGTAGGAGTGGGGAAAAAACTCTCCCTTTCTCTCTTTAATTGAAGTGAATCCTACTAAGTGCATGGAATGCAATTCTGGTTAGTTGCTAGTAAGTTATCCCACTGGTGAAAAAACAGGAAAATTGAGATTAAGAGGTTATATAAAAATAAAGTAAAACTTTAGTACTATGGTACTGAACAAAGTGCAACATTTAAAAGGAAATAATGACCTACAACACATATAAGTACTTTAAAGTTGTGACTTGTTTAACTCAACACAAATAACAGATTTTATGTATTTTTATATATAATAACACACTTAATATATGCTTACAAGCTTTTATGTGCAATTAAAACTTGCAGACATTCACTTATTTAATAAACAAGTACATACATGTTATTATTAATGGTTATTTTTATTAAAGTAAACCATCAACACTGGGGAAAACCTAAAAAATATTACAACAAACACAATAATACAAAATGATAAATTCTACCTTCACAGTGTCTCATTTTACAACAGAATTTATATAGATAAATTAGATTTTTTTTATGGACCAATTGTTATCAATTCAGAGATACAAGGTTTTTGCCTGACAGTGATGATTTTTAATCACAAATTAAATAAAAATACATGGAAAATATGGCTGTTTATTGTATTTAAAAGCTTTATATAATTTAAATATATAATATAACACATACATAACAACCAGCTTTATCATTGTATGCTTTTATCTCAACTGGTTGCCGTTTTGTGCTGTTAAGTAGGCTAAAACCAGATTCATCACTTTACCTGCAAACCTCTGCAACTGCAGGACTGAGCAGTGTTCAGTATTCAGCATGTTTTTAATTACCACATTTAGAAATCAATAATTACTATAAAAAAGAATATTTAACAGCTTTTAAACCAAAATCATATTTAAATGCCCACATATACTGTATTTAAAACATATGATAATTATAAATAATAACCAGCTTAATCATTTCTGTAATTATATTATTTATTATTAAACTTAATTACAACTTCAATATCAGTCAATAGTTTCACATATAAACATCTGCATGTGTTCAAACCCATATACATAAAAATCAAACTTAATAAACCAGCTTTGTCTCTCTATGTAAATATCTGTGCAAGTACAGTACTGAGCAAAGTGCAGTTTAATGTTATTTAATACGTATTAACAGCTTAATTACAACTTCAGTATAAGTAATTAAATCAATAATAAACTACAACACATTTAAGTAATTAATTAGTAGTTTAAATACACATATAAAGTTGTTATACTAAAACATACACCCGATATAAACACTAACATTATTTAAATAACAGTTTTTAAATGTTTGCAACAAATGTAAATGACTGCAAAATGGCATAATATTCATTATATTTAAATGCATCCATATATTTATAATCATTTTACACTAACAATAAATAAGAACCAGCTTTATGACAGTATCTTAAAACTTCAGCAAGAAAAAAAGTTTGCTCATGTTTAATATTGATTTACAACTTAATTCCAACTACCTCCTATTCCAATTTGATAAAATCAATAATAAACTACAACACAAACAGAATAATTAATTTAATTAAAACTTACAAAGTTTAACTGCACATTTAAACTTACTTTAAAAGTAAGCCCAATTTGCACTTACAAATAGAGTTAATTGCAAAATCAGATTCTTTTTTACTTTTTAATGCTTGTATGAATTTAAAAGAGCATGTCAAGAAAACTAAATACTGAACAGCTCTATCACTGTATCTGAAACTTAAGTACTGAATATCCTGTATTTAATTACAACAGTTAAAAAGAGAAAAACACAATAACAGGCAGTTATAGTGAGTTATTAGAGCTAATACTGATTATTATTGGTTAGTATGGGTTAATACTGAGTAATGAGGCAGGCTGGATTGGGGTACGCACCTGTGCCAAGACGTGGTCCCAAATTACATCACTGATGCGCGAGGAATCAGCACAGATCGCTCCACGTTGTGTTCACATATTTAAGTATGAGGACACACACGCCCCCTTTTACACACTTATAGACACGCGCGCACACACACACACACACACACACACAGGCAAACCCTGGTGGGGACCTGTAGCTGCTGAATCCAGAGAAGATAAGTAGTTTCAGCTCTGATAATGAAAAGAAGGAGAAAAAAGAAAGAAAGTAAGAGAGAGATAGAGAGAGAGATATAAGGATATAGAAAGTTGTGAGAGTGTGAGATTGTTGTGAGAGCTAAAAGTTAGTGAGTAAAAGGAAAAGGAGAGCTTCGGTTTAGTGGGAGGGGCTACGAGCCGAGCGCCTGTTGTGAACATGAAATGCGTTTGTGAGACCCCGCCCCAAATGGGGGTGGGCAAGGAAAGGGGCGTGGTCAAGAGGTGGAGAGATTAAGTGGGAAGAAAGAGAGGGGGCAAAGCTGAATTCTTAAAGAGAGGCTGCGTTTTCAATCTATACTGACTAGAGGAATAGGGCACTAAGTAGTGAACAGAGAGAAAGAGATGAGAAGGAGGAGGGAGGAGAGAGCCTTTCATAGTGAACTGAGAGAAAACCAGACAGTCAGTATGTGGAGAGAAAGAGAATTTGTATGGATAGACAGAGTAAAGAGAAAGAGAACATAAACAGCTGATAGACTGATATGACTGTGTTTAATGCTAGGACGATTTGTACCCTTCTAATAGCATCAGGCATGGTGTCAGTTCATTCTCAATTACATGCTCTATTCTGCTGTATTCTATTGGCAAATCTTCTTCACAGGGACTAGACAAGCCCTGTGCATATTTGTATCTTTGTCAGCAATGGGTGCAACTTCTAGTAGCTACAGTACAGGCCAAAAGTTTGGACACACCTTCTCACTCAATGTGTTTTCTTTATTTTCATGAGTATTTACATTGTAGATTCTCACTGAAGCATCAAAAATATGAATGAACACATGTGGAGTTTTATGTACTTAAAAAAAATTGCCTGGCCTCCACAGTCACCAGACCTGAACCCAATCCAGATGGTTTGGGGTGAGCTGGACCACAGAGTGAAGGCAAAGGGGCCATCAAGTGCTAAACACCTCTGGGAACTCCTTCAAGACTGTTGGAAAACCATTTCAAGTGATCTACCTCTTGAAACTTCACATGTGTTCATTCATAGTTTTGATGCTTCAGTGAGAATCTTCAATGTAAATTGTCATGAAAATAAAAAATGCATTGAAAAAGAGAAGGTGTGTCCAAACTTTTCACCTGTACTCTAAATGCTTTAAAAAGTTTCTCCACAAACATTTGGAGATGCTCTATGTTTAGTACTGTCAGCTGCCATCAACAATGCTATCAAATAAACACAGGTAGTAATTGCTTATCTCATTGTGCTCATAACCAGGAACTATAGACAAACAAAGTGACAAAATGCTTTTACTGTCCCAACAATGTTTGAAATGTTTTAATGGTCTGGAATTAAATGAAGTTAAGCAGATAAAACATGGAAAATCTTGGGTTCATACTGTTTGAAATAAAAAAGTAAAAAATAAAAAAACACTGTACTTTTTTTAAAATGTAGAACTGTGTAGAATGCTGCAAAACGCGATGCAAACAAGTGTATAGTGGTAAGAAAAAGTTTGGGCACCCCTGATAATTTTTATGATTTTCCTTTATAAATCATTCGTTGCTCAGATCAGCAATTTCAGTTAAATATATCATATAGCAGATGAACACTGTGATAATTGAGAGGTAAAATGAAGTTTATACGATTTACAGAAAATGTGCAATAAGTGCAATAAAATTAGGCAGGTGCATAAATTTGGGCACCCCAACAGAAAAAAGACATCAATATTTAGTAGATCCTTCTTTTGCAGAAATAACAGCATCTAAATGCTTTCCTACCCTTCTGGTTGAAGGCATTCTTCTTTACAAATCATCTCCAGTTCAGTCAGGTTTAATGTTTTCTGATCATGAACAGCCTGCTTTAAATCACACCACATATTTTCTATATTATTCAATAATATTCAGGTCTGGGGACTGAGATGATGATTCCAGAATGTTGTACTTGTTCCCCTGCATGAATGATTTAGTAGATTTTGAGCATGGAACTACCACCAAAGTCAAAGTCAAAGTGGTTTTTATTGTCATTTCAGCTATATACAGAGTACACAGTGAAACGAAACAACGTTCCTCCAGGGACCATGGTGCACATAAACACAGTGTAGACAGAACAATAAGTGCAACAGTACAAAAGTGCAGACAGACAATACAACACAATACAGACAAAGAATAATAAATAACAAAACAGTGTGCAAATTATGCAGTGTGCAAATAAGACCAGTGAGGTAGTAATTACCTCTATTTCACAGTGTGCAATAGAGTCCAGTGAGGTAGTAGGGTTTTTAGTGCTTTCCATTTTCTGGGGTAAGTGGGGTAAGAGTGTGTGTGCATGTACAGAAAAGAAAAACCATCAGTTCAGTCTCTGCAGTTTAGGAGTCTGATGGCTTGGGGGTAGAAGCTGTTGCAGAATCTGGTCGTGCTGGACCGGATGCTGTGGTACCTTCTTCCCGAAGGCAGGAGGGAGAACAGTTCGTGTGAGGGATGGGTGGGGTCATTCACAATGCTGGTTGCTTTGCGGATGCTGCGGGTGGTGTAAATGTCCGTGATGGAGGGGAGAGAGACGCCGATGATCCTCTCAGCTGTCCTCACAATACGCTGGAGGGTCTTGCGGTCAGAGACGGTGCAGGTTCCAAACCAGGCAGTGATGCAGCTGCTCAGGATGCTCTCAATGGGCCCTCTATAGAAGAGTGTGAGGATGGGTGTAGGGAGACGGGCCTTTCTCAGCTTCCGGAGGAAGTAGATACGCTGCTGGGCTTTCTTGGCTGTAGAGCTGGTGTTCAGGGTCCAGGTGAGGTTATCCCCTGATTGGACACCAAGGAACTTGGTGCTCTTAACAATCTCCACAGAGGACCCGTCGATGTTGAGTGGACAGTGGGTGTGTTGTGCTCTCCTGAAGTCAACAACCATTTCCTTTGTCTTGTCCACATTCAGGTGAAGGTTGTTGACTGTACACCAGTCTGTCAGCCGCTGCACCTCCTCTCTGTATGCTGACTCGTCGCCTTTGGTGATGAGACCCAGCACGGTTGTATCATCGGCGAACTTGATAAAGCTGTTAGAACTGTGTTTTGCAGCACAGTCATGAGTCAGCAGGGTGAACAGCAGAGGACTCAGGACACTACCCTGGGGGGCCCCAGTGTTCAGTGTGATGGAGCTGGAGGTGCTGCCCCTGAACCGGACTGACTGGGGTCTCCCCGTCAGAAAGTCCAGGATCCAGTTGCAGAGGGGGGTGTTGAGGCCGAGCGAGCTTAGCTTCCTGATGAGGTTCTGTGGGATGACGGTGTTGAATGCTGAACTGAAGTCTATAAACAGCATTCTGACGTAAGTGTCCTTCTTCTCCAGGTGGGTGAGGGAGAGATGAAGGGTGGTGGTGATGGCATCGTCCGTGGAGCGATTGGGATGATACGCAAACTGCAGGGGGTCCAGTGAAGAGGGCAGTTGTGTCTTGATGTTCCTCATGACTAGCCTTTCGAAGCACTTCATGATGATGGGTGTAAGTGCAACGGGACGGTAGTCATTGAGGCAGGACACTGTGGACTTCTTCGGCACGGGACGATGGTGGTGGACTTAAGGCACGTTGGGACAGTGGCGCTGCACAGGGAGATGTTGAAGATGTCCGTGAGAACATCTGTCAGCTGGTCTGCGCACTCCCTGAGCACTCTGCCGGGGATGTTGTCTGGTCCTGCAGCTTTCTGTGGGTTGACTCTGCGCAGAGTGTTCCTCACGTCCACTGCAGTCAGGTACAGCACCTGCTCGTCTGGCTTGGGCATGGTCTTTCTCACCATCGTGTTGTTTTGTGCCTCAAACCGTGCATAAAAGTTGTTCAGGGCATCAGGGAGGGAGGCATCACGTTCACAGGACGGTGGCATTGTCCTGTAGTTGGTGATTGCCTGGATGCCCTGCCACATGCGCCGCGCATCACCCGTTTCCTTGAAGTGGCTGTGGATTCTCTGGGCGTGTGCGCGCTTTGCCTCTCTGATGGCTCGTGACAGGTCGGCTCTCGCTTTCCTCAGGGCCACCTTGTCACCCACTCTGAAGGCGGAGTCGCGGGTCCTCAGCAGCGCACGTACCTCAGCAGTCATCCAAGGCTTCTGGTTTGGGCGTATGGTGATGGTCTTGGAGACAGTGACATCATCAATACACTTGCTGATGTAGCCAGTGACTGATGCTGCATACTCCTCCAAATCAACAGAATCGCCTTCAGTAGCAGCCTCCCTAAACATGTCCCATGCAGTGCACTCAAAACAGTCCTGAAGGGCAGAGATGGAGCCTGCCGGCCAGGTTTTCACCTGCTTCTGAACTGGTCTGGAGCGTCTGATGAGTGGTGTGTATGTTGGAGTCAGCCAAACACACATGTGGTCCGAGAAAGCGAGGTGGGGGCGGGGCTCCGCCCGGTACGCGCTGTGGATGTTTGTGTAAACAAGATCCAGCGCGCTCGCTCCTCTCGTTGCAAAGTCCACATGTTGATGGAATTTAGGGAGCATTGACTTGAGATTTGCGTGGTTGAAATCTCCGGCGATAATAAACAGTCCATCTTGTTCTGCAGATCGTTGATAGTCCGATAGAGTTCACACAGAGCCTCTTTAGCATTAGCACCAATGCTAGCACTGGGTGGGATGTAGACAGCCGCTATTAGCACGGCAGAGAACTCCCGTACTAAATAAAAAGGTCTGCACTTGACTATCAGGAACTCCACCAGCGGAGAGCAGTGTTTGGCGACAGTCACAGCGTTGTTACACCATTCCGTGTTGATGTAAACACACACGCCTCCACCGCGGGTCTTCCCGGATAGAGCCGCGCTCCTATCCGCTCGGAACGCGGTTAGCCCAGCTAGCTGAATGGCGCTGTCCGGAATGTTGTCATTCAGCCACGATTCCACAAAAACAAAAACACAGCAGTCTCTCACAGCAGTAACTCATGCTGGGTAGTTTGCTGGAGTCGGATGTAGTCCAGTTTATTGTCGAGGGAACAGACGTTTGCCAGAAAGAGCGATGGTATAGCCGGCCGGCTAGGACTAGCCTTTAGCCTCGCATGGATCCCGGCTCTCTTTCCGCGCTTCCGATCGCACCGCTTGCGATGGCACTTCCGCTGGGCTCCGGCGTCAGGAAACACCGCGGACTGACGGCCTGGGTCTCTTAGCAGGCTAAGCTCAAGTAGCGTCTGCAGAACATCGTCCGGTAGCGTGTTTTCTGGCTGATTTCTCCACTGTAGCAGGGTCTGTCGGTGGTAGAACATGTGCACGGGTGTTCCGATGCACATATTTGCAGGAAATAAACGGAAAAAACGACAAATAGTAACACAAAAGCACCATTTAACGGACCCGGAGCGGCCGCTGTGTGTTAACGCGCCGCCATCTTGGGTGGTACTGTGGGTTTTACTGTGGGTAGAAAATGTTTGTCTTGGAATGCTGTGTTCTTTTTTCCACCATGCATAAATAACAGCCCTCCAACTTAAAAGTTAAAAGTTTTTGTTTCATCAGTCTACAGCACCTTATTCCAATATGAAGCTGGCTTTCCCAAATGTGCTTTAGCTTTAGCAAAACTCAAGATACTCTGTTTGTGGCGTGTTCACAGAAAAGGCTTCTTCTGCATTACTCTTCCATACAGATACACAGATTAAACGATAAACAGTGACTCCATCTGCCGCAAGATGATGATGTAGGTGTTTGGAGCTGCTCTGTGGGTTGACTATGACTGTTCTTAGCACCCTTCTCCTCTGCTTATCTGAGATTTTTCTTGTTCTTCCACTTCTGGCCTTAACTAGAACTGTGTCTATGGTCTTCCATTTCCTCACTAAGTTCCTCACAGCGGAAACTGACAGCTGAAATCTCTGAGATTTGAGCTTTTTATATCCTTCCCCTTTATATCCTTGTTGAATAATCTTTGTTTTCAGGCCGTATGAGAGTTGTGTTTTGAGGCTCCCAATGACGCCACTCTTCAGAAAAGATGCAAAGAGGAGAAAAACTTGCAACTGGTCACCCTAACCTTTTCTAATAATTGGATTCACCTGTGCATGTAGGTCAAGGGTCAATGAGCTTAAAAAAAAACTAATTATGTGTTCCAGCAAATCAATAAAACGACAAGGGTGACCAAATTTATGCACCTGCCTAATTTTTATTGCACACTTTCTGTAAATCCTATAAACTTCATTTCACTTATCAAATATCACAGTGTTGGAGGCGCCAAGTGGTCCAGCGGTCTAATGCACTGCCACTATGAGCGGGAGGTCGCAGGTTCGAACCGCCGCTCATGCAGCTTTGCCATCAAGCTGCCGGCGCTCAGAGGGAGCAAAATTGGCTCTGCTCCCTCTGGGGTGGGTAGATGGCGCTCTTTCCCCATCACACTTAAGGTGGCGCTGGGCGGCACGAGGCGTCTGTGAGCGGATGAATCGGAACCGAGCTGCTGTGCTTTCCTCCGAGCGTGCTAGCCGCTCAGGCAGTGATTCATCCGCAGCAGCTCGAAAAAAGGGGTGACTTCACACGTGTTGGAGGAGGCATGTGCTCGTCCGCATCCTCCGAAGGTCATGGGCGTCACCGGTGATGGGGACGCACAAAGGGGTGGGAAAATTGGATATCCAAATTGGGAGAAAAATGGGGAAAAATCTGAAAATAAATAATAAGTAAATAAATAAGAAAATAAATCACAGTGTTCATCTGATATATGATAAATTTAACTGAAATTTCTGATCTGTACAACCAATGACTTAAAAAGGAAAATCATGAAAATGATCAGGGGTGCTCAAACTTAAATACCACTGTATTATTCTGTAATATTACTGCTTCTTTACAGGAATGACCATTTCTCACAGAATGTCACTTTAACTACTAGAGTAGAGGTCACCATGAACCCAGACAATTTTTGTCTGGATCTGGAGTAGTGACTAAAAATTGCTGCACTGACCTGTTGTATATGTGGGCAGTGTCTCCTGAATTATATGCGGATGTGAGTAGCTTGTCTGTTAGCACTCACAATTCTAGCCAGACACTGCCAGTCACCATCATTACCACCCACTTCACTGTTCCTTGTTTATATCCTATTACTTTTTGCAAATAATCTGTACAAATACACAGTATAAAACATTCAGAAAAAAATGTTCTACATCTATTTCACAGATCTGTTCAATCTTAATTTTTTTCCCTCACAACTTTATTTTCTATTTTAGTTTTAAATTGATTACATAAAATCTCTGCTTCTGGCCAGCATGGTTTTAAAGCCTCTGAGGGCACCTTTTAAAGCCAGATTTCTCATTACATTGGACAAAAACATGTGCATCATCTGGTACACACAGTGTTTTGGCCTTCTCCAGCAATTTATTGTCTAATTAAATCGAAAATGTTGTTCTCCGCTGATGGAGCTCTACAGTTGGTTCCCTAAATGGTTTTAGTCTCTGGACTTGAACAGGCTGAATGTCACACTCAGGTCAGGTGCCCTCCATGCTAATAGGGCAGCAGAAACTGTTATTTCAGGGTAAAGCATGACCACGGATGACAGCCATTTCGACTAATTTAGCTGATTACTGACGCTGACGTTTGCATACTTTCGCTGCACATGTTTATTATACCACATTATTCTACCTAAATGAGCTCTGACCTTACAGTGTGACTGGCTGAGAGGCATCCTGAGAGTACCAGTATATGCTAATAATTGCACTCAATAACCCAGTTTAAAATTGCAATAATCCAGTTTAAAGTTAACAATCCTGCCAGCAGTGGCACAAAAAGGGGGTATGCAGCCTATGCGACACATAGGGGCCCTGCACTAGAGGGGGCGCCAAATCAAAGCCCCAAATAACCCCTCTCAATTTAAAACGTATCTCACCCAACCCTCAACCACCCCCACTAACGATTTATAAGAAAAGGCTCTTCTCCTTTTTGTACTCTTATCCCTGGGACTACTAGGAACTGGCACACTGTGATTTAAATATTCCTGATTTTTGCTGCCGCTTTCTTCTTTTTTTTTTTTTTTTATTATTATTTTTTTTTTTGGCCCAACCACCACCCCCCCTCTTCGGAGGACAATTAATACTTTATTTTTATTTATTTATTTTATTTTTTATTATTATTATTATTATTTTTTATTTATTTATTTATTTTATTTTATTATTATTTTTTTTTTTATTTTTATTTTTTTTTTTTTTTTTTTTATATATATATATATATATATATTTTGTGTGGATATAGTTGTGGGAGTTCAGGGTTGGAAGGATCGGAGTGTGAGGTACAGGAGGGGGTACAAGAAGAAGAAAAAGAAAAGAGAAAAAAAAAAAAAAAAAAAAAAAACTAAACAAAAAACAAACAAACAAACAAAAAAAATAATAATAAAATAAAATAAACAGAAAATAAACAAACATACATATATACACATACTCACATATCTAACTATACATATGCTTATACATATACACACATACATAAATATACATACATATTAATACATACACATAAATACATACACACACACGCACAGTTACTTCTATTCTATTGTTTTTTGCAAAAATATGTCATGTGTTACGGATTATGTCATGAAATGCCTACCACAATGGAGGCAAGAAACCGCCACCATGCCCCTGCGATCCAGAGGCAGATAGGGAAGAACCCAGTGGACCCAGACCATCCACAGCCCATTAGGAGCCCAGAAGACCCGCGGCCACACATCCCGATGGTAACCATGTGCACACCCCAGATGAGGACGGGGGAGACTCCAGACGAAGCCCCCATGGCAAAGAGCAAGAGTCCAGAGAGCCAAAGGAAGCGAGCAGCCCACCCCTCCGGCAGGCCAGCACCCCTTGCACGAGCCGAGCATGCGGCCCCCGAGATCCCAAGCACCCGGGAACAGCCCGACACCCGGCAGGCCCCCCCTCCCACGCCAAGGGGGCCCAAGCCACCCCCAGGCCACGGCCACCTAGGGGGCGGGCCAGAGACCATATTAGGGCATCCGGCCACGCACCCATGGACCCACGGACGCCCACCCCCCCAGGAACGGCAGTGACGATCGGCGGAAAGCAGCGTGGAGCGGTAGGGAGGGCAAAAACCCGCCCTACGCAACCATGTCCCACAGGTGTCCATGCTCAGTCAGCCCCAAACCCAGGACCAACTGTTCACGCACACATGCACATTCACACACCCGTCACACACACATCCGTCACACATACACCCGTCGCACACGTGCACATTCACTCACAGACCAGTCACACACACCAGTCACACACACCAGTCACACACACAGAACATACATAGACACCTAATGCGGGCATGCGGGCACCAGTACCGAGCCAGCGGCAACCTAGGGAAGCAGCCAGCCTGGCCCCGAACAACCACCCGACCCACACCCCAGGCAGGGTGCACGAAACCAGGGTGTGAGAAGACCTGACCCCCCTCCTTCCCCCACCCAGCATGTTGCAGTGATATGAATGTGTATAATGAGAAGAATGAATGAAAGCTACAGTGCTATTAAAATTGGAGGGACAGCTGTAATATGAGAACTGAATAACAGCACCCAACCACACTGCCCCCCCAAAGGCCCTCAATGTCTAAAATGCAAAAATAAAATTGAGGAGCAGGGAGCACCTGCCCCCCAAAACCCTATGTGTAATATGATGTGTGTAAGCTGTATGATGAGTTTGTATGTGTAATGCGATGTTAGACTGAGTAGGAGTCGGGGAAGGGCCAGGAAAGGACCGAGGGGCAGAGGACTACCCCCCGGAGGAAGAGAGCCAACTACTGCTGGCTCACTAGGCACCCAGTTCCATACACCCAACCGCGGTACAGGGAAGGCAAGTCCGGGTGTAGAGCGGCTACGGCCCCAGGACACCGCCGCTCTGCAAGACAGCGCCCCCATCCCCACACTGCAATACAACATAAATACACACCCCACTCACATACAAAAGACAACAGATATTACACACACGCACACACACACGCACACACACACACACACACACACACACACACACACAGACACATTTACACTCAACATCCCACTCTTTCTCATACACACACAGTGGTCCTGAGCCCAGGACCAACTGGTCTTAAGTGGGAGACTGCCGCTTCCCCACCTGAGCGCCCCTACCTCCCCACAGGGAGGGCACCCAGAATCCCGGAATGCCAACCAGACACCCCAACACGGACCAAACCACCACCCCCCACGACGGCGCGCCCAAGAGAGGCATAGACCCTCCCCAGCGCAGGGAGGGACCCAAACAGGCGACAGACGCCCACGGGCACCAGGGCCCCGGACTCCGCACCCGACCGCCACAGGGGAACCCAGCCAACCGGACAGGGCCAGCACCCACCACCATGGGCCCCCCAGACCCACACCCCAAGACCACAAGAGCATACATCCAGCCCCCCCCACCAACAACCAGGGCCCGCACACAGAAATCACCAAGCGGCAGCCACCGTCCCCAGTCCAAGGGCCATCAGACACCCGAATCCCCCGATTCCCCCCCCAGCCACCTGCCGGACGCACCAGGAGACACGACTACAGCCGCCCACCCCCATCATGTGATGGAGCTGATCAGTGGGAACCAGAGAGATTCAAATGTAGCCAATTGGTTTTTTGAGGTTGCAGACATTCTTTCCAGACTAATGTGGTCTAAAAGTACATTTCTATAGTGATTTATGCATAAATCATTTTTTGATTTCCACTTCATGAGGATAGTTTTCTTAGCGATGCATAAGACAGTGAGAACTATGTGCAATATATTTGTTTCCATGTTTAGTTCACTTACATCACCTAAAATGCATAGTTTGGGTGAAGCTGGGATATTGCAATTAAACCAGGTAGATAAGTCTTCACATATCATCTTCCAGAATCTCTGAACAGGCATGCAAAACCATATAGCATGTATATAATTCTCAATATGATTGCCCGAACAGTTAGTGCATATATTTGTTTCTCTAAGGCCCATTTGGAACATTCTATGCCCTGTATAATGTGTTCTATGGAGAATTTTGTATTGTATGAGTTGTAAATTTGGACTTTTCGTCATTTTGAAATTGTTTAAACATATCTGTGTCCAAAAGTTCTTATCTGGGTTCATGGAGAGATCTCGATCCCATTTCGTAATTGGGAGGGATATTGAATCATTAATTTTGGATAATAACTTATATATTTTTGATAACAATTTAGGAGTATAGAGATTCATGAACTCTTTTATCAATACTGGGATTTCTAATGTTAGATTATTTAAATTAAATCTTGCTTGTATAATGGACTTTAATTGTAGATACTCCAGAAATTTGCTACTGCTAATTTCGTATTTTGAAATAAGATCTTCAAATGACATAAAGGTCCCCTCCTGTATAACATGTTCTAAATTCTTAATTCCTTTCTCTTGCCATTGTGAAAAATTAATAACTGTTTTTTTCTGACATATATCTGGGTTGTTCCAAATGGGTGTCCTTTTACATGGTATTAGTGAAGACTTAGCTATCTTTAAAAACTCCCACCAAGCTGTCAGAGTGGTGTTTATGTTTAGGCTTTTAAAGCAGCTATAGTGTTTAATACTGGAGCTAATGAAAGGTAAGTCAGAGATTTTCACTTTTCCACTGAGTGTTTGTTCTAGGTCCAGCCAAGGGCTGCCTAAAGGGTTTGTTTTAATCCAACTTGTAACATATTGCAATCTATTGGCTAAAAAATAGTGATAGAAGTTTGGTAGTTCTAGACCACCATGGCATTTTAGCTTCTGTAAAGTCTTCAGACTTATTCTCGATGTTTTATTTTTCCATAAAAATTTTGAAATGTTTGAGTCTAATGACTTAAACCAAGCAGCAGGAGGTTTATTAGGGATTAATGAAAACAAATAATTGATTTTAGGTAGAATCAGCATTTTTACAGTAGCAACTCTCCCAATAAGAGATATAGGTAGAGAATTCCATCGTGTGAGATCGTCCTCTATTGTTTTTAGTAGAGGAGTATGATTCAATCGTATCAGGTCTGATAGCTTGGGGGAAAAATGTATACCTAAATATTTAATGTTGCCCGACTGTAGTGAAGTAGTGCTCTGAAATGTACAATTCAGAGGTAGAACTGTTGATTTACTCCAGTTAATGGAATAATCTGATACAGATGAGAACTTATCTATGAGTGTGATTGTCTTTAGCAGAGAAGTTTGTGAGTCCCTAAGGAAAAGTAATACATCATCAGCATAAAGGCTTATCTTATGGTCTGTATTTTCTGTTTGAATTCCTTTAATATCTACACTTTGTCGTATTTTTGCTGCTAGTGGTTCAATAAAAAATACAAAAAGTGAGGGAGAGAGCGGGCAGCCCTGTCTGGTGCCTCTCTGCAGACTAAAGCTTTGTGAAATAAGATCATTTGTCCTAACCCGTGCATTGGGAGAGCTATATAATGTTTCAATCCAGTTTATGAAGGATGGACCAAATCCAAATTTATTTAGAACTGCTAACAGAAATTTCCAATTTACCCGGTCGAATGCTTTCTCTGCATCTAAAGAGAGAACTATGGTTTCTAATTTGTTAATGGAACAGTAATCTATTACATTTATTAGTCGACGTGTGTTATCGGCTGAGTGCCGGCCTTTGATAAAACCTGTTTGGTCCGAATGTATAATGGATGGAGTGATTTTTTCTAACCTCCTTGCAAGAACTTTGCAAATTATTTTAAGGTCTACATTTATAAGCGAAATTGGGCGATAGCTGGATGGGAGTGTTGGATCTTTGCCTGGTTTAAGAAGCAAGGTAATGTTGGCAGAGTTCATGTTTGGAGATATTATGCGGTCCTTCTTGATTTGAGTGACCATTCTAAAAAAAAGTGGGTTCTAACACAGACCAGAATTCTTTATATAACTCTGCAGGAAAGCCATCTGGACCTGGAGCTTTATTATTTGGGAGATCCTGTATTGCTTTAAAGAATTCGGAAGATGAAAAAGGTGAATCAAGAGTCATAACCTGTTCCTCATCTAGTTTAGGTAGATTTATATTTTTCAAAAATTCTTCCATGTCAGCATCAGATGGATTAATCTGTGATGAGTATAATGCCTCATAAAAGTCTTTAAAATTGTTATTAATTTCCTGTGGGTCATGAGTAATGTTACCAACAGAGTCTTTAATTGAAGAAATAGCTGTTTTTTCTTTATTTAGTTTTAATTGGTTTGCCAGGAATTTTCCAGATTTATTTCCATGCTCGAAGTTTTCCAAACGCAGCCTCTGCAACATAAATTGTGTCCTTTTATCAATGATTTCATTTAGTTCCAATCTTAATTTCCGCAGGGTGTTAATTATATGTTCTTGTGGTGAAGCAGCATAGGCTGTTTCTAATGATTTTATTTTCTGTTCCAATTCTGACACACAAGTTTTTTCTTAAATTTTCTTATGTGCGCAGTAAGATATTATTTTACCCCGCATTACTGCCTTCCCTGCTTCCCAAAGAACACATGGCGATATTCCAGGCAGGTCATTATGTTCTAAATATATAGCCCACTCTTTTTTGAAGTAATTAATGAAATCTTGTTCATTAAGTAATGATGTATTAAATCTCCAGTTCCTAGCTGGTGGTATAACTCTTTTCCGTGTCAAAGACATAGACACCGGTGCGTGATCGCTAATAATGATAGGGTGAATTTGAGTGTCTGTGATTTCCCTCAACATAGAGCTGCTAACTAAAAAGTAATCTAAGCGAGAGTGAGATTTATGTACGTGTGAGAAAAAACTATACTCTCTCAGAGTGGGGTGATGTGAACGCCAAGCATCGCATAGACCAAAATCCTTCATGTACTGTTTAAGAATGTCTGCAGACTGCCAGTTCCTTTGACTCACTGCTGTACTGAGCCTGTCAATCTCTTCATTAAGTACCAAGTTGAAGTCTCCTCCTATCACCAGTGTGGTGTCAGAGTGATCAGAAAGTGAAGTGAAGAAGGTATGAAAGAAGGAGGGGTCATCAACATTTGGCGCATATATACTAGCAATGCAAAAATTAATATTTTGAATAGATAAATTAAGTATTATAAATCTGCCTTCTGGGTCTGATATAGTGTTTCTGATGGTGAAGTTTAACTTTTTGTTAATCAATATAGCTACACCTCTTTGTTTGGAGTTATAACAGGCTGAGTATGTGTGAGGAAACTGTGGAAAGGAGAATGTTTGTGCAGATGTTTTAGATACATGTATCTCCTGTAGAAACACAATGTCAGCCTTTAAATCATTTAACCGATGGGCAATTTTTACCCTCTTTTCCCCCGAACCAGCTCCACGTACATTCCATGAGACAAACCTCAGCATGCTCATATTTGAGTTACCTGGGAAAGTCACGTGTGCTCACTAA
This sequence comes from Astyanax mexicanus, assembly GCF_023375975.1. NCBI lineage: Eukaryota > Metazoa > Chordata > Actinopteri > Characiformes > Acestrorhamphidae > Astyanax > Astyanax mexicanus. The sequence continues at coordinate 18,541,258 of NC_064410.1, read as the reverse complement.
CGGTGTGTGTGTGTGTGTGTGTGTGTGTGCTCTCGCATGTAACCTGTATGACTGTGTGCTCGTGTGGTAAACATGTTGGGTGCAAAAAACAAACAAACAAAAAAAAAACAATAACAAACAAAAAAAAAAACAATGAGTGCTTAACATGGTAACAGTCTGCTATACTGATTGACCCGGCATTAATAGTTATAAACAGACATATATAATGAGCTTTTAGCGGAGAAGGAGTGAAAGAGTCAGAACAGACGTGTTTGTATACAGATCACCTGGTCAGTACAGCCATGGCGTTGTTTTCTGGTCGCGGTGAAGCTGTCCGTTCACGTAGAGTTTATCCACCGCGATGACAGCCCGAGAACCTTCCTGGATGTATTTTTTTCGGATAGGGAACAGAACTTTGCGTCGCTCCAGGATTTCTTTGGGAAACTGGTCGTTAACGCTGAAGTCCGTTCCCCTCAGCTCTCGCCCGCGGCTCTTCACCAGTTCCTTCTGTTTGAAGTGTTCAAACTTAGCCACGATGGGTCTGGATCGGTGTCCTCCGGGTCGTTTAGCTCCTATGCGGTGAACGCGAGCGAAGGTGATGGTCTTCACGGTGTCCTCCGGAAGCTTCAGGTAAGTCTGTATGAACTCCTTCACTGTTGTCTCCGGGTTTTCCTCTTGCTTCTCTGGTAATCCAGAAAACACGAGGTTGTCTCTCATGCCGCGGGCCTGGAGCTCAAGGACGGTCTCTTTTATTTTTTTTATTTTCCTCTGAGAGCTGGTTCATTCCCTTAGTGAGGGAGTTCACCGACTCTCTGAGGGCAGTGTTTTCCGCAGCGAGTGTTTCCACCTGCTGCTGGCTGAACTCCACAGACTCCCGCAATGCCTGAAACTCCTTATGGAGAATTTCCAGAATGGAAAGGCGAGCGTCGAAACTGGACAGCTTCTTATCTATGGACTCCAGAATATCCACCATATCGCTGGAATGTGAAGTAGCCCCAGGAGAATCTTCAGGGCGACTCCTCTTGGCGGACGGAGCTCCTTTTTTACCTGAGGGAGTCGGCGTTTTGTCTGGTTTCCCCATGACAACTCGCTCGAAACACTCGTCAATAAAAGTTTGCAGACTGTCCAGGTCCTCTTCGCCGTCCTCCAGTGCGCTTCAGGTAGTTATTATCTAACTAATATAAACTTTATAGCCTTTAAAGCTGTCTAAATCTAAGCTGGCTAATTAATCTATACAGCTAGTGTTTAGCCTTTCTTCTGATATGTAAAAGGTAATATCACTACTTAATTTATTTCATTATTCCCTAATGATTTAACCTGTGTAATTTTGTATGAAAGACAAATTTGTAAGTACACTTGGGTAAACTAAACTGCACCTTTCCAGGTTCTTCAGTGAGCATGTGCAAAGCAGTACATTCAAATTCAGGAAAACTTTTAGTAAGTTTTATTCAACTTAAATACTAATTTACACTGCATTTTTTCCACCATGGTTACCTTCCCTTTGGTGTTTACTTGCATTTCATTCAATGGTTGACTGCCTGGCTACAGTGTTGTAGCTGTAACGCCAGACAGACAGGAGTGATGCATGCCGAGTAAAAGGTTCATTTACAGAGTGGTCAAGAGGTTTATACAGCCAGAAAACAGGGTAAACAACACTCACACCGAACACAGGAGATGTAGTAGGGTAAACAGTCCAAGATCCGTGACAGTACCCTCTCCTGAGGAGTCCGAAAGGACCGAAGGATGAGGACGACACAAAGGAACCGCCCCTCAGGCGTTCCACCACGTAGACAGGTCCACCATCCATGAGCACAGGTGGAGGAGGCAACACCCCATGTGAGGTCTCATCCAGCAGACCAGGAAGGTAAATCAAGGCAGTAACTTAATTGATTCTTTTGATGATTTTAAAAGGGCCAATATACTTAACACCCGGAAATCCCCCTGGTAGATAGCCAAACACGATCCCCCGGGGAGTAAAGTGGAGCCTCCCGAAGTTGACGATCCTGCTGTTTGTGTTGTTATATAGCTTCTATACGTCTGTGAGTCTCCTCCCACACTTCCTCGCTACGGCGCATCCACTGACCTACAGCAGGGATATCAGATGGTTCAGCTGACCATGGCATAAGGGGAGGTTGATAACCTAGGAAGCACTGAAAGGGCGTTAATTTAGTAGAAGAAATTACCAAGGAGTTTTGTGCAAATTCTGCCCAAGTGAGATATTGGGCCCAGTCATAAATATTGTTAGAAAAATATATATGTAAGAATTTTCCTAGTTTCTGATTCATTCTTTCACACTGACCATTACTCTGAGGATGATAACCGGAAGACAAACTGACAGAGATGCCCAACCTATTCATAAATGCAGACCAGACCTGAGATATGAATTGAGGGCCGTGATCAGAAACTATATCCTCAGGGATACCAAAAACACGAAATACATGATTGAATAGGCTCTCAGCAGCTTCAAATGCAGTGGGTAATTTAGCAAAGGGGATCAATCTAACACCACGTGAGGAACGGTCAACGACCATCACGATGACTGTATTGTGATTAATTTATCTCTACACTGATGGTCTCTACACCTGATTGGTTCATATGTTTTATCAGGTGGGCATTATGCGGGAGGAGGATTAATATGATTTAATCGGTTGATTATCAATGAGATCACATGGCACAGTCGTAAGGACAGTGTGGAGGGAGTTGAGTTGCACAGGATTTACTGAAAACCTCACTGAGGTCAGAACACTTGGGAGGAATATGTGTAAGAGACTCAGGCTCTGGACTTTCTACTGTGGTAGACTAGATCATCAATTGGGGATTAATGATGCAATGTTTGAGACAGGCCAAGATGTTATTTCATTATTTGACCAGGAAATTAATGGATTATGTTTTCTCAACCATGGGAGACCTAAAATAACAAAATAGTTTGTGTCAGTCAATACAAAAAAAACTGATCTCCTCAGAGTGCATAGCGCTGACGTTCATCTTGACTGGGACGGAGGTGTGAGAAATGGCTCCCTGTCCAACAGGTGTCCCATCCACCGCTGACAGTCTCACAGGATCTTCCAGGGGTTTAAGTGGAAATTGGAGTTGTCTGGCCAGCTGTTCATTTATAAAGTTGCCCTCGGCCCCGGAGTCAATTAGTGCTGGGAAAACAAAAGGAGAAGCAGACTGGCAGAGCAGAACAATAGAAATGAAAATAGATTTGGAAATCATGTCAGAGCAGAGACGCTTACCCCTTTAGCGTGTTGAGAAGATTCCACACGCTTTGCCGAGTATTCAGCAGGTGGCTCGTATGGATGGTCCGGGTTGCCATGGTGACCATGGGAGAGCCCACCATTGGACAAGCCAGAAGATATTTTTGCTACTCGGGAGGGGCGAATCTGACATTCACAGACACAAGCCAGCCTGTATTTGTCGTAGACGCTCCTCTCTTGACAGCCAGGTAGCGTCAAATTGCATGGGTTCCTCGTGGGTAAGTGGTCACTGGTCGAGGAAAGGTGGAAATACTGGGAGTAAATCCAGTAGCGTGTGGAGTTGCCTGGTGAATAGCCTTGATAGTGGTTTCCAGTGTTGGGAGTAACGGCGTTAAAACTAACGGCTTTACTAACGCCGTAACGAGTAATCTAACTAATTACTCTGACTGTAACTATAATGCCGTTACCATTTCCGACACCCCGTTACTGCACGTTACTTTAGCCGCTCTATGAACTTTTTTTTTTTACTTCGCTTTGCCCTGGTTAACCCCTCCTCTTTCCTGTGAACTTGAGCTTCTGGCCGCTGTGTCTGTGTGTTGGCGTGGTGAAGTAAGACACAATTGTGACGATTTGCTGCTCTAATCAATTCAGTGATCGCCGTGGACAGGCCAAGTTCCGATTTAAGGACGTTAAGCTCTTTTTAGCTGCTCCGGTTTTTGTGGTGCTGCTGCTTTCTCTTTTAGAGCTTAGATTCTCTGCCCGAACCCGACCTGACCCAAAGACCGTCCCAAAATCTGGCTCCTATTTTTATTTTATATAAAGCTCTGGTGTGATAATCACAATGTTGCTAAGTAACCAATTATTATTGTTCACTAAAGCGAACGAAATAGCGAAAACTGAAAGTGAAAAAACATTTGTGTTAACTGAATCTAATAAAAACGGCAATTAAAAGGAAAAAACATAACTATCTCGAACTGTATTTTGTGTTTATAAAACTAACTAAAACGAACTAAAATTACTGAATTTTCGTGTTTAATTTATTTATAAGCGCTGTTGTACAGCGGAGTTGTACAGCGGAGTTGTACAGCGGGCGGTGTTGCCGAGCGCGTATCACCTGTGGCGTTAGTTCTTGTGTAAAGCGCTCACGCTAGCCGCAAAATACGACAGAAAACACTGAAAAACTGCAGAACTATGTATGGGATTACAATATGAGCGCGAGGCAGATGAAAGAGAAACAGGAGATACAGTGTGTGAGAACATTTACCTGTGAGTAGCTCATACCAGAACAAGCAAATCTCTCGCTCTCTCTCTCTCTCTCTCTCATGTTTATTAGATTGATCTCTCTGATGAGATGTGTGAAAACTAATAAAAACTAGCAAGCCCACCCTAAAAACAAATTAAAACTTACTGAATCAAACTATAATAAAATGAAAAATGTAATCACGTAGCTCTGGGCGCACGTGAACGCCTCCGCGTTTGACTTGCAGCACTGTGTGTAATGTTAGCTGTTCTTAAAAATCATTTTAATTAAATAATAGTTTTATGCTATGTTACAGTGTTAATTAACATAATTCTGATTATATTTCGCTCATTCAATCAGCCCGAAAACAGACAGTTTATGGGGCGGATCGGGCTCATAATGACAGTTCATGGTTCGGGCTTGGGCAGAACGTGCACGGGCCCGGGCTGGGTCGGGTCGGATTTTTGGGGCCCGATCTAAGCTCTATTCTCTTTTGGTGAAACTGTTATATTAATACTATTTTAACGGTCATTAGATTGTTGTTTTTGTCCATTATTTTGTTTTGTTTATATATACATATTTCCTTTGAGTGTGGCTTGGTTTGTTTAATTTCATCCCCAGACGCGTTTTTCCGTTTTTTCCGTTTTTTTCAGTATTATATGTTTTAGTAATTTTCTTTGGTTCTGTTAAGAATTTCGTTTTTATTTTTTGTAATTCGTTAGATTATATTTTTGTCAACATTTTGGGTTTATTTTCGTTTGTTATTTTTCTAATAATAATAGTAAATACATAATTCATTTCCTTTTTTTTGACGGGCGAATAATAAAAGTAACGCGATAGTTACTTTTACTGGTAACTAATTACTTTTATAGTGGAGTAACTCCTTTAGTAACTCAGTTACTTTTTTTGGAGAAGTAACGAGTAACTATAACTAATTACTTTTTCAAAGTAACGTGCCCAACACTGGTGGTTTCACGACCCAATGACGAATTTCATTTTAACTGATCCAGTCTAATAGCCCGGGAATTAACTTCCCCTGAGATTGTCCCTGATGGGGATGACCGAAAACGAGCTGAAATTCGCTCAGGAGCTGTTCATATGTGCCGTTCTCCACTAAAGGCCAGATAGCAGTAGCCCAATCTAAAGCTTTGCCGGTCAAACAAGAAACAAAAAACTATATGCGCACTCTGTTGGTGCTAGATGGCATGTTAGCAAAATATAACGAACCCTCTGCGTAGATCAGGGTTGCCGTCATATTTATCAGGCTTGCTCACTGAGAAAGTAGCTGCTGCCTGGGCTGGATAAGCAAGGCTAGCCAGGGGCTGGCTAGCAGGAGGTAAGCTAGCTGGAGTGTTTACACTCAGTTGGGCTAACTGAGTGGAGATACCCTGGAGGCTAGCAGTTATCTTAGCTAGCTGAGGGTGTGGTTCAGTTTGCGGAGCGGAGAGAGCATTTACAGAGTGAGTGAGACCCTCAGACAGCAGGCCATGCTGTCCGAGCATTCTCCCCTGGTTCCCGACAGCCTGCTGTAAATCCTTAAACTCGGCCATCACTTTTACCGGGGAGGTATTATGTAACGCCAGACAGATAGGAGTGACGCTTGCCGAGTAAAAGGTAAAGACTTGTTTATTACAGAGTGGTTAAAAGGTTTATACAGCCAGAAAACAGGGTAAAAAAACACTCACACCCGAATACAGGAGACATAGTAGGGTAAACAGTCAGAGATTCGAAGCCAGAAAGACAGTCCAATAATTGCAACAAATCCGATAAGGGCAAAGACAAAAGGCAAAATCCGTGATGCAGAAAAATAGGTCACAACAAAAGGGCAGACAGAAAAATGCTGGAAAAAACGCTCAGTACGCAAAATGAGTCGACAATACCTCGCAAAGTACAGATGCCAAATGAAAGCTTATATACATAATAGAGAATTAGTTTAAACCGGAACTTCCTAGAATACAGGTGACACTGAACGGGGGAGCGTAATGTGAAGGTGAGTGGCTGAAGGTGACGTCATCGCCAGTGTGTTTTTGGGAAGTGGAGTTCGGCAGTGTGGAAGGAGAGCACTGTGGCAATTAGCAATTTATTTTTATTGTTTATAGTGAAATGCCACTTTATGGTGGCCAAGAACCACACTAAAACAGCTCTGCGCGGATTCATTTTGTGGATGCAAGGTCATTTTGTTTTCTATTACAGAACAAAAAAACAGTCTAACTTTGCCTGAATAAGCAATAGTTATTAATGTTTAGGGGCTGTATTAAGAATATACAGTAGAAGCAACCCTCTCACATTTTTTGTTTATTATTTAATTACACAAAGGAATGTAGCCCTTGTGAACAGGACTAAGTAGGGGACATGCCCATTATTCAAACAAATATTGCGAGGAACCAATACCCATATTAATGTGATGTGAACTGAATTTAGTGTTATTGGGCCCTATTGTTCACCCCGCGATGCTCGTTGCCATCTTACTCACCGTCAACATCTATTTTCACACCTTGCACTCTTGCAGTTAAAATAGTGTATCATGTAATTAATTGAGGTCATAGGCGTGCACACATAGACATCAGGTGGTGCTAAAGCACCAAGTCTTTGAAACTTTGAAATGTTTTTTTTTTTGTAAATATTCTTCTTATTATTATTATTACTATTATTATTATTATTATTATTATTATTATTAAGATTTTACTGAAGCCATGTTGAAATGATCTTTTGAAAACCTGAGCGATTAAAAACGAGTGAAAACAGAATGCCCTGAAATCAGCTCACACACGACATCTCTCTCTTCCTCTGTCACGTGACCCCGCAGGGTCGCGCAAGCATAGGCCAATCACGGAGCCGGTTCAGGAAGAAGTTCCCGCCTCTTAATAGAAACAGCCAATCAGCTCGCTGGTTTTGCAGAGCCAGGAGGAGATTGGGGAAGCCCCCCTTCGCTGTGGAGGATTTGTAAAGTTTTCTTTTTTAGATTCAGCAGCAGGGTGCAGCGAGCTGACGTTAAAACAGATCTGGATATACAGCAATTTTTCTAAAAGGTAACGTAGCTTACCATGTACACTGATATGAGATTATTTCTGATAGCTGGTTAAAAATAAACGACTCAAAACCCACAGATCAAACCCTCTGTGAGCTTGTGATAGTCATTGTGACTAGGATTACTGTAAATTATAATGAAGGAAAATTATTTTAAAGCAGTTTCTTAACCAATCCATATGATCAGCTAATAAACTCTCATTTATTGAGTTTACCTGTTAAAATTAGATTTACTGATGGAATATATCTGGTCCTTTAGTAAAAGCTCATGAAAATAACAGACTAGGAGGGTTTGGGTCATCTAAAGTTTATATTAACATCTGCCAAAAATCTCTATGAAACATAAGGTTACATTCTTTTACGTAAAAGACCACCATCATAAGTACTTTTAGTCGAAAAAAGGTGGTGCAAATGTAAATATACAAGTATGCAACAGAATTGACATGCCAATACATAATTATAATAGTAAGAATAATAATATATGTTATATTCTTTTAAACATTAGGTGATACCTCATCAGTTTTTTTTCATATATTTATATATAGTTCAGACATTGCACGTATATTTTCTTATCAACAGTAAATGTAAAGTGGAGTAACATGTTTAAGTTGTAAAGTGAACTTTACTTGGATGTAACTAATAATAAACAGAAGTACAAAAAGAATGGTTTAATTATGATTAAAGGTAATTCCACAAACATTGTTTTAAGAGACTATAAAATGGGCTTATTCAGATAAGCAGATTACATTATATTATATTATATTACATTATAGATGTGTCCCCCCCAATATCAAACCTGCTCCTACGTCCTTGCTAGCAAGGCACACTAGATGCGCTGCAGCAGCAGTTCAGTTCAGCGAGTCTTCAGCACAGCAGCACGGCAACAGATAGGCTTCTTCTCCACCGTGTCCCACCAGCCAGGTAACATACACATCAAGTAAAATCCTACCGTTTGCCCTCTAAACCCAACCTGAAATCAGTTTCTTGTGCAGTAATATGTCTCATACAGCACCAAACTACTATGTATTTTATCAGTTGGCAGTGTGACATTTTTCCATTGACAACTCAGGTTTAGAGAATGTTACAAATAAAAGCCAAATTTCATTCAACATGTGCGTGTATTTTTTTTATAATGAAGTGTTCTACATGTGCTAAAAAGTGCCCTTCCCCCCCCCCTGAGCACTTGCCCCCCAAAATGTCTGTGCACGCCACTGATTAAGGTGGAATAATAGAGTGAATACAGAGTGAAGTAATGTGCAATATGTAAGATAAAATGCTAATGAAATGTTTAATGAGCAACTCCATAATCTGAAGACATCAAAATTACTTTTTTCCTTGAGTTGTGCAGATCCAGTTGCCTGCATATCACTAATCTGATGAGACTAACTAATTATTTAGAAGCTTATTGGGATTTTTCATTGTTTTTTCAACCGTAGATGAAGCTGTATACTCCTGTTCCTATAATTTGTTATGTTGTACGTTATAAAAAAAGAAAACCAATATGCTCTACAGCTGAAGTAATATATTTAAGATAGAATAGTATAGTAACATTAATGTAAATTGTATTCACGTTTGTGCAGACTGTTTTTTTGAGGACCCTTTCCATACTGGAGAACCTTCTCCTGTGCCCACCTTCTGAGGGGAAACCTGCTTCTTCCAATTTGGTCCATCAATTTCATGGACACTTATCCTCAATAGGTGGTAGGACTTGAGTGCACTCAGTAGGTACAAAAAGGGAAAATCCACTAACAAACAAAAGGAGAATCAGGACATTTTTTGTTTGTTTTTGGATCCATTCTTCTTATTTTTTTCCTGGTACCAGAATTTTATTGTATAAGGTAAACAACTATAAATGCATAATTGTTGGAAGTTGGTGGTTTATAAATTACTTTTGTTTATATTTAGGCCATATAACAATTTAATGTGAATCTAATTTTGAAAGGGTGAAACTTATCTATTTATTAAAAAAGGATCTAAGATTCAAGTTGGACAATGAAACTGAACCAAATTTATTATTGTCCCAATGGAAAGTTCTGGTGGGGAGTTGAGGTGCACAATGAATTCTTTGAATGTATGTGTTTTGGATACAGTCCGGGTTAGCACCCAAACATCCCTTTCAGACAACTTCTTCTTGCGTCCACAGTTAATCCTGTTGGATGTGGTTCGTCCTTCTTGGTGGTATGCTGACATTAACTTACGTCCTGATTGTTGTTAGGCTGGAGGGGTAGGGGGTAGGGGGAAGGGATAGGGCTTGTTAGCCCTTCAAACACAGTTCAAAAGTGTTTTATGGTACAGTTTCATGAATCTTACTTACTTATTTCTGAATAATTTGTCGAACTGTAGTCACAGGAACATCAAGCTGTTTGGAGATGGTCTTATTACCTTTACCTTTAACATGTTTGTCTATAATTTTCTTTCTCCTGAGACAACTCTTTCCTTCGCTTCCTCTGGTCCATGGTGAGTGTGGTACAAACCATGTCACCAAACAGCACAGTGACTACCTGTAGCCCTATATATAAACCCACTGAATGATTACAAGATTGTAGACACCTGTGATGCTAATTAGTGGACACACCTTGATTTAACATATCCCTTTGGTCACATTATTTTAAGGGGTACCATCATTTCTGCCCAAGCTTCTTTAATAAGTTTAGTTTTTAAAATAAATCTGTTGAACCATGGTTCAAAATCAGTGTCAGATTTTCATTTGTTAATTTTCATAGAATTTTTATTTATTATTACTAAGGCCACATAAAGACAGATATTTTTAAAAAAGGTGTGTTGTCTCCGTTTTTAAAAATATCTTCGTCCACACGAGCAGTGTTTTCAGAAATATCTCCGTCCACACAGAAACGCTATACCACTCAAAAACGCTGAAGTGAATAGCTATTCTCTAGACACTTGGACGTTTTTTCGTCACTCCTCAGCAACAACTACTTACATTTTTTTAATTGTCTCACCAATTTTTTACTGTTCGCGGTAGGGTCTGTACCTCCAGACAGGAGGATGGGAAAAAACTGCACACAGCGCATTTTAGTAACGTTAAGTAACCTCCGCTGTGTTGGGTAATGTGAGAGTAACATAAAATTAAGCTGTGAGCACGTTATTAATCCACACATTGCAGAGAGAACCGAACCAATCCAGGTGCTGTCCCTGTTTCAGGACGAATCTTAATGTACTAAACAACGAGAAACAAACACCAAACAACTTATTTTTTCACTGCATAATAACATTTATCAGAATCTATGAACAAATCACTATAACCCACATTACTGACCCACTGTAAAATCCAGAGAGATGGGGGAGGAAACAGCCTGGATGAGGAACTCCGGTAACAGTAAATGATGTATTTTGAGTTTGCTGGTGTAGCTGGTCTGTGGTGTTGGAGCAGTATAATTAAAGCTCATACCAATACCACTAATCTTCAGATGTAACCCTAACCCTATTCCAACTGTAAGCTTAACCCTAGCTGCTTCGGTTATCATAAACCTAACCCTAGAGTAGTGTGTAGAACAGTTAAACATGCCACTATCACTGGTCTCAGCTACACTGGTAAAACATGTTACTGCGTTTAAAGCTGGTTTGGTGTAATTCTGCGCTGTTCAGTCAGAGAGGACAGTTAGGAATCAGCTGGGGGTAAAACTGCTTTAAATGACTCGCTGTGTGACGTCAGCGTTTTCAAAAACCTCCGCTTTCCCCCGTCCACACAGGTCCGATGGAGCGGAGTTTTCAAAAATGTCCACCTTGGAAAGCGTTTTCGAAAACCTCCGTTGTCAGTTACCGAAAACGGCGTTTTCTTGTGGACAGAAGGCCAAAACGGAGACAAAAACCTCAGTTTTCAAAAATACCCGGCTTCGTGTGGACGGGGCCTAATATTAAACCCAGGAAACCGGTCCTGCACTCAGCCTAGCGAATGAGAACAGAAACGTCAGTAACAAGCAACAAATGCACGGACTCCATGGACTACGACTAAGGTCAGAATCCTGACTAATGGCTGCTGGATGCTAAACAGGCTGTTCGTGGAAGCGCTGTGCAGACAGTCCCATTAAACCATATTAGCTGAAAAATTAAAGCATTTCTGTAATTGAAAGCGAGAGGGAGAGAGAGATAATTTCCAGCTGGGAGTTTATAGTCTAACTTTTCTTTTTAGAGAAAACAAAAAACAAACATTACTAAATTATAACTATAAAAGTCAACATGGGACACTAATGGGTCTGGATTAATTAGTCTACAGCAAAAGGAAAAAGAAAACACAAAAACAGTTCAGTTTGAGCTCAGACTTGCTCTTAAAATGTTCTTTTTCAGTTGACAGTAAACTTTATTTGTTCTAGCTTGTTTTACTTTAATTTTATATATTAAAATGATAATAAATTGAAAAAGGTGAAGGATAAACTGATGAGTATAGTAGTGGCTAGAAGAGACCAGAGGGAGCACAGCTTAAAGAAAGGTTGTTGCAGGTATTTAAAGGCAACCCATAGACTGTATATAGCTGGACAGAGCATCCTCTCTCAAAAGTGAAGCCACCACAGGTTGGGCGCCCCCTGCTGTTCGGTTGCAGAAAGCTGTGTAACCCCACCCATCCCCATAGGTTTTAAAGGCAAAACAGACAACATTCAATCACGTTTTTTTTCTAATATACTGTAATTCTACCTCCATTATTTAAATGCAGCAGCTAGTGTAACCTCTGCTTATATTGTTAGATTTTTATATCCCCACAGAATTCGTTTTTTTAAACTTTTTAAAAAGGTGTGGTTATTGTAAAAGGGCTGGGTTACACCTAGCCGGGGTGGGACCAATGACTGTATGGGTGGGACCATAGACTGTGTGAGCTCTGTTGAGGCAGCCCTCAGGGGCGGGTTTATTTAAATGAGTAGGCTGTCTCTCCACAGTCCTTCTCCCTCCTCTGGTCTCTACTGCGCAGACTCGGGTATCAGGATCGCCAACATGGCGGAAGATTTTGGCTTCATTTTCATTGTATGAATGGGAACAGAGACACGGCGTCCATCTTTTTTACAGTCTCTGAGGTAACCCTATCCGAATAGTTAAAGCACCACTTAGAGAAGGGCCACCACTGCCATCTGTCCTAGACTAAACAACATGGTAAACTTGTAAAATGAAGGACTCTAAGCAATTCTTACCCCCAATGAAAGGCCCATACTTAATATTTATTAATCAACCAACGAAGAAATAAAGTGCTGAAAAATACATTATATGCCATCTTAAGTTCTATTGGGATTCAGTTCTAATGATTTTTGCCTTTATTATCACCTTATCCCTTTCAGACCTGAGTAATCTCCAGTGACAGAAAATAAATGTAAGAATGCTGTTTTCTGTCTTAAGGCACAGAAAAGAAGACACTAATACTCTAATATAAAATCTATATAGCAAATAAATCCAATGGTAACACTTTACTTGGATGATCCATTTAATGGCCTAAGATAAACAAGGTCAACTGGCATTCAACTGACCCTAACCCAAACCTTTGCCTAAACTTTAAATCTAACCCTACACCCAATGCTAAAATGTTAAGATTAGATTTTGGATGTAGGAGTTGGATGTAGGGTTACATTCAATAGAGAATCATTTACTTTCACCTTTCAGTTCAATTGCATTTAATAGACATGCAGTTAGTTAATTTGTCAGTTGAGCATCAATTAGGGCATCAAATGGACAATCCAAGTAATCCAAGTGTAACCTGTGTGTAATATTTTATATTACTTATTGACCCTTTTATTTCATAAACCATCCCTGATGTATTTTAAATCACATCAAATTGGTACAAATGAGCTGTTACTTTGCTGTTACTTAATGGCTCTAGAACCACTGTTTTTCCAATGAAGTGGGAGGGGCCAAGTTACTGTTTCAGTGGTTTATTAACTTGTTGATTGGCTGGTTCATGGTCTATTCTGATGGATAACAGCTCTCAAAACATTTAAAAAATAAAGAAAATACATGGTGTTTTGTAATGGATGCAGGGTCTTAAAGGGTTCTCTCTTGGCTGGCCTCTTTGGGGGGCTGTATGTACAAGTATGGTGAATAGGGCTGGGAAAAAAAATATTTTTACCAATGATTGTGTGATGCATTTTTTTTTTGTGATACTGGCTACAGTAGGATGTAGTGGTACATGTTAGTACTGCAAATGGAATACAATAAGACTGCATTTAAGTCAGAAGTAACTTGGTGGCTAAAGAAGCACTGTGTGAACCTGAAGGATTACTGGCGGCCACAAAACATCAAAACTGCAGCATCTATCGGATGTATTGTTGGTTGTTTTTCGTACATCTCGTTTAGTTATCTCCTAAAGTGTACAGAATTTAAAAAACAGCAAAGAAAATCCAAACCACTCTCGTAATTGTGTTGCAGGTCAGCCCCAGGGCCTCGGGGGGGGGGGAGATGGGTTGTAGTGCTGGAAGAGAAGAACTACGCCAGCCTCACAATTTCCCCTGTAATTGGATTTGAAGAGGACGGTGCAGAGAGGCGAAAGGAGAGATAGAGGGTTTTAATTTTTTTCCACTCAGAAGGGCATCATGACATCACTCTCCATGCTTTCTACACATGTGCCTTGTCCGGCCCTATTTCTGTTCTCTGCATCACCGCCAAGTTCGCTCCTTCCTGCCGGTGATAATCAGACACATTATCTCCGTAAACCCCATCGTCCTCCGTGGCCCTGCTAGCCTCTCCCTCTTTCTCAACTCAGAGAACCGGATTCACCAGCGTGCAGAGCAGGAGGAAGCTGTCTAGACTTGCGGGGCATGGTGTTCCTGCGCCGGGGTGGGAGGCTAGTCTTAGCCAGGCCTGTGGAGAAGCAGAATGGAGGAGGACGTGGTGTTCCTCACAGGCATGAACCTCACTCCAACAGGGCATCGGCGGCTAGCAGCACTCATAAGCACTCAGGGACTTTTATTACACACAGCAGATTAGTTGAGTCAGATAACAGTTTTCAACAAAGAGCGGCTCATTTCAACTGATGTAGTTCCACCCAGCTGGTTACCAGTGTTGATCATTGCTTTTCTCTGGTTGAACTGATTAAATTCCAACATCAATTTGATGTCATTGTTGTTAATTGACAGATATGTCAACATTGTTTCAGTTTTTTTAGTGAATGCTGTGGTTTCTGATTAGCGACCCCTACTGATTGTGTACTAAGGCCAATGTATGTAGTGTAGATATTATCTATTAAAATGAGTAGTTAATATTTAAATACAAAAATGCTGATGACAATTAAACAGCTAAAGACCTATTTTTACTGTTACATGGTCCAAATCATTGATAGTAATGGGAATTGTTAAAGAGCCCAAAAAAAACCTAACTCCTGCTTTTTTTTTTCATTAAGCACAATGTAGCGGTCTGTGAAGTCATGTACAGACCAGTGAATATACTATCTGGTTCTCGCCCCTTAGTATCTGGTGCTTACCGCTTACTATCTGGTGCTCACCACTTTTTCAACGTAAAGAAAAATATACACCTTTAGGGACTCCGTACTATTCAGACATGAGTTATCTCCAAGGAAAATGTAAGAATGCCATTTTCTCGCTGTAATGCCCAGAAAAGAAGACGCTAATATTCTGCTTTAAAATCTTTATAGTAAATAAATCCAATTAACTGAAACATATAATAGGTTTTGCATTGCATTTGGATACCTCTGTGTAAAATCTTATATTTCATATTGACCTTTCTATGTCATAAACCATCTCTTAACAGTAAAAAATCTGTTTTTCCAGTGAAGTGGGCAGGGCCAAGTTGCTGTTTCATTGGTTTATTATGGTAACTTGTTGATTGGCTGGTTCATGTGTTATTTTAATGGATAACAGCTCTTAAATCATGTTTTTTTTATCATTAATAGCTGAAATGTGTTTCATTGAAATCATAGACTGTGTATAGCTGGACAGAGCATCGTCTCTCAAAAGTGAAGCGCCCACAGGTTGGGCGCCCCCTGCTGTTCGGTTGCAGAAAGCCCCACCCATCCCCATAGGTTTCAATGGCAAAACAGACAACTTTCAATCACGTTTTTTTTCTAATATACTGTAATTCTACCTCCATTATTTAAATGCAGCAGCTAGTGTAACCTCTGTTTATATTGTTAGATTTTTATATCCCCACAGAATTCGGTTTTTAAAACGTTATTCAGCTCTATTTAAAAATGTGTGGTTATTGTAAAAGGGCTGGGTTACACCTAGCCAGGGTGGGACTGATGACTGTATGGGTGGGACCATAGACTCTGTGAGCTCTGTGAAGGCAGCTCTCAGGGGTGGGGTTATTTAAATGAGTAGGCTGTCTCTCCACAGTCTTTCTCCCTCCTCTGGACTCTACTGCGCAGAATCGGGTGTCAGAATCGCCAACATGGCGGAAGATTTTGGCTTCATTTTCATTGAATGAATGGGAGCGGCGACATGGCGTCCATCTTTTTTACCGTCTCTGATTGAAGTAATAAAACATACCAGACCTGTTTTAAAAAATGTTCAAACATTTCCTAACCTTTAAAAATGCTTTTACTGTGCCCCCCTCTTGGGTTCAACTGTTAAGCAGGTTTTTATAATGTGAGATTCAAAGTTTGAACGCTAGGTGTCAGAAACGGGCCAAAGAGTCGGAGAGGGTGCGCATCTCTAGCGCAGAAAAACGGGCAAAAGAGTCTAAAAGTGGCCGTAATTAAGGAGTTTTATATTAAGAGACATCATGAAATTAAACATCAATTTGAAAAATCTTAGTTTACACAACACTGTCAAAGAAAAAGATAGTTAATAAATAAAGTAAAATGTATAATAAATGTAATAAATAAGTAAAATGATGTGTAAATGAAAGTAATCAGGAAAAAGTATTATTTAAAGTGTTATATTTCATTATTTGTTTTTTTACAGAGTCTGTGGCCTGTGACTTCAAATATATATCCCCCAACAAAAAAAGTTTGGACACCCCTGATCTAGATGTTACCCCTATCAGAGACACACTGCTGCTGCTGCTGCTCAGCCAATCAGCTCTCCCTCCTGCTCCACCTCTGAACACATACTTCACCCAGTGCCTCTCCCAAACTACCTCTCGCATTTTTTTGTCCTTTGTTAAAATTTGAGCTGATGTTGGAGTCAGCTTAAATCAAGTGGCTTTTAGTGCCCCCTTAAGCTGGTCAGTAAACCATCTGATTACAAACACAGATGATCAAGCTGGTCACCACATTCCACACTCATCAACAGCTCAAACTCAAGGAAGTGTAGTTGTAGGTTATTACACCCTGCATTGTTTGCAGTTAAATTATTTAATGAGACCTGCTAAACAAGAATCATGAAAAAGGAAGTTAATTGATTTAAAAATAATGTATGGTATGATTCAGATGTGTCCAAATATATTCTGACTGTACAGCAGTGCTAACTGCGTAGTTATTACTAACACTAGCCAGTGTTTGAGTATGATACGTGGTTTACGAGTTCCCTTTTATCCTGTGATTTATTGCGAAAAAGAGAGGGAGGAGCTACTTTTGTCTGGCACACTGACACATTACAATAAAATGCTGTTTATCAGCGCAGGTGCGGCAGCAGGAGAACTGCACCGTATGATGTTGAGTGACGTATGGCTTGGTGCTTTAGCACTTCCACTAAGTAGTTTTGAGTATGAAGTATGTAGTATGATATATACTCATAAACGGGGAGTTACTCACATCTGGAAAAAAAGTGACAGATGCACGTTTCTTCGTTTCTTGCTTGTTAGAACAAAATTGGTTAGTACATTTACATATAATATTTTTGGTCTTAACCTTCCAAACCTGCACATTTTGTATACTTAGTATACAGTATCTTATAGTGTTTTTGTGTATTACAAAATTGGGACATATTGGGACATAATCTGAACCTGTAGTATTAGTGAGCAGTACCCAATTAGGATGCAGCCACGATGCTAACTGGCCACATTGGAAGTAACTGGCATATTCTGCAGAATCTGTGCCATTTCTGTCTCGAGGAAATTACATGTATAAATGGGCACACATTGACCTATTTGCAAAAGTAAGATATGTTATTAAAAAATATATATATTTTTTTTCTTGAAGAATTAAAGAAGCTAAATTGCGTTTATTGTGTTTCTAACTTATGAAACATGTATGAAACTTAATTATTTAGTTTAGCTTTTGGTAATTAATGTTTTTGCCTTTAGATAAGGCTGCAGATCCAGGGGTTCATGGACAGAGGGAATTGTGGTAAACTGAGATGCTGGTGCTGTTGTTCTCCCACTGCACCGGACGGATGGTGGAGTGGGTGGATGCCAGTGTTTCAGGGTGCCTCCATGTCTATGTTACCTTCTGGCTCTCTGCCTTTAGTCAGGCTGTTTTATTCAGATCTGCCGGAGTCATTAGATAATCACACTCTGATGATGTTTTATATTCTCTCTGCCTTCCTCCGAGTTACTGACTGCCCACCTGTCTGACCCGATACCGATGGATGTTGGACCTTCAGTATCACATGTCCCCTGTCCAGCCAGGCTGATGGAAGTCTCTGGACACCAGGCTTCCCCATCACCCACCACAGTTCAGCTGATACTCATCCAGTTTATTCACCTGACTCGAACGAGCTGTTCACTCTCCACTACTGATTACATCCAAATTTATAGGAACTCTAACTAGGAATCTATTTCTAATTTCTAACTGATTTTTGTTTCCTTCTCCAGCTCTGAGGGACATTTTCTTGACTCTATGTCTGTGTTGTGTTCAATGTTTTATCTGATTCCGATTCTCTGTTCTGCGATTACATTTCTGCTTTGAAAAAAATGCCATATAAAAAAATTAGATTTGATATGAATGGAAAGAGTCAAATCAAAGCGACAGAAGGACAGATATTGATTAAACAGATGAAAGATTGATATTTTTTTAATAATTTGTAGATCCAGACACTGCATGACATCACAACTGACAGATGAAACTCCACAAAACTAAATTCACATTAAAACTGATTGTTACACAGAGCAGGCGGCGAAGGCAAAATAAAAGTTCTGACTTTTCAAAAACACACTTTCTCTCTCTCTCTCTCTCTCTCTCTCTCTCTCTCTCTCTCTCTCTCACACATACACACACACACACTCCTTCAGTTTATATTATGAAAGAACACATACTATGGCTCCCTCTTGTGGTCATAGTTCTGTATCACAACAGACAACAAACATCCAGGGCTCACACAGAATAGGTATACAGCATGGGACAGGACGAGACGGGACGGAATGGGACGGGGTGAGGGGATGTGGGGGTGAGGGGGGCTGGGCCCTGGGATGGAGATTATAAGATGAATGAGACTGAGGACAAGAAATAGAGGGAAAACAAGATGAACTCAAGAATTTGGTGATGTCATGTTTAATAGGAGTGGACGATATGACCCTACATCATTATAACAATTTTATTATTATTCCCATCAATAGAACATCTACTGATTTACAGGAGAGACCTGGATAAATTCAGCTATTCTGTAGTCTATGTAGAGTATTTCTACATGGTTTGTTTAAAATGTCAGTAATGTTTATCAGTTAAATTTCTGCACAGTTTGAAGCTAAATTGGGTGTAAATCCTCATTATTTAATATTTCCATTTATTATATTATATATTATTATAAGTAAAAAAAATAGCTTTTATTTATTTTCCCAATTTTGTAGTTTTTAATTTCTTTACTCAATTGTCTGATTAGACAAATTGTGCATCTTGTAAAAAATTATACAATCTAATTTATCTTTGTTACAAGATGGAAAAAAAATGGAAAAGTTTAGACATAATTTTGTTCTAAAATTCTGATCCAGTCGTAAAATTTCCTCTCTATACAATCAACTTTTAGTAATATTATAACACAGTAGAAGCGACTGGGAGTGTCTGCAGCTCAGCCACGAAGTGTCAGACCATGTAAAATGTAAAATGTGAAATAGTTTAGTGAAACAAATATGCAACAATAGAGGAAATCAAAAGGAAATCAGAAGACCAAAATACACGGATGATATTCTGTGTTTTTTTTTAACTAAAAGATGTAACCATACGATCATAAATTATCATCAACTGACACATTAACAACCCCATTATTATTATTTTTTTTTATGTGGCACTACAGACCCAACTTATTAAAACTCCAAATATTGTGAAATATATACTTTTCAAGCATTGCAATGATATTTTTGTCATATCGTCCAACCCTACGTTTTACTAAGCTTACATACGTGAAGCTCACAGTGCAGGTACAGTATATGATGCTACTACTGGTCTGCTGTTCCAACTCCAACTCCAAATAGGAGGAACCTATTCTGTTCCTGACGTTCCACTGAGCTTCATATCACCTGGATTACTCAGCGCTTTGGATCTTTAACACATGTGTGCAAGCAAATATCTTTAATCTCCATTCTTTCATCTTCTCTCATCTACACTTTACTCCCATTATCTCTTCTTTCTGTTTCTGATCATATAAACTGGACTCCCCCTCCTCCCCCCTACTGCCCGAACCTGAGGATAAACAGCATCATCTGAGAGCAACAGTGTCCAACCGAACCCCAGCCCCGGACCTTCCCCCCCCTACACAGAGGAAGCAGGGTGCAGGGAGCATCAGTAGGGCTTGTGGTGGAGACTGGAACACAGCCCAGGCCTCCTGATCACAGTATGGATAATCGTCAATAGTTTGAGTTCTAATGTCCGGGTTCAGCAGAGGTCCGAGACGTAGTCGAAGTCTCTGAACCACTCCTGGTCCTTGCGGGAGAGAGTCCTGCGCTCGCGGGGCGGAGTCAGAGCCGGAGCCTCCGTGGTGAACTCGGCATCGAAATTGCTGACGTCCTCCCGGCCCCCTAATGACGGCACGAAGGGGGGCACCACCTTTCTCTGCAGCAGAGCCTCCCAGTCTATATTCTACACACACAAATACACGTTTCAGTAGCATATCAATATGATATCCCATAAATAACAGTGAGTCAAAACCAGGGGTGGAAAAAGTACTGAAAAATTGTAATTAAGTAAAAGTAAAAATACCCATCTAAAAATCTACTCGAGTAAAAGTAAAAAAGTACTCAATTTAAAATGTACTTTGAGAAAAATGACATAGTTACTTTTAATTATTTGATGTAAAGTAAAAACAAATCATAAATTAAATTGTTTTTAATAACCTATTATTCCACATAATAATTTGGACCTTTCAGGCAGTATGTGTTCAGACCACCCTGTAAAACAAACAAAAAACTTTCAAGAACAAGTAGCATAGGTTTCTATAATCCATTTTTTTCTTTACCATTAAAAAGTTGGTCATATAGGTGACTATTAACTGTATTTTTATAGTTATAGTTATTAACTTGCCATTTCTATGCTTTAACTGCTATTTACATTTTTCGAAGCTGATAGCTGATTTTGAAAGCTGACAGCTCTGTCCAGCGGAGCACATTTTGTACTGCATGAGGACGTTATTGGCTCGTTATTCCACGTGCAAGCATCCGTGCGCCAGCACATCCGTGCCAATTTTTTTTTTTTCAGACAATTGTTTTTTCCCCCCAGCATTTTATTTTTTACTCAGTAATTGGAAATTTTATAAGGTAGCAAAGTAAATTTCTTGTGTCAAAAATTACAAATTACTCATAAAATGTACTCAATTACAGTAATTTGAGTAAATGTAATTCATTACTTTCCACCTCTGGTCAAAACTAAGGGTGAGTGATATGGACCTAAAATAACATCATGATATTTCATGGTATTTTTGTGATAACGATACTCTTGGCGATATAACAAAACACTGAATAAAAAAAAAAATCATTAATACACTACTGCAACAAAATTAAATAGAATTGTATTATTGCAACCCCCTAACTGAAATATTCAAAATACAAAAATTGTATCAGATATATAACAGAAGATCCAGAATATCATAATACTAATAATGCACTCCAAATATCTCCATATATCCAGGACTGAAGTACAATAAATCATATGGGACAGATATAATCTCTATATAGACTCTAGTAGATATATAATAGGAAATGAGAAAAGTGTGAATTTTTCTTTTGCTAAAAATAGCAAAAAAAAAGTAGTACTCTGATGTGATAATTAGGGGTGGGTGATATGGCGTGATATTTCAGGGTATAATATAATTCGCAATATTAAAAAATGTTGGCCATATTATTGCATATGAAAAGATATGGCACACTCCTAGTCTGAACACAAATCTATCAATATTTAAGCTTCAAAACTATCAATAAGATCCAGTTGAAGATCTTGAAGAACTTTAATTCAGAACATTTTTTACTAAAAAATACAACATAACCTCTATATCTATTACCTTTTTCTCAGTATCATTGTTATTGGTAATATTATGCATTTAGAATTTTTGTAATCAGAAAAATTAGATAAGATTTTGTTTTTTTAATCTATGACCCAAATTCCAATGCAATTGGGACATAGGGTAAAACATAATTAAAACAAATTAAACACAGAATACAATGATTTGCAAATTCTTTTCAACCTATATTTAACTACATTACATTACGTTACGTTTGGCAGATGCTTCTATCCAAATAATATTATTGTACATTAGCAATACAGGACATAAAAGTTCATGGTAAAAAACATTTTTAGACAGGGCCTAAAGGAGGTCAAAGGTAAATAATAGTATAGAGGAGTGAAGGAGGGGAAGAAGGAAATGAGGTTAGAAGTAGTTAGTGTGTTAGAGGTGTTAGGAGAGTAAGTGCTCTTTGAAGAGCTCTGTCTTCAGGAGTTTATTAAAGATAGTGAGAGATTCTCCTGATCTGGTAGTAGGAGGTAACCTAAGCCTTCAGGAGTGAGTGCAGGTAGGAAGGAGCTGTTCTGTCATCACCTTGTAGGCGATTGTAAGAGCTTTGAATTTGATGCGAGCATCAACTGGTAGCCAGTGGAGCTCAATGAGCAGCGGGGTGACATGAGCCCGTTTTGGCTGGTTGAAGACCAGACGTGCTGCTGCTTTCTGAATCATTTGGAGTGGTTTTACTACGCAGGCCAATAGGGATGTTAGCAGTGCATTGCAGTAATCGAGGCGTAAGATGACCACTGCTTGTACCAGGAGTTGGGTGGCCTGTTATGTTAGAAATGCTCAAATTGTCTGATGTTATTCAGTGCAGCAGTCGAAAATCCGCGGCCACATGGTTTGTAAAGGATAGTTGGTTTTGCTGTTAGAACTATATATTCAAGATATTTTATGTTCAATCGGATAAACTTTATTGTTTTTGGCAAATATTCACTCATTTTGAAAATGATGCCTGCAACATGTTCCAAAAAGTTGGAACACGGGCAACAAAAGACTGGGAAAATTGAGGAATGCTAAAAAAAACCTGTTTTGAACATTATACAGGTGAACAGGTTAATTGGAAACGGGTCATGGTCATGAATGGGTATAAAGAGAGCATCTCTGAAAGGCTCAGTCATTCACAAGCAAGAATGATGCGAGCTTTAACACTTTGTGAACAACTGCGTGAGCAAATAGTCGCCAGCTTCTCTGAGCCTGAGCTTATTCTGAGATGGACTGATACAAACTGTAAAAGTGTCCTGTGGTCTGAAGAGACCACATTTTTTCATTGTTTTTGGAAATCATGGGCGCTGTTTCCTCTGGGCGAAAGAGAAAAAGAATTTGCAAATCATCCGATTCTGTTTATGTTTTACACAACATCCCATCTTTATTGGAATTGGAGTTGTATTGACAGAACTGTTTTTCTTCACAACTCAATTAACAACAACAAACAAAGAGAGAGATTCCGTACCCTAAAGAAAGGCTGCTTCTTCACGTCCTCTGCGTCTCTTTCTGTAGAGCCCAGCCTCCTCTCAGGATTCCTTCTGAGCAACTAATAACACAACAGTCAAAACATCCAGACAATCAGACCAATACACTTTGTTTTTACTTATTTACCTGTCAATGTTTTGTCGTATTGTTTAGTTTTTAATGCTGAAAGTTTTGAGTGATGTTTAAAAACGCTGATTAATACCAACAACATGTATATATATATATATATATATATATATATATATATATATATATATATATATATATATATATACAGTTGTGGTCAAAAGTTTACATACACTTGTAAAAAAACATAATGTTATGGCTGTCTTGAGTTTTCAATAAGTTCTACAACTCTTATTTTTCTGTGATAGAGTGATCGGAACACATACATGTTTGTCACAAAAAACAGTCATAAAATTTGGTTCTTTCATAAATTTATTATGGGTCTGCTGAAAATGTCACCAAATCTGCTGGGTCAAAAATATACATACAGCAACATAAGTATTTGGTTACATGTCCCTTGGCCATTTTCACGGCAACTAGGCGCTTTTGGTAGCCATCCACAAGCTCCTGGCAAGCTTCAGGTCGAATGTTTGACCACTCTTCTTGACAGAATTGGTGCAGTTCAGCTAAATGTGATGGTTTTCTTGCATGAACCCGTTTCTTTAGCACTGTCCACATGTTCTCAATGGGGTTTAAGTCAGGACTTTGGGAAGGCCATTCTAAAACCTTAATTCTAGCCTGGTTTAGCCATTCCTTTACCACTTTTGATGTGTGTTTTGGGTCATTGTCTTGTTGGAACACCCAACTGCGCCCAAGACCCAACCTTCGGGCTGATGGTTTTAAGTTTTCCTGCAGAATTTGGAGGTAATCCTCCTTCTTCATTATCCCATTTACTTTCTGCAAAGAACCAGTTCCACTGGCAGCAAAACATCCCCAGAGCATAATACTACCACCACCATGCTTGACAGTAGGCATGGTGTTCCTGGGATTAAAGGCCTCACCTTTTCTCCTCCAAACATATTGCTGGGTGTTGTGGCCAAACAGCTCAATTTTTGTTTCGTCTGACCAGAGAACTTTCCTCCAGAAGGTTTTATCTTTGTCCATGTGATCAGCAGCAAACTTCAGCCGAGTCTTAAGGTGCCTTTTCTGGAGCAAGGGCTTCTTTCTTGCACGGCAGCCTCTCAGTCCATGGCGATGTAAAACACGCTTGACTGTGGAGACTGACACCTGTGTTCCATCAGCTTCCAAATCCTTGCAGACCTGCTTCTTGGTGATTCTTGGTTGACTTTTGACCATCCTGACCAATCTCCTCTCGGCAGCATGTGATAGCTTGCGTTTTCTTCCTGATCGTGGCAGTGACACAACTGTTCCATGCACTTTATACTTGCGTATAATTGTCTGCACAGTTGCTCTTGGGACCTGTAGCTGCTTTGAAATGGCTCCAAGTGACTTCCCTGACTTGTTCAAGTCAATAATTCGCTTTTTCAGATCCACACTGAGTTCCTTTGACTTTCCCATTGTAGCTTTTGTAGCTGAGTCTAATCACTGGGTCAAATGAGCCCTATTTAAATGGGCTCATGAGAAGTCAACAGCTGTAGTCAATCAGAATCACTTACAAGAAGTGAAGAGGCCATGACATGAAGCTAATTTGATTGACACAACTCGCTACATCACCAAAATTGACAAATTTTGTTGCTGTATGTATATTTTTGACCCAGCAGATTTGGTGACATTTTCAGCAGACCCATAATAAATTTATGAAAGAACCAAATTTTATGACTGTTTTTTGTGACAAACATGTATGTGTTCCGATCACTCTATCACAGAAAAATAAGAGTTGTAGAACTTATTGAAAACTCAAGACAGCCATAACATTATGTTTTTTTACAAGTGTATGTAAACTTTTGACCACAACTGTATATATATATATATATCTTATGATAAACAAATTACAAACAGTGTTTGGAAGATTTATATCAACATTAAAATACCATTAATATTATAAAGACAAGTACTAATACAAAGTAGTTAATACACTATATCAGTACTATTACTAATACAGCTCTGGAAAAAATTAAGAGACCACTTCAGTTTCTGAATCAGTTTCTCTGATTTTGCAATTTATAGGTATATGTACATTATTGCTTTTCTCCCAAATTCTAAATAAAAATATTGTAATTTAGAGCATTTATTTGCAGAAAATTAACATTGGCTGAAATAACAAAAAAAAGATGCAGAGCTTTCAGACCTCAAACAATGCAAAGAAAACAAGTTCATATTCATAAAGTTTTAAGAGTTCAGAAATCAATATTTGTTTTTTAATGCCAGTTTTTATGCATCTTGGCATGTTCTCCTCCACCAGTCTTACACACTGCTTTTGGATAACTTTATGACTTTACTCCTGGTGCAAAAATTCAGTTCAGTTTGGTTTGATGGCTTATGATCATCCATCTTCCTCTTAATTATATACAAGAAGTTTCCAATTTAGTAAAATTAAAGAAACTCTTTATTTTAAGTGATCTTTTTTTTTCCAGAGCTGTATATTTTTACCTTCTTGTACCCTTGTGATCTGATTGGCGGAGGCTTCTTACCCGTCTCATTAGACTGATGGCCTCAGTAGAAAGGAATCGTGGGTAACGCACTTCATCATTTACAATGCTGTCAAACACCTCCTCCTCATCATCACCTGGGAACGGGGACTACACACACACACACACGCGCGCGCGCGCGCACACACACACATACCAGGTAAATGAGTCACAGAGCAGTAATCAGTAAACCAGAAAGGAGGAACAGCAGGAAAGAGGATAATAAGGAGCTGAAGAAGGAGAATGAACATTAATAAGCAGGAGAAGGAAAGTGAAGCAGCAGGAAAAGGTGCAGAAAGAGGAGCTAGAGACACAAGACAGTTGGAAAGAGCAGGAGAATCACAAGGAGAAGAAAGAGCAGGATAGAGGAGCAAAGAACAGAAGGAAGAGGAAGGAAAGAAGTGAATAAGGGTAAGAAGAAGAAGCATGAAGATTAATATTAGAGAGCAGGATGAGGTAGAGGAAGAAAATTAGAAGAATGAGGAGCAGAAAGAGAAGAGTCAGCTAGTAGGAGAATGAACAAGAAGAGCAGAAGAAGGAGGAAACGTATGAGAATGAAAAGAAAGAGGAAGAGTAAAATGTTGGAGCAGACTGAGGAGAAACACGTGGAGAAGCAGTCATTCAGCTTGGGTTCATTTTCTGTTTAAAACCTCGATTTATAGCACTTAATAAAATAACCCACGTATTTATCAGACGCATTAGTTCTGCAGTCATAAACAGCTGACTGCGTCACAAACCCAGCAGAACACGCAGACCTTTACCCAAACACAAACCCCCCCGTCCTCTAAACTAACAGCTAATGGAGGAATATTCTGCACATCATTTAGCTTTAATTTCACTAAAATCAAACCTTTTAAAAGCCCTAATCACAGAGTTTTTACAGTCACAGGACAATGTCCAATATCGTGATAAAATGATGTGAGATAGTTTTGTTCTTGTCATCTGGATATTTAGGTGGAAGGAGGTAAAATCAATCAAGTTTTAATTTAAACAAAGTGTCACATGGACACTGTGATTAACCAATACGTGAGCTCTCAACAGCCCCAAACAGGAAGCACATGTCCCCATTCATTTAACCAGATTCCTGTCCACATTCTCCTGCAGCTATTTGATTTTATTTGTTTACACTGTAAATACAGAATAAAGCTGCTTGTGTTGTGTTTTCACCAATAGTATGATGAAAAACAATCTTAAAAGCATGTAGTTGCAGTATTCTGACTCTTTGCTGAGCAATGACATACAGATGTGAGAACAACAGACTCCAGTCTTTAAAGAAAATGCTGAAAATCTTCTAGTGTGATGTCTATGGAATGAATTTTGTGCCAAACGTTTTACAGAAAAAATAAAATAAAATCTGCAAAATTTTGAAAAAATCAAAAGAAAAAAGTGTGTGTTGCAAATTCGAAAGAGAAAATAATACAGCAAAAATATATATGTTTAAATATACTTGGTTACTTTATTATTCTTTGATTTTTTCATTTTTGCTTTTTATAATTTTTTTTTTTACAAATCATTAAAAGGTGTCTATGGAGTGAATTTTGTGTTAAAAGTTTTACGTAAAAAAAAAAAAACGTCAATAATAATCAATAAAAATGTTGCAAATTTTAAAGAGAAAATAATATAGCAAATATATATTTTTAAAAATACTTGGGTACTTTATTATCCTTTACCATTATTTGAAAATTATTTCAGATTTTGCCAGTCTTTGCTTTCATTTTTGTGTTTTTGTGAATTATCTGTTTGCACAAATGTTCTTTATCTTAAATCCTAAATTTCAGTTATCAGGTTTAGATCAGGGGATTGTGGAGTACAAACACTTTTTTACTGTTTACTACAAAATTCTATATATGACTCTTATTTGTTTTAAAGTTTTTAACATTAATCTTAAATAAATTAAATCAAGAAATAAAGAAAAACATTGAACGAGAAGTTCTCCAAAATTTTTACTGGTACTGTACTTTTGGATTTCTGTAAATAGCAATGTATACATCTGTATGTTCATAGTTTCTGTATTATAGTTTCTTTAGCAGAGCAATTATATGAAAACCTTTTTCTATATATTATATAGATACTGTGAGAAACCTGATACCACCTACATTTTTAGTTTTACTGTGATGTGACAATAAAATAAGGATTTGATTTTAAAAAGTACATGTTAACGACAGGTGTAAACATGCTCCTACCTCTCCAACCAGCATCTCGTAGATAAGCACCCCGAGCCCCCACCAGTCCACCGCTCGAGTGTACGAGGAATCGGTTAGAACCTCCGGAGCCAAAAACTCTGGAGTACCACAGAATGTACTCGTCCTGTCCCCAAAACCCATCCCTGCAGAGAGAGAGAGAGAGAAAGAGAACTTTACACTAAATAATGAAAGATTTGCTAGAATTGAATCCTATTTGAGGATCTGGTGTGAAACCTATCTAGTCAGAAAAGGTGTGAATTTCTTCTAAAAATAAACAACTGAAGTGACTAATTAGTGTAGATTTACCACCACTTTCCTCGGGCTGGGACGGGTCGGGCTCAAGAAAATAATCTGTGATGTAGGTGTCTGTTTTTTATTTAATATTTTTATTTTATATAAAGCTATGGCATGATAATCACAATATAGCAAAGTAACAAATCAAACTGTGTTTTTAAAAAAAAGTGCGCAGTGTGTTTTTTGCACTTAGACTATGAGCTCAATATAAAAAAAATGTTTGTTTAGAATATACTATCTATTCTTAAACCATGTTAAATTATATTATAATAGAGGAAAGTCATTCAGACATCATTCCTGTAGCCTAATTTACCAATGTTAGGGTTGTGGATCATTGTTCATGTATTAATCTTTTGGAGATCTGTTCCTAATAAACATTTTTTTTTTTATTAAGTAATCAGTCTTTTTCAGTGTTGCAGTTTTAATTAACATAATTCTGAACAGATTTCGCTCATTTAAACAGCCCAAAAATAATTTTACAAAGCTCAGTTTTAATGCTCTACTTACTCAAAAAACGTGGGGTTTAATTCGGGCTTGGGCTCAAAAGAACAGTTTATGGGGCAGTTGGGTTGGGCTCGGGCTCGGGCAGAAAGTGCAAAGGCTCGGGCCGTGTCAGGCTGGATATTGTGTGTGTGTGTGTGTGTGTGTGTGTGTAATCAGAGACGTGTACACACCCTCTTTGCAAAGGCCAAAGTCAGCAATCTTCACAAAGCCATCAGTGTCCAGCAGCAAGTTATCCAGCTTCAGATCCCTATTAATAACAACCGGGATTATTCTACAATACAGTTAATAAAACTACTATATAGACATAAAACCAGCCACAATACTGAAAACATCTCCTTGTTTCTGCACTCATTGTACATCTTATCAGCTCCACTGATCATATGGGACAATATGCATTTCTATAATTACAGACTGTATTCCTATACCTGTTTCTCTGCATACTTTATTATTATTATCCTCCTTCTCAGCACTGCAGTGATTAGCACTGATTAGCATGGTGGTGGTGTGTATGAGGTGTCAGTGGGTGTTGTGCTGGTATGTGTGGATCAGGTACAGCAGATTTTGGAATCCAAAGAATTTTCAGTAATAATAAAAATGTTAAAATAACTGAATAATAATGAACTCGGTTTGTTTACCTGTATACAATCTTATTATCATGAAGGAACTGCAGCCCCAAAACCACACAAGCAGCATAGAACCTACAGAAACAGATACATGCAGAATCACACATAGATCAAAGGACAAAAAAGAATAAAGGTATGGATATTCATCAAGGTAATCTTACACACACACCGCTAATCCTACTATTAAACAGCACAGATTACACACAGACACACACACACTCATATTCCAGCACACACACTCACACAGAGCGCGGCTCAGAGAAGACATCAGCGTGGATGTGCATCATCAGGTCTCCTCCGGCCGTGTACTCCATCACAAAACACACATGCTCATCCGTCTGAAAACACGCAAACAGGTTGACCAGGAACGGGTGATGAGAACTGTTCACCGTCTCAAAGATCCTCTTCTCACACATCAAACTGAGAGAGAGAGAGAGAGAGAGAGAGAGAGAGAGAGAGGTGCAGAAAGACAGAGAGATAGACAGAGAGAAACAGAGAGAGAAAGAGACTGTTAAACAGTGTTGTAGTTCATACATTCACTTTAGATCAAACCAATAACATATATAAACATGACGCTGCAGTTCTATTCGCTTCAGTTCTATACAAATAAAGCCACAATTGCCCCCTATGTTGTTTGTTTTGCAACCAGAGTCTGCGCATAAGAGAGTATTATTTTCAGGGTTCATACACTTTTTAACCAATAAAATTCCCATGACTTTTCCATGCCTTCCAGACGAATTTTCATGACCATATGATATTTAAAACATCAGTGCAGACATGTACAATAAAACCAAAAATCAACTAAAACTATAATCAAAATTATTCATTCATTATAGTAAGCCTGACACACATTTTTTTGTAATAAAATGTGTGTCAGATGCTGAACGCTCCATTGCGTGGGGCTATATTACTGAACTAACTATGAGCTGACGTATTTGTTAACTCAAAATAGATTTTCTCCATCAATTAATGGAAACAAAGGTTTGTAGACCAAATTTCCATGACTTTTCCAAAACTTTCTGGGTATTTTTTATTTTTTTTAAACTTATCCAGGCCTGGAAATTGCTATTTTCAAATTCCATGACTTTTCCTGGTTTTTCATGACCGTACAAACCATGGATTTTGTAATGGAACCAGACTTGCCTTCCCTGCTGATAACCTCGCCCCTACTTTTGTCTTATAGCCCAAATTCATGGGGTTTTACAGCAAAGACTAAAATACCAAAAGCAAAGTGTATTTTTCCACTGGATTCTTAGTTCATACATAAAGTTTAACCCCTGAGCTCCTGCCAGAGTCAGCCCACACCAGCGATCATTATATAAAGATAATTAATGTTTTAAACAATATTTGGACTCAATCCAGACCAGAACATCAATTACCAGCACATCTGGCAGATAACTTCATACAGAGTGTCTGTTAAAGCAAACAGCACCCCAATAACACCACAAGATCAATAATAGTACAGTTTTATAGTACTATTCAGATTCTACTGATTGGTTTGGAAGGGTGTATTGGCTCATTTCTAAACTAAAAAACTGTCCAATGAGAAGTGAGCTCTACCATTGGTCAAGTCTTCATGAACTGAACTAAAGGCCTATTGTTTTAAATTACACAAGATTCTGATTCTGGTGGGTGTGACATTTTTCATCTAAAAAAGCACACACTCTAGTCCTTCTGGAGGTTCCACTTACTGTATATGACTAGCTGTGAATATATATGACTAGAGTGGTAGTCTAACTAGTTCAAATGTTAGAAATACAAAACAGAAATAAAGACGATGTTACACTTAATAGACAAGGTAAAAACATTAGTGTTACAAGCTGTACATCACACTTTGGATGTTCTTTTTTGTCAGGGGTTGGGCATCAGTAGGGGTTGCTACTGTAGCATAATGCATTATAATATCAGCATTATGAAGCTTTTATATAGCTTTATTACATTGACACTGTTTTTAAGCGGGGGGGGGGGGGGGCATTTCCCTCCATTTTCCATTGCTCCAGTACTCCATACCTCTCTACTTCATCTCGGGCTATAATGTCTCCTTTCTTCAGTGCTTTGATGGCATAGAGAGTTCCAGAGCGCTTGTACTCCGACAGCAACACCTGAATCACACACAACACAATCATACACAGCTCCAGAGAACAATACTCTTTAAAAATGCATGTGAATATAAGTATACTGACATCCCGTTCTTAATCCCCAGGGTTTAATATGATGTAGGTCCACCTTTTACAGCTATAACTGCTTCAACTCTTCTGTTAAATCTTTTCAAAAGGTTTAGGAGTTCAGTCAGTGATGTTGGACGATAAGGCCTGGCTCTCAGTCTCTACTCTAATTTATCTAATATATCAGGTTGAGTTCAGAACTCTGTTCTTTTAAACCAAACTCTCTTATCCATGTCTTTATGGAGTTGGGAGCATTTAATTTACCAAAATATTGTGGTATGCTAAAACATTAATTTCCATAACACCATAATTCCTCCTCCACCAAATTTTACACATGGCACAATGCAGTCAGACAAGTACCGTTCTTCTGGAAACTGCCAAACCCAGTCTCGTCTATCAGATTGCCAGACAGAGAAGCGTGATTGCTCTAGAGTACAGTGCGATTTGCATTGTGTTTGGTGATGTGAGGGTTAAATGGAGATGCTTGGTCATGGAAACCCATTCTATGAAGCTCTCTATGCTCTACTGTTCTTCAGCTAATCTGAAGCTATATGAAGTTTGGAGCTCTGTACTGATTGACTCTGCAGAAAGTTGGTGACCTGTGCGCACTACGCTCCTCAGCGTCTTGCTGTTGTTCTCAGTCTCGTTCACTTCTGTTCTAATGTCACTGACAGTTGGCTGTGGAATATTTAGTAGTGAGGAAATTTCACAACTGGACTTGCTGCAAAGGTTCTGTAACCTATCACTGTACCATGTGTCACATATTAACCTGTGTCTGTCCTGTGCTTTTTTCTCTTTTGGTTCTCTGTGCTTCTGACCTCTGTTTTCCTGTTTGTGTTCCCAGCTATGTGCTTTTTCGAGCACATGGCATTGTTTTGTTACTGTCCAGTCTCCACCCTAGCCCCACCCTTGCCCTGCCCTAGTCATTAGTGTAAATCACCTTGTGTCTCATTTGTAACTCCTCCCCCTTATTACCTCCACAGGTGTCCCTAGTGTGTAACAGTGTATAAAAATCCCATGTGCTCCTTTGTTCTCTGTTGTGCTTTTTGTTTGATGCTGTCCTGTTCAACTGTGTCTGGAAGTTAATCTGTTTTTTGTCTGTTTTGAGTTCTGGTTTGTTTTCTGTATATTGTTTGATTCATTGTTAGTTTGTTTCACTTCTCTGTTTATACCTGGTTTAGTGATTTGTTTTGTAGTATTTGTTTTATAGTCTTTATTTTATAGTCTTAGTGTTTATTTTTTTTCCTAGTTTTTAGTTTGTCATATTATGGCTAATAAAACTGACTGGTATTTGCATCCGGCCTCCTCCGTGTTACACCATGCTGGAGTTCACTGAGCTCCTGATCCACTGTCTTATTACTTCTCTCTATCTCTATCTTTTATTACGATAGCAGAGTTCGCAGTTAATGTGTGGGTGCAGTGTGTGTACCTTGCCAAAATGGCCTCTGCCCAAAACAGCAACCAGTCGGAAGTCCTGCAAACAAAGTGGACCTTTGCTCTGCCTGCAAACACACACACATACACACACACACATTATAAGGTTATTATTAAAAATCCTGATGGACCTCTAAATACATCTATTTAAACATGGAATCATGCCCTGTTTAGCATGTGAAGAAAAAAAGGAAAACACAGTTTCAAATGTTTTAGTAGTTAAATAAAATATGTTTTGCAGTTAGTTTAAAAGAATAGAAATAATTAACAATTACAGAAGTATTTTCATCTTCTACAAACCAAAGAAGTTATTATGGTAAGTTTACTCTAAACCTACACCTTCCACTGATTCAGGCTGTCAGAGCTGCTCTGGGTTCAAAATCACTGATGACCAATGAAATTGCTTTTCTTTTGCTTTAAAGAAAGAAAGAAATTCACCATGAGAATTTTTAGGATTATACCACAATTAGTTCCCACCCTGCACTGTGATTGGCTGAGAGGCCTTGTATGAGTGCTGTTCTGAGCCAGTAATGCACTGTAACCGAAGCTCCATGTATTACTCCGCCACATACAGGTAAACTAGCAATGATGCAGCGCTTACAAGCCAAACAACGCAGCTACAAACAGAGCAGCAATGAAACTATTTTACCTAGCGGAGTTTTTATAACCAAACAGATCATATTTTTAACTCTTTAACTCAAAATCTTTTAATAAACATAGATAATGTAACTGTGGTATAATCGCAATATAATACACTCGAGGTTCATGCTATAATGTGTAAAACTGGCACTTATTGCCACAGTACCAATATTACACGTTACAGTACTCCTTCTTGTGTATTATTGCTTTTTTATACCACAGTTAGTTCTGAACCTGCCATGTGATTGGCTGAGGATAAGCTTGTGCCTACGACCGCAGCACAGCAGTGCCAATATTACACGTTATAGCACTCCCTCTTGTGTATTATTGCTTCATTATATTTATGTTTGATATTGGTTTTAGGGTGTGTTTGGAGGGTGTGAAAAGAGCTTCCTTTAACATCTTGTGTGTGGGTGTGTGTGAGCACATCACGCTGTGTGTGTGTGCGGGTCATACTGCATATTGGCCTGGTCTAGAGAGCTCCATATTGTAGGACAGCAGGACACGTACCTGCGCTGAGAATTGTGGGAACTGACCCTGCTGGCCTGTCGGTCGGGAGCCAAATCAGGAGGAGAGAACGGCTCTATAACCTAAGAAAGAGATAGAGGGAGAGATAAATAGAAAGTGAGAGAGAGGGAAAAAGAGAAAGAGAGATTCTGTTGCCAGATTACGATTAGATCTACATTTTAGGTAAATACATCATTAGTGAGGTGTGATCTAATGCTCTGTATTAATAATCTGGGCTGGAGTCAGAGAGGGAGGAGAAGAGGAGGAGAAAGAGGATGAGAGGAAGATCATTCAACAACCAGAGACAGTTTAGCATGTGTGCATCTGGATGTGTGTGAGTGTATTAGTGTGTGTGTGCGTTTGTGTGTGTGTGTTTCTCTGCTTTTTTTTCCTCTCTGTGTGTTTTGCTCTTTTTTCTGCTCTCTGTCTTCCTGTCTCCCCCGTTACTGCTTATTAGTGCTCGACACAAACAACTTCATAATTAATCCTGTAATCTCAGACCCCACTGACCACACCATCTGTCCGGCCCCCCACCCCCCACCCCCTCGCTACCACCCCTTTACCTAATGCAGCACTGTGCAGAGCTTCTGATTGCTTTCCAATCACGTTAAAGCTGCCCAGCACACACACTGCATTCATCTATCCTCTCTCTATTTCTCTCTCTCTTTCTCTCTTTCTCTCTCTCTCTCTCTCTCTCTCTCTCTCTCTCTTTTTAAGACTATTATTTTCTCACATTTCACTGCTGGTTCAACAAAAGGGCATCAAATATCCCCCTTTATTCCTCACACTCTTATTCTATGTAGCACCCCCACCCACACACCCACACACACACACACACAGATCAGAAGACATATTTGCTGTTTCATTCTTCCTTTAATCTCTCTCTCTCTCTCTCACCTGCAGCGGAGCGTCTGTACCGTCTCTGCGGCTCTCTGACCGTGAAGGAGACTCACTGTCCAGGTGTAGCTTCTCCACTGAGATCACCCTACAACAAACAAATGCACACACACACACAATCAGTAACTATGACACAAGATACAAATGGCTTTATACAGGGGTTGGACAATGAAACTGAAACACCTGGTTTTAAAGCACAATAATTTATTGTGGTGACGGACAGTTCTGATGGAAACAGGAGATTTGAGGTGCACATTGAATTCTGCCGTGATCTGGTTTTATGCCGTGTTTTTATGTTTTTTGGATACAATCCGGGTTAGCACCCGAACATCCCTTTCAGACAGCTTCCTCTTGCGTCCACAGTTAATCCTGTTGGATGTGGTTGGTCCTTCTTGGTGGTATGCTGACATTACCCTGGATACCGTGGCTCTTGATGCATCACAAAGACTTGCTGTCTTGGTCACAGATGCGCCAGCAAGACGTGCACCAACCATTTGTCCTCTTTTGAACTCTGGTATGTCACCCATAATGTTGTGTGCATTGCAATATTTTGAGCAAAACTGTGCTCTTACCCTGCTAATTAAATCTTTACACTCTGCTCTTACTGGTGCAATGTGCAATTAATGAAGGTTGGCCACCAGGCTGCTCCAATTTAGCCATGAAACCTCCCACACTAAAATGACAGGTGTTTCAGTTTCATTGTCCAAACCCTGTATACTTGTATGTAGCACTTAACGGGAACCACTTTCTCTAGATGATATAGTGATATAAAATCATGTCACAATATATGCAGGGTATTTTTGCAATAATGATAGCCTTGACGATATGACAAAACATTTGTTTTTTTTTATTAATTTCAAGAATATAGTACTGAAACAAACACTTTTTTTTAGTATAATCTATTTCACAAACAGTAACTTAACTAAACAAGACTCTAATTCTGTATAAAATACTAAAATACATTTACCAAACAAATTAAATGCAGCATATTTAGTGCCTATGAACTGTAAATGCAAACACAATAGACTGATTAAAAAATGTATACCACTATTATCACAAAATTGAGTTTTTCTTTGTGTCAAAATTGTTTGCAATATTACTGTATATGATACGATATGGCAGACCTGTTGGATGATCCCCACCAGCAAATGCTTACACACAGCGTGTCTAGTCCCTGTACAAATGTACTGCCAATAGAATAGAACTCTCATGAGCAGTTATTGAATAAACGTGAATCTATAAGATCCATGTCTAATGCCAGGTGTGAGCTAGAGGGGTATAAACCCCCAGTATTGAGGTGTGGAGCAGTGGAACTGTGTTCTCTGGAATGATGAAGCTCCGTCCAGTACTTTTGGCCCAACTAAAAGATAATAAGCTAATATTCCCCATATAAAAGCTGTAAAATAAAACAATGTTTTTGAAGTGCAATTGTTGTTTATTTCCTTATTAATTATTGCTGTCTTATTTTACAACTTAAAAATGGAATTGTTTCAGGTTTATTTAGTTAAAAGGACCATGTAGAGTTATGAAAACTCAAATAAGTATTTGTATACTTTAAATTGTTTTGTAAGGGTTCTATAATCTCCTTAGACCCAGAAAAAAAAATAATTAAAATATTTAATAATTTAAATATTGTGGTTGAAAAAATGTTACAGCTGTGGTTTTAAAGGGTAAATGATTTTTTTTACAATTTCTAAATTCTTACAAAACTGAACTTTGTAACATTTTGAAGAAACAAGCTGATTATTAGCAACTTAAACCAAACATCTGCAATAAAAACTTATCACTTCCTCTTTATGGCCATAAAATGTGAAAGCTGCGATGGCTGGCATTTTAAAAAGAAAGTCAATGTGCTCTGTTGGCCACGCCCCCACAAATGAGATCAAATTTAAAACTGAAGAGCTTTTAGGAGGTAGAAATGGAAGCAGGATCCAAGATCTGCCATGTGGGGAACATCTTTGTGCTTCAGTGCAAAACAGAATATATTCATAATATAATCAAATAATCATTAATATTTTACTCAGATTATTAGAAAGCAGTACTGACATTTTTTGGTGTTAATTGGGGGGAGGGCTAGTTGGGGGGGTCGAACACAGAGAAAGACGTTAAGAAGCCTTAGAGCATAATATAATACGGTCACTTGTTTTTTTGTCATGGTTATGGAGATACAGAACACAGGAACATCTATTCTGTGTGTGTGTGAGTGAGTGTGAGGCAGTGTGTGTCCTCACCCTGGGTGATGTGTGTGTGAGTTGTGTGAGTAGCTGTTGGTGGAGGTGCTGGTTGGGATCATGTTCTTTATCAGTCGGATCCAGGTGGCGATGTCCACGTCCATCTGCTTAGCCCGCAAAAATGCTTTACCTAAAGTAAACAACAACAACAACAACAAACAAAAATAAACAACAGTTATAAACAGTAAAGCATCCCGGTCTAAATCCCTCCACTTACTAAAGCCCTTTTAACCCTCCATCTGTCACTCCTGCCTTTACCCCGGGCTCAGTGTGCTGGTTTATGAACTCCAGCAGATGGAGCTGAAGAGCTGAAGAGCTGGAGAACAGCTCAGCTGAGCTCTGAACAGTTCATTCTCTCCCATCACTAATAGTTTAGGTCAGGAACAGGGTTTTGTTGCTGTTCTCTGATCAGTGTTGCAATGGTGGACTCAGGCTGTTTAAAGGGCAGGGCAAAATAAACGTATTTAATAGCACCTGCTGCAGGACATAGGGTGTGTACATTATCGAGGGGGCGTGGCTAAAACTCTAAACATAAATGATTAGACTAAGATTTTAGATAAAGTATAGAAATGTGTTGGTAACAGTTTATTTTAAGATCTGCTTCCTAACAATTATATCAACTCCACTATTAATAAACCAGAGGTCGGCAATAGGCATAAAACATCTGGCCCGTAAGGTTGTTTAAACTATAGTAAATTATAATGAAAAAAAAAAAAAGTTTCTCTGGCAAGCTTTTGTTTACATTCCTCCCCTGTCTCTCTGCTGCGCTCGGCGTGACTTTAGTTTCCACGCATTCTTGGGCTCCTTATCTCCTTATAAAAGCGTTTTTTTCCCGGCCGTGTCTCAATTCACTACCCAGGGCAGCAGTAGTGTATTGGACTGCGACCCTGATTACACAGGTTCTATCCCGTGTGAGCAGCTGTGAGCTTATTTTTTATTTTTTTCCCTTTTTTCTTGGGTTTGCCTGCTTTAAGATCAACTGTTCTGCAATTGGGTTTAAAAGCCCTCTGGGCTGGAGAGCTACTAGTATGTTCAATTTTCTTTCTTTTTATCTAATAATAAGTTTCACCTTTTATAATTATAATTAGTCAGTTGCACATATGCGGTAGTAAATGCTTGTAAATATACCTTTCAGTAAAAAATAATAAACTCACGTATACGTATATGAATTACAGTACCTTATAGTAAGTATATAAAGAATGTTTTCTAAAATTGTAGTATTTTGTTAAATGTGTTAAGAATCATGGGAGTTGCAAAGTTGCAATTTAACTGACAACAATTCACTTTGTCTTGTAACATCAAAAACAGTTTATCCCATTGTGAAGCACCTATCCAACACCACATCACATTTAATCCACTGGTGGGATAATCCACTTCTCCATTACAGGAGCATCTAACCAGCACTTCATCATGTTCTCTCACATGTGAGAGAAAATACTTTACTGGAAAGTGCACCTCTGGGACCCTGTCTATTAGGGTGGCATAGAACTTTTTTA
The DNA here is from genome assembly GCF_023375975.1 of Astyanax mexicanus. Taxonomy (NCBI): domain Eukaryota; kingdom Metazoa; phylum Chordata; class Actinopteri; order Characiformes; family Acestrorhamphidae; genus Astyanax; species Astyanax mexicanus. Next base: position 18,502,520 of record NC_064410.1, on the reverse strand, counting down.
GACTTTTGTGTAACTGTGAGAACAGGAGGGCAGCCATAAATGGCACTCATTAAAACACATTATCAACATTTCTTAATCTAGAGGCTGATCATCACCATTAATTGTAAGAAGGGGCACTTTGTCTCTTTTTTGTCCCTCTAGAGGGCACTTTTAAATATGGAGACACCAGGTCGGTGATTGAAAAAAGGCCATCAATCTGTAACTGTATCACTGTGTAAAACAAAGAACAAACTAGACAGACTGGAAATGCGAACAGTGTTATCCATCATGCTAATATTACACTGATTACACAACAAACAAGCTACACACAATTTATCAAACACAAATACAGTCATGCTAGTCTCACCCTGCTGTTTAGAGAACACTTTCTTTTGCCGCTGGAGCCGAGGACCTCTCTCTATTACAGGGTTAAAGAAAGTCACCTGAAAAACACACAAACACACACATTAAACACACAGCGTGGGACCTATTTTAACGTTCTAAGGCGTTCTAAGGCGGAACAATGCAGCTTGATTTAGGGCGTCAGTGTGTCTTTGTACATCTTGCACCCATTATCCACTCCAACTCACATAATTCACCTTCACCCACTATTAGACCCTCACTCTAACTCCCATAATTCACCCGCACCCACTATCAGCCCTCACTCCAACTCCCATAATTCACCTGCACCCACTATCAGCCCTCTCTCCAACTCCCATAATTCACCTTCACCCACTATCAGCCCTCACTCCAACTCCCATAATTCACCTGCACCCACTATCAGACCTCACTACAACTCCCATAATTCACCCGCACCCACTATCAGCCCTCACTCCAACTCCCATAATTCACCTGTACCCACTATCAGCCCTCTCTCCAACTCCCATAATTCACCTGCACCCACTATCAGACCCTCACTCCAACTCCCATAATTTACCTGCACCCACTATCAGACCTCATTCAAACTCCCATAATTCACCTGCTCTCACTATCAGCCCTCACTCCAACTCCCATAATTCACCTGCTCCCACTATCAGCCCTCACTCCAACTCCCATAATTCACCTGCACCCACTATCAGACCTCACTCAAACTCCCATAATTCACCTGCACCCACTATCAGACCTCATTCAAACTCCTATAATTCACCTGCACTCACTATCAGACCTCACTCAAACTCCCATAATTCACCTGCACTCACTATCAGCCCTCACTACAACTCCCATAATTCACCTGCACCCACTATCAGACCTCACAACAACTCCCATAATTCAGCTGGCCTTAGCAGGAGCACACTGACCATTGTTTAGTCAACCTCACAAGATGATGATCAAATTTACTGTAGATTCATGCATGCATGTGTGTGTGTGTGTGCATTAATGTGTGTGTGTGGGGGGGGGTGGGGTGTGTGTGTGTACCTCAGCGAGCAGCAGACCCTGTGGTTCTAGCTCCAGCTGTATTCTGTGTCTCTGGTTGTCCAGGAAATCCTCCAGTTTGAGATATTTTAGAGCACAGAGAGAACGGTAATCCCTCCAGTACACAGCAATCTCCATCTCTCTGGACTGATGGAGAAACACAATCATTACACAGTCATTACATACAGTTGTGGTCAAAAGTTTACATACACTTGTAAAAAAACATAATGTTATGGCTGTCTTGAGTTTTCAATAAGTTCTACAACTCTTATTTTTCTGTGATAGAGTGATCGGAACACATACATGTTTGTCACAAAAAACAGTCATAAAATTTCGTTCTTTCATAAATTTATTATGGGTCTGCTGAAAATGTCACCAAATCTGCTGGGTCAAAAATATACATACAGCAACAAAATGTGTCAATTTTGGTGATGTAGCGAGTTGTGTCAATCAAATTAGCTTCATGTCATGGCCTCTTCACTTCTTGTAAGTGATTCTGATTGACTACAGCTGTTGACTTCTCATGAGCCCATTTAAATAGGGCTCATTTGACCCAGTGATTAGACTCAGCTACAAAAGCTACAATGGGAAAGTCAAAGGAACTCAGTGTGGATCTGAAAAAGCGAATTATTGACTTGAACAAGTCAGGGAAGTCACTTGGAGCCATTTCAAAGCAGCTACAGGTCCCAAGAGCAACTGTGCAGACAATTATACGCAAGTATAAAGTGCATGGAACAGTTGTGTCACTGCCACGATCAGGAAGAAAACGCAAGCTATCACATGCTGCCGAGAGGAGATTGGTCAGGATGGTCAAGAGTCAACCAAGAATCACCAAGAAGCAGGTCTGCAAGGATTTGGAAGCTGATGGAACACAGGTGTCAGTCTCCACAGTCAAGCGTGTTTTACATCGCCATGGACTGAGAGGCTGCCGTGCAAGAAAGAAGCCCTTGCTCCAGAAAAGGCACCTTAAGACTCGGCTGAAGTTTGCTGCTGATCACATGGACAAAGATAAAACCTTCTGGAGGAAAGTTCTCTGGTCAGACGAAACAAAAATTGAGCTGTTTGGCCACAACACCCAGCAATATGTTTGGAGGAGAAAAGGTGAGGCCTTTAATCCCAGGAACACCATGCCTACTGTCAAGCATGGTGGTGGTAGTATTATGCTCTGGGGATGTTTTGCTGCCAGTGGAACTGGTTCTTTGCAGAAAGTAAATGGGATAATGAAGAAGGAGGATTACCTCCAAATTCTGCAGGAAAACTTAAAACCATCAGCCCGAAGGTTGGGTCTTGGGCGCAGTTGGGTGTTCCAACAAGACAATGACCCAAAACACACATCAAAAGTGGTAAAGGAATGGCTAAACCAGGCTAGAATTAAGGTTTTAGAATGGCCTTCCCAAAGTCCTGACTTAAACCCCATTGAGAACATGTGGACAGTGCTAAAGAAACGGGTTCATGCAAGAAAACCATCACATTTAGCTGAACTGCACCAATTCTGTCAAGAAGAGTGGTCAAACATTCGACCTGAAGCTTGCCAGGAGCTTGTGGATGGCTACCAAAAGCGCCTAGTTGCCGTGAAAATGGCCAAGGGACATGTAACCAAATACTAATGTTGCTGTATGTATATTTTTGACCCAGCAGATTTGGTGACATTTTCAGCAGACCCATAATAAATTTATGAAAGAACCAAATTTTATGACTGTTTTTTGTGACAAACATGTATGTGTTCCGATCACTCTATCACAGAAAAATAAGAGTTGTAGAACTTATTGAAAACTCAAGACAGCCATAACATTATGTTTTTTTACAAGTGTATGTAAACTTTTGACCACAACTGTACAAACAATCACACTTCTGTATCATCTATATCAGCTGATCTTCCATACACATTCACCTGGATCAGTACTACAGAAAAATCTAACCTTTTTAAATGCACACACACACACACACATACACACACACACCAACTAGCACACACACATACTCTTTCCAATTCCAGGGTAAAGCTCTGGTCCCACGCCTGATCTCCTACTGTCTTCCAGCTCGTCTGACCCACCACAGTGTTCTCCAGCTTTAACACAGCACTGACCTCAGCTGAAAACACACACACACACAAATAGCCATAGAGACACCTACAACATCAACACATTACCAGCGGTATTAGTAAACGTATTGCTATATAGTTTGGCTGATATTTGACTTATGAATTATTACGCACATTAAAAAAGTCCACAGGTGTGTACCTTTTTACAATAACAGTGGAAGATGCTGCAGAGAGACATAGAGGAAAAAGAGAAGGGGAGGAAAAATGAGAGGCAGAGGGAGAGTGAGAGGGGGAGGAAGAGTGAAGGTAGAGCTGTAAGAAGAAGAGTGAGAGGGTGATGAAGAGGAAGAGTGAGAGAGGACGAATAGTAAAAGGGGAAGACGATTGAGAAGGAGGGGTACAGCTGGTAGGAGTTCATGGTCAAAGAAGAAACAACTTTCAAATGACAACATATCTGTATATATGTTGCACTGACTAGTTTGTTAAAAAATACAGCTCTTAGAACAATTTAGCAAAATAATTAAACATAATTAATCTTTTTAATGACATAATATTTTCTATGAAATATCTCTAAAAACCTCTTATAAGGGGCAAAAACTAGGCCGTGCTTGGGACCTCCAACAAGAGAATGAGTCAAATTGGCAAATATATTGTTTATTAATACCTTGATCAATATCAAGGTTTTTCAACAGCCCTCTCAGCCTCCAGACCACAACCTGACTGAAAGTCTGTGGTCTCAACTGAAGAGGCCAGGTCACAAGATACAACCCAACAAACTTAAATCATTTAGACACTTCCTTACTTTCACAATACCCACTCCAGCCCCTTAGAGTGTTTAAATCTGAATGGAGATCTGGTGCAGAACCAAGACCTTGTGCTAGCAAAGATGGTGGTGCAGAGAAGTCTCTGAAACCCTATTTAAAACAACTGGGAACGACAGTCAACCTTAAAAAAAAATCGATTTACGCGGCTGGTTTTATTGCTTTAGGAAGGGAGTCAGAGGCTTTATAGCTTCACCAGCTCAAATGTCACTTCTGCATCAGCTCTCAATTCAAATCTCTGCTCTAAAGACACACGTCTTCCTTTACTTACAGATCTCAGTGGTGAAAGAATGGCTGAAGAAGATCCAAGAACTACTAAAATTACGGATTCATTAAATATTTGGCACCACAGCATAATCAACCCCTCCACCAAACTTTACACTTGGCACAATGCAGTCAAACAAGCACAGTTCTCCTGGAAACCACCAAACCCAGACTTGTTCATCAGAATGCCAGACTGAGAAGCGTGATTGGTCATTCCAGAGTACATGCCTCCATGCTCCTGCTCTAGAGTCCAATGGTGATGTGCTTTACACCACTGCATCCAATGCTTTTCATTTAGTGAGTAAGGCTTAGATGCAGTTGCGCAACATATGCATGCAAACTATTTGTTTTAAACCCAAGTTATCACTTTAAATGTTCGTTTTTTTATATATTTTATTTCTAATTTTTCCCATTTTCTCCCCAAGTTACACGGCCTGATGCAGCATTGCCGAGCAGCCAGCACGCTTGAAGGAAAGCGCAGTGACTCAGTTCTGATACATCAGCTCACAGACGCCCTGTGCAGCAAACATCACCCTAGGAGTGATGTGGGGAGAGAGCGCCATCTACCCACCCGGAGGGAGCAGGGCCAATTTTGCTCCCTCTGACGCCGGCAGCTTGATGGTAAAGCTGCATGAGCGGTGGTTTGAACCTGTGACCTCCTGCTCATAGTGGCAGCGCTTTAGACCGCTGGACCACTCGACGCCCATTAAATGTTAGTTTTAGCTAATATTGCAAAACTGTGCCAATATTTCTTAAGATGAAAATACAGCCTAAATTAGCTAGAAACAAACAGACACAAATCTGCATATGCCTTGGAGTTACTGTGCTTGAATTTTTAATAGGTTACTCATCCAGACACACACACAAACACACACACACACACACACACACACACACACACTCACAGGACAGTTCCTCTGTTTTGCTGGGGGTTTTGAGGCTGAGGCTGCTGTTACGGCTGTACAGGCCAAGTTTAAATGGTCGTCCATCACCGGAGGTGAAACTGGGCAAAACCACCGGAGAGCTTCTGCTGCGGCCAGGAATGACCTCCAACAGCCCCACGCAGCCCAGCAACCGCACCTGCAGTGTCCCTACAGCCCAGAAAAGAGGAAAACATTAGAGATACAGAACTAGGTCAATATCTTGTCTGAATTTAAACCCTAAGGAGTCATTATAGAAGAAGTACATAAAAAGAAGCAACACAAATCTGTCAAGGGTTGAAATTGTGGATGTGATTTCTGCCAGAGATGCTTGTCTGTTCACATGGACAATATTAGTGAGACACCACGGTCACGATCATTACCCCCCACTGCACTGTGCTGTCCACACTGCAGATGGATGTCACCATCAGACCTCACTCCAGCTCCCATAATTCATGTCGCCTTGCACCTCTCAATCTCACAAGACAACACCTCCTAACTTATACAGCTGTGGGCATTCACAAGCCATCTTCTGGGGAAACCTGGTATTTCCTGATCTATTTACATACTGTTGTCCCATGACGTTTGGGAAGTTAGTGTATATTATTTATTAATTAATTTATTAATTTATTATTTATTTCAATTTTTTCCCAATTTTCCATTTCCATTTTCTGGCCAATTTTGCTCAGCCAGTTACCCAACCCATTAGTACTCCCACTATCACCAGTAATGCCCCAACACACCAGGAGAGTAAAGACTAGCACATGCCTCCTCCAATACATGTGAAGTCAGACTCCACCTCTTTTCAAACTGCTGCTGATTCAGCATTACATAGTAGCCTTACAGCACGCTTGGAGGAAAGCACAGCGACTCGGCTCTGATACATCAGCTCACAGACGCCCTGTGCTGTGGACATTACCCTTTGGAGTGATGTGGGGAGAGAGCGCCATCTACCCACCCGGAGGGAGCAGAACCTTTGCTCTCTCTAAGCGCTGGCAGAGTCAGTGTATATTAAACAAAATAAATATCAAGCAATAAAAATAGAATAAATAAATAAACACAGTACCTGTGAGTGGTGAGGGTTTGCTGAGGGTGCTGTACTGGTTGTGGACATAGGGGGCGCTGTGGTGCGCGCTGAAGGCTGAAGACGAGGCTAAAATCAGCTCTTCTTTAATCAGACACGCTTTAGGGTGATCCTCCGGCAACTCCACCAACCGCTGCTCCAGAGACTCCTTCAACAGATCCAACCGCTGCGACGCTTCACTCAGCCTGCACTGAGCCTGCAGAGAGAGAGAGAGAGAGAGAGAGAGAGAGAGAGAAAGGTCAGGGATGGAGGGAAGAAAAGAAAGTGCAAGAAAATGGAAAGAGCAGGTAGAAGAAAAGGAGAGTGTATTAAGTGACAATATAAGAGTGAATATTATAATATTGTCACAGCCTATATTTGCCTTCAATTAACACTAGCTCATTCAGATCACAGAAAATGTCTCATATGGCAATACTTTGTTTTACTAACTGTCTTTAGTGTTTTTGACTGAAAAAGTGATTTATTAGTAGTGATGAATGAATACTGATACTGGTAATGAAATGTACTCGTACTCGCCAACGAGGCACCAAAGCCTTTTCCCCCATTTCAACCAGTTTGGTGCCCAGGATCCTAAGCATCTCAGGGCCCACTGAACCCAACATTAGTCCACCTTAAGGAAGAACTCCGGAGTAAAATGGACTTTTGGTGGACTAAAACATGATAAAAAGTACTAAGCTTTGATGAAAAGCACACCTCTGTTGTCCCACAGCGTTCAGAGATCCAGAAATTTTAACAGTTTGTCCAAACACCCTTCAGACTGGGTGACACGGGGCATAATTTGCCCCAATAAATCACTTTTTCCACTGTTATTCAACTCAAAGTAGCTCCACACCTCCATGCTAGAGCCCTGACATTTAAAACGAGGCATTAATAACTTTAAAAGTGCACAAGAAGCTTATTAAAACACACTGTTTACGTCCTATAACGCGAGCTTCAGCTCCGAGCACCGCCATTACTGTACTGATAATGACAGACATATATATATACATATACATAGACTCTGCATAACATTGCAGCTGGCACCAGGAGGCAGGCTATGCGGAATCTATGTATATATATATATATATGTCTATGTCATTATCAGTACCATGATGGCGGCGCTCGGAGCTGAAGCTAGCGTTATAGGATGTAAACAGTGTTTTTTAATAAGATTCTTGTGCATTTTTTAAGTTATTAATGCCTCATTTTAAATATTAGGGCTCTCCAGATTCTAGCAACAATGTGTGGAGCTACTTTGAGCTGGATAATGATGTAAAAAGATATTTATTGGGGCAAATTATGCCCTGTGTCACCCAGTCTGGATGGTGTTTGGACAAACTGTTAAAATTTCTGGATCTCGAAACGCTGTGGGAGAACGGAGGTGTGCTATTCATCAAAGGTTTTTTATCTTTTTATGTTTTACTAGAACAAAAGTCCATTTTACACCGGAGTTCTCCTTTAACGCCAAAGAGTTCATAAATCCAACTCAAAGTCCACAGAAAACTTGCTCCATACACTTCATACAACCCTCCGGCCCCCCTCCACCCCTATATGCTTGTTTGGAAAAGTAAAGTAAGGTTTATACAGTGGGGAAAATAATTATTTAATAAACTGCCAATATTGCAAGTTTTCCCACATAAAAAATGAAGAGATCTGTAAATTTATTATAGATACACTTCAACTGGGTAAGACAGAATCTAACAAAAAATCCAGAAAAATTATAAATAATAAACTTGCATTTTATTGAATAATATACATATTTGAGACAACAAAAATCTTTCTTACAGAGCTCAGGCATTTCACGTAGCTCTTTTACCAAACTTGCAAAAGTTTACCACTTTTGGCCCACTCCTCTATACAGAGTTTCTCCAGATCTTTCCGGTTTCGGGGCTGTCGCTAAAATGACAGAAGCCAAAAGGTCAATAAGTGCTGTTGGAAGCCCAGTATCATATCTCTGAGCGGCAGGTGAGTGGTATCATCCTCTGAACCATCTTTGGTTCCACTCTACTGGCTTTAATAGAGTTGTACTGGTGGCACTCTGATTATGAAATACTGTTACAGGTGTCTCATTACTACTCACCCCCTATATATATATATATATATATATATATATATATATATACAGGCATAACAGTCAATTATAGTGGGCAGACCAGACCGGCAGGAACAGAGTCTGTCTGTGTGTGTGTGTGTGTGTGTGTGTGTGTGTGTGTGTGTAATTCCTCACCTCAGTTATAGCTTTCTTATCCTGAGCCTTCCCTGCTCCCAGCAGCCTCAGCATGTTCTTGGCCCCCTCAGCCATGGCGTGTTCAACACGGTAATGATGCCACAACTCCTCTATCCTCAGCTCCACTCCACACAGATCTACAGAGAGAGAAAGAGAGAGGGACACGGGGGGTATTATAGATTTTAAATCTTACACAGTGTGTTTTACATTTATATTAATTTAACTTTTCTGTTATTAGATGTTATTTACAGTGGTATGGAAACCTTTTGGCACCCCTGATCATTTTCATGATTTTCCTTTATAGATGATAGGTTGTTTGGAGCAGTAATTTTAGTTAAATATATCATATAGCAGATGAACACAGTGATGTTTGATTAGTGAAATGAAGTTTACAGGATCTACAGAAAGTGTGCAATAATTCTTTAAACTAAATGAGGCAGGTGCATAAATTTGGGCACTTGTAGTTTTGTTGATTTGAATACCTTTAGCCCTAATTATTGGAACACAAAATTGGTTTTATAAGCTCATTGACCTTTGACCTTAAGGAGTTAGGGTTAAGGAGCCAATTGCAAGTTTTTCTTCTTTTTGCTTTTTCTCTAAACAGTGGCAACATGTAAGCCTCAATACACAACTCTCAATCCATTTCCATTGCCAAGATAGCAATTCACCAGAAATGTACCTAAACACACCTCATTTTTAAACCACCACACCTATCGGCATGGATATATTCATAAGCATATTTGCTATTTAAACAATGCAAGTGGAAGGCGTGAAAAGGTTGTTGATGGGGTGTAAGATAGCAATGAGCACCTTGCGCTGGGTATAAGATAGAGCCCAGTTTGTTAAACCTGCCCTGCCTGAGACTCAGCACTAACCCAGAAAAAATAAAAACACACCATTACAGTCCATTAAAGCTTCAATTTAACCCCCCACTTCCACTGCTGCCATCCTTCATTCCCTCTCTCTGCCTCTCTCTCTCTTTCTCTATCTCTCCCGCTCTTTCCTCCCCTCTATCTCTCTCAGTTTAAGGACATGAACTCAGCTGTCAGAAGAGGTGGAGAGAGGAGAGGCAGAACGAAATGCAAAATGAATTGATAAATAAAAATGACAGAGAGATATAGAGAGGGGGATCAAAAGAGATAAAAACACAGAGAATCCTAAAAATGTAGTGGTCAGTGCTGATGATACCTGAGAATGATAAGAAATGGATATTACTATTATTGTATCCACGTCACAAAACCGCATGATTCTAATTCTGATTTATTCAGTATTATATTTCACACACTGTTGCTTTTGTACTCGAACCATTAAAACAGAGCTAAAGTGAACTGAATATAACTGAATATAATTAAATATAATTGAACTGCAGGGACAGAACAGAGGCTGACTCATAACTTGCTGGAGGGAAAGGAAAATGTGCATTGATCTGACTGAGAGAGAGAGGGAGAAAGAGAGAGAGAGAGAGAGAGAGAGAGAGAGAGAGAGAGAGAAAGAGATGAAGAGGGAGTCTTCACAATTGTGAGAAATAAAAACTAATATATGAAATACATTTATAAAGCAAATCCCATTTTTTCTGAACTTATAACCTAAACTATATCATCATTCCACTGACCAATAACTGTTACACCACTGACCAATAACTGTTACACCACTGACCAATAACTGTTACACCACTGACCAATAACTGTTACATCACTGACCAATAACTGTTACACCACCAACCAATAACACACCATGCAGACACACCAATGACCCCACATACATACAGTGACACTTCATACTGTCACCACTGATGCATAACACAATCTGTACTGTTACACCACTGACCCATAACACAATCTGTACTGTTACACCACTGACCCATAACACAATCTGTACTGTTACACCACTGACCCATAACACAATCTGTACTGTTACACCACTGACCCATAACACAATCTGTACTGTTACACCACTGACCCATAACACAATCTGTACTGTTACACCACTGACCCATAACACAATCTGTACTGCTACACCACTGACCCATGAAACAATCTGTACTGCTACACCACTGACCCATGAAACAATCTGTACTGCTACACCACTGACCTGTAACACAATTTGTACTGTTACACCACCACTCTTAGAGAGAGAGATAGACAAAAAGGTTAAAAGACTGTGTGAGAGAGAGACAGAGAGAAAGAAAAAGAGTGACAGAAAAAGAGTGAGAAACAAAGTGTGAGAAAAAGAGTGAGACAGAAACAGAGAGAGTAAGAAAGAGTGAGTGTTTTAGAGAAATAGTGCGGAAGAGAGAGAATAAGATTAAAAGAAAGAGAGAATGAGTGTGAGAGAGAGTGAGAAAGAAAGAAAGAGTGAGAGAGTAGAAGAAAGAGAAAATGAGTGAGAGAAAGAATGAAGAGAGAGAGAAAGAGTGAGAGACAAAAGTGAGTGTGAAATAAATAGTGTGATAGAGAGAGAGTGAGAGAGAGAAAGAAAGAGTGAGGGAGTGAGAAAAAGTGGGAGAGAAATAGAGGAGAGAGAAAGAAACAATTAGAGAGAGTGTGGGTGAGAGAGAGTGAGAGAGTGTTTGAGAGATTGAGAGAGCGAGAGAGGAAGAGATAGAGAGAGAGAGAGAGAGAGAGAGAGGAAGAGATAGAGAGAGAGAGAGAGAGGTAGAGAGAGGTAGAGTGAGTGTAGAGGAAACTGGTTCACTAAGAGAGGGCCTGAGGGGAAATAAGGAGCAGAATGACTAAAGCTCTGAACACATAAACACAGCGTTCCTCTCTCTGCAGCTCTGACCACTGGATTTATGAGGCAAATAAAAACACAACAGCACAGAAACACACTCTAAAAGCCTGACGTACCGCTCACATCATCTACATAAACACACGCCAGAGCAGGGGTAAACTTCCATTCATTTATAAATACTCTGCTTATCAGAGCTCCAGTGCAGCAGTAATTAATCAGACGCTTAATGCAGCATTATCAGTTGCTGTTGTGAAGCAGCAGCTGAAGTGGGAGGAGCTTGTGAGGTAGTAGAGTAATATTACGGCATTTAACACTAATAGTTCTGAAGAGAGTTTGAGAAAGTGTGGATAATGCCATCCACCCAAATAATTCTTTGGACTGTTCATATGTTATTGTTCTCACACTTTACTAACTGACGTAAATGACACTCCAAACTGTTACACGTCCAAACTGTTGAACCATGTGGAAACACCACTGACCGATAAAAAAACATTTCTTACACACTTTATATTGTTACACCACAGACCTGTAACACATTCCATACTGTTACACGACTGACTCATAACATATTCTATATGGAAACACTACTGACCCATAAAATATATTTTTTACTGATTTCATATTGTTACATCACTGACCCGAAACACATTTTATACTGTTACACCACTGACATATAACACATTTAATATGGACACACCACTGATCCATTAAATATAGTTTGCACTGATACACCACTGTCCTATAACACACTCCATACAGAAACACCACTGACCCATAAAAGATACTTTATGCTGTTACCCCACTAAGCTGTGTCACATTCTATACTGTTACACCACTGACATATAGCACACTCCATACTGTTACACCACTGACATATAGCACACTCCATACTGTTACAAGAATGACCAGTAACACAATCCATATGTTACAATGCTGATCTGTAAAACATTCCATACTGTTACACCACAGATATGTAACACATTTTAAATGGACACACCACTGATCCATAAAAGATACTTCGTACTAGGGGTGGGCGATATGGCCCTAAAATAATACCACGATATTTCATGGTATTATCACAATAACGATACTCTTGGTGATATGACAAAAAAATAAAAGTAAACTACTGCAGCAAAACAAAACTTACATTTTATTATTGTATACGATATGATATTGCACACTTCTAACTAAGACATTAAAAAAAAACAAGAATTATAGCAGATATGTAACAGAAGTCAATGATTCAGAATATCATAATGCTACTAATAATAATGCACCCCAAATATCTCCATATATCCAGGATTAAAGTAAAATAAATGATACTAAACAGATACAATTTGTCTGTAGTAGATGTATAATGGTAAATTAGAACAGTGTGAATTTTTCTTTCGCCAAAAAAGTAGTACCCTGATGTGATAATTAGGGGTGAGTGATATGGCACAATATTTCAGGGTATAATATCGTTCATGATATTCAAAAATGTTGGCGATATTATCACGTACGATACGATATGGCACACCACTTCTTCATACTGATACACCAATGTCCTACAACACACTCCATACAGAAACACCACTGACCAATAAACGATACTTTATGCTCTTACACCACTGACACAACATACTCCATACAGAAACACTACTGACCCATAAATGATACTTTATGCTGATACACCACAGACCTGTAACATATTTCATATTATTACAATACTGATCTGCAACACATTCTATACTATTACAATACTGACCTATAATACACTCCATACTGTTACACCACTGACCCATAACACACCACACATTATTACATTACTGACCCATAACATACACCAAACGTTTATATCCCTGACCTATAACACATGTCATACTTTCATACCACTGACCTATAACACACTTCATACTGTTATACCACTGACCTATAACACACACCACTGACCTTTACAGCGGCTCAGAACGCAAGATGACTCGCTGTAGTGTATAACCAGCAAAGTCACCTGATACAACTAATGAACTAACTGCCCTCACTGAGTTGAGCTGGGTGTGATACATAAGAAAAACAAACAGGTCGTTGTTACGCCAGAACCAAGCCTTAAACACTGTATCACGCTTTACCAGTGTAGTTGAGACAATGAGGGAGAGGAATAGTTGTGTCAGGATAAGGGAGAGGAATAGCTGAGTCAGGATATGGGAGAGGAATATTTGGGTCAGGGTTTGGGAGAGCAATAGTTGGGTAAAGATAAGGGAGAGGAATAGTTGGGTAAGGATAATGGAGAGGAATAGTTGAGTCAGGATAAGGGAGAGGAAAAGTTGAGTCAGGATAAGGGAGATGAATAGTTGGGTAAGGATAATGGAGAGGAATAGTTGAGTCAGGATAAGGGAGAGGAATAGTCGGGTAAGGATAAGGGAGAGGTATAGTCGGGTCAGGGTAAGGGAGAGCTATAGTTGGGTCAGGATAAGGGAGAGGAATAGTTGAGTCAGGATAAGGGAGAGGAATAGTCGGGTAAGGATAAGGGAGAGGTATAGTCGGGTCAGGGTAAGGGAGAGCTATAGTTGGGTCAGGATAAGGGAGAGGAATAGTTGAGTCAGGATAAGGGAGAGGAATAGTCGGGTAAGGATAAGGGAGAGGTATAGTCGGGTCAGGGTAAGGGAGAGCTATAGTTGGGTCAGGATAAGGGAGAAGAATAGTCGGGTCAGGATAAGGGAGAAGAATAGTTGGGTCAGGACAAAGGACAATTTCATCACTTCATACTGGCCACTGATGCTGCATTAGTGGCAGGTGAAAACGAGACAGAGTCTGACTTCACATAATGTATTAAAGGAGAAATTACTAGCCTGTAGTCATTAAGTGTTGATAGTCTTAATGTGGGTGGAATATAATCAAGAGGAAGATGGATGATCACAAGCCATCAAATTAAGACTTTTTGCACCAGGAGTGGCATAAAGTTATCCAAAAGCAGTGTGTAAGACTGGTGGAGGTGAACATGTCAAGATTTATGAAAACTGTGATTAAAAACCAGGGTTATTCCACGAAATATTGATTTCTCAACTCTTTGAGAGAAATGTTGTCCGTAGATCAATGTTAATTTTACTCAAACATACCTATAAATAGCAAAATCAGAGAAACTGATTCGGAAACTGAAGTGGTCTTTTGATTCTTTTCCAGAGCTGTATATACATTGTTAGTTTCACTGAATGGATTTTGTGGAGCAGGTGAGTATTGATGAACTAAGAGGGACAGTGTTACATTTAGTTATAGTTACCCTGGCTATCGTCCGTGTGCTCTGTGGCCTGCATGGCTTTGCGGATCTGCATGCGGATAATGTCGATCTTGGTTTTGCTGTCCTGAAGCATCTGCTGAGCCGTCTGCAGCATCTTCTTATCCTGAGAAACACAAACACCACATACATCACTCTACAGTACTGTGTGGAGTCACTGCAGGACAATGGGGCTTTTATAAGTGGAATGTGGGTTTGAACATTTTAATGTTTTAAGAGGCTTCCCAATTGAGACCCCACACTATGGATGTCAGACTAAAACAAAAGTATAACATTTAGACAGACTGCACTCCACATCACTCTAAATCACCCTCCCAAAAATAGATTCTACAGAAAACAGGACATTTCATGCTGGAGGAAAACCAGCAACCAGTAACTCTAACTCCGCAGGTAAACCTAATCCACCTTTTACAGACCATAATACTTTATAACAGACATGTTCCAGAACATAGGCTTGTTTGGATATGTATGTTTAACTATACACAATCAGTTATAGAGTAATAGTAAAAGAATGAGGTATTATAGGACAACATACAGTACCTTCAAAGAGCTAAAGTAGAACACATGGCATAAAGCAACTTTCACACCACAGACACACACACACACACACACACACATCAGAAAGGCAGAAAGTGACATGTGATAGGAAGGAAGTGAGTGAGAGAGATGCAGAAACAGCTTCTAAAACTAAATTAACACACTGAGTCAGCGATTTCCCAACCAGCCTGACTAACAAACAGTTCAGAAAATCACATATAGATCACAGACACTCTCAGCTCAACTTCAGGACAGAAGCATGTGTGTGTGTGTGTGTGTATCTGTGTGTGTGTGTGTTTGTGGTCTGTGTGTGTGATGGGATTTTTTTTGGGATCTGCTCCAACAGACCACAAACCAGACCACCTCAATTCTATTAGGACAATTACATTTACCTTCATTACTGATGTACAGCAGGGTGCGGTTCATTAGTGTGTGTGTTTGGTTTTGTTTTAATGTGGAATAACATGACTATGTTGTAAAACAAACTACAAACCTGAACTATATACTGTATATATACTGTACATAGAGTGAGGCTGAACACTGGTCAGTGTGCTCATGGTAATCCAGGTGAATTATGGGAGTTGGAGTGAGGGCTGATAGTGGGTGCAGGTGAATTATGGGAGTTGTAGTGAGGGCTGATAGTGGGTGCAGGTGAATTATGTGAGTTGTAGTGAGGTCTGACAGTGGGTGCAGGTGAATTATGGGAGTTGGAGTGAGGGCTGATAGTGGGTGCAGGGGAATTATGGAAGTTGGAGTGAGGTCTGACAGTGGGTGCAGTTGAATTATGGGAGATGGAGTGAGGGCTGATAGTGGGTGCAGGTGAATTATGGGAGTTGGAGTGAGGGCTGATAGTGGGTGCAGGTGAATTATGGGAGTTGGAGTGAGGGCTGATAGTGGGTGTAGGTGAATAATGGGAGTTGTAGTGAGGTCTGATAGTGGGTGAAGATGAATTATGAGAATTGGAATGTGGTGTGATAGATGGTGCAGGTGAATTATGGGAGTTAGAGTGGGGTCACAATCACAATTGCTTCTGTCTGCACCGCACGTGTAGTTACATTTCTGAGGAGATACGCATTGGGCTATAGTGTAGGTTTGACACAGGCCTATAAATGGTCGGACTGGAAATTTAGCATTTATATTAGTGTGCCTTTTTTGTGTTTTGTTGTTGTTTAATTTAGTTCACGCTTAATTTAGGGGGACTGTAGGGAGGCCCAAGCGTGTTGTGGGAGGGGCACTGGTCCCCATTGACCACTCCTAGAACCACCACTGCTTCCAGATCTAATCATGACCTCCACAATTCCCCTGAACTGAAATTTCTCAAAAGTACAAACCACAAGCTAAAAAGGCTTGGTTATCTTTTTATAGCCTTCCTCTGCTTTGTGGGCATTGGAAAATAAAAAAGGATG
Organism: Astyanax mexicanus; assembly: GCF_023375975.1. NCBI lineage: Eukaryota > Metazoa > Chordata > Actinopteri > Characiformes > Acestrorhamphidae > Astyanax > Astyanax mexicanus. The sequence continues at coordinate 18,485,848 of NC_064410.1, read as the reverse complement.
AAAAAGATCTTTAGTCATCTGTTAATAAATGTGTCAGCACAAGTGAATGAGCAGTCAGTTCAATTTACTAGCCCGATTTATCTGATGTCTGATACATTGTCATGAAAATCAGTCTTTTTAAAGGTTCACAGACTTTTGCATACAATTGTAGATTGCGTGTGTGTATAGAAGTGTGTGTTACCTTAGTAGCTCCATTAGCATAGATGGGGATCATGTTCTCTGCTCCTTGTTTGACCTTCAACTCGATGTTGAGCTGTCTCTGCAGCGCTGTGATCCGGTCCTGATTGGCTGAAGAACGGCCAGGTGTTCCCACAGGCTGAGGGTCATCTGGGGATCACAGACAGCACAACTGAGCTACAGGTACCATTGGTTTAAAATGACACTGAGATTTTTTAATCAAGTCATGTCACAGTCATGTGAACAGCCCATAAAAACATTTAGTCTTTTTACCATACACTGACTGACCAGGGAAGCTAAAGAACACTGCACTGACCTGAGGGATATGTGGGTGGGGTCTCATGGGGTCCCTTTTCTAGACAGATGCTGCGGGTCACCACCATTACTATCATCCACTGTCAGGCCATGCACAAGCACGATGGCCACAGTTACACCTCACTCACAAGATAACACCTTACAGCTTAAACTTGCATGGTCCAAAGCCATCTACTGAAGTAACGCTTCATGATCAATTTACATATTGCTATTCAATGGCTTTCGGCATGTCAGTGTATAAATAAACACATGTTAAACAAAACGCTACCATTTTAAACATCATAACATAATATGTAAAATGTAAAATATAACAATGCAATTTTTTGTGAGGAAAATGTGCTTGAAATTGTCTGAGAGAAAGTTTGTTCCACTCCTCTATGCAGAATTATTTCAGCTGTGTGATGCTTAATTTTGAGTGTCCACATGGAAGGTCTCATGTTTTCCTCAAGCCCCCTCTGATAGAGTGAAGAATTCTTTCTGGATCTATGGTAGAGATCTTGACAGGCCCTGCTGCAGCAAAGCAGCTCCAAACAATGACATTTAGAACTCCATGCTTCGTAGTAGGCATGTGGGTTTTGTGCTTACATGATGTAGAATTTACTTGTATGTACATTTTCTAGGGGTGAGCTATATAGCCCTTGAATAATATCATGATATTTCATGGTATTTTCACATAACGCTACTCTTGGCGATATAATAAAACACCGAATAAAAAAATAATATTGAGATACTGACATGTTAAAAAAAACAAGAATTTTATCAGATTTGTAAAAATCAATGAATTCAATAATGCAGAATGTCATGATACTAATAATGCATTCCAAATATCTCCATATTTTCAGGATTGAAGTTAAATGAATGATACTGGGCAGATATAAACAGCAAAAAAAGTAGTACACTGATGTGATAATTAGGGGTGGGTGATATGGAACAATATTTCAGGGTATAATATCGTTCACAATATTAAAAAATGTATGATACAATATGGCACACCCTTAACAGTGTCAATAATTTATAGTATATAAGAGGTTAAACAGTTCAGTCAGGCTCCTGAGTGTCTCAACTGCATAAGCCAGGGGGAGTGTTTTTTTTTTTACTATGGGCAAATTGGACCACATCAGAATACCTAAGGTAATGCTGGGCGATTATGGCCTAAAAAATAATCTTCCATTTTTTCCCAAAAAATCAGATTTTCAATTATAATTGAATATATATATATATATATATATATATATATATATACATATATATATATGTATATATATATATATATATATATGTATATATATACATATATATATATATATATATATATATATATATATATATATATATATATATATATATATATATATATATATATATATATATGAGGACTGAGCTCGTAATATATATATATATATATATATATATATATATAAATATTAGTCCTTGGAGCGGAATGTTTAAAAAAATGCCTGCATTAAGTCTGTGGGTGGCCCTAGATGGATAACCACTTCAGAAATGAGTAGCGTTTTTGGATATTTTCGATGAAAAGATATTGGATGGGGGGTGGCCACCGTGACCCTGCAGTCAGGAAGCACCCGGCAGTCACAGACACAGAGATTGCGTGAACTCAAAACTTGTATTTACGTAGGTTCAAATGCCCTCCACCAACACCCACAACAACTCGAAACATAACTACGCTGCCCAGTGGGGCTCTAGTCGCTTAACTTGTAACTTTTAGTTTTTTAAAGGTCTATTCTGCCTCAGTCTTCCTCTGTAGCATATCTCTCTAAATAAATCCTGATGCAGACCAGCTGGGCCCGTCAGGAGCTGCGTGTCACTGCGTGGGGCGGAACCCATGACTCCCCGCGTCGTCACAGTAGGTAAAGTCGCAATTACTACATTTGAAAATCGCATTAAAACTGTAATCCGAATTAATAGAATTAATCGTGAAAAGGGTTGGTTTTCTTTTCTAAAAAAAATTTTAACAATTAATATTTATTGACAAACATCTGAGGAGATCTTTCCTTAACCAGGTGCAGGTTATTGAGAGATCAAAGACAGAAAACAATAAGTGAGTTACACAGTGAGTTTGCAAGAAGCACAGACGTTTTCCTATTGAACATCAAGTTCACTATTTGATTGTAAACAAAACTACTTTAATATTCTGTTAAGTGCACTTTATAAAGAGGATGGAGCCATTTGGGACATGATCTAATCAAACACAGCCCCATATTAGATAAAGTATAAAGTTCTCTATCCTGGTTCTGGTGCCCATCTGTCCCACACATTTTAGTGGACTGCCTGCTTTAACGCATCCACTGCTCTCTGAAGGCGCTTGTTATTGAGATGATTATTTGAAAACAGGCGTATTTGGAAAGAGAAAGCTCTAAAATATGAAGAGCCGGGCTTTTTCCAGGACAAGGAATGAGAATAAAAGCTTATGAATGATAAAGTGCTCACCTGCTTCAAAACTAATCAAGGCCCAATTTCACAAAAGCAACTTAGCATTAAGAACATCTAAATAAAGAAAGAGTGCTTAGTATGATGTTCGTTCGACCTTCTAAGAATCATCATGTACTAAGAAGATTTTAAGAAAACAACCTATGGTCAATAACCACTATTTGAGTTATAAAATACAGAGCTAAATGTAGCCATGCCTAACCACAGTCCAGGAGGTCCAGTATCCAACACAGACTGATGAATTTCTCTAAACACATATGCTAAATTTGAAAACCACTAGGTAATGTGAATAAAAACCTCATATCTCTGAGTGCTTGAGAGCAGTGTTGGGAGTAACGGCGTTAAAACTAACGGCTTTACTAACGCCGTTACTTTTTTTCAGTAACGAGTAATCTAACTAATTACTCTGACTGTAACTATAACGCCGTTACCATTTCCGACACCCCGTTACTGCACGTTACTTTAGCCGCTCTATGAACTTTTTTTTTTTACTTCGCTTTGCCCTGGTTAACCCCTCCTCTTTCCTGTGAACTTGAGCTTCTGGCCGCTGTGCCTGTGTGTTGGCGTGGTGAAGTAAGACACAATTGTGACGATTTGCTGCTCTAATCAATTCAGTGATCGCCGTGGACAGCCCAAGTTTCGAATTAAGGACGTTAAGCTCTTTTTAGCTGCTCCGGTTTTTGTGGTGCTGCTGCTTTCTCTTTTAGAGCTCAGATTCTCTGCCCGAACCCGACCTGACCCAAAGACCGTCCCAAAAAATCTGGCTCCTATTTTTATTTTATATAAAGCTCTGGTGTGATAATCACAATGTTGCTAAGTAACCAATTATTATTGTTCACTAAAGCGAACGAAATAGCGAAAATTGAAAGTGAAAAAACATTTGTGTTAACTGAATCTAATAAAAACGGTAATTAAAAGGAAAAAACATAACAAACTGTAGTTTATTAAACTAACTAAAACGAACTAAAATTACTGAATTTTCGTGTTTAATTTATTTATAAGCGCTGTTGTACAGCGGGCAGTGTTGCCGAGCGCGTATCACTTCGTGTGGCGTTAGTTCTTGTGTAAAGCGCTCACGCTAGCCGCAAAATACGACAGAAAACACTGAAAAACTGCAGAACTATGTATGGGATTACAATATGAGCGCGAGGAGATAAAAGAGAAACAGGAGATTCAGTGTGTGAGAACATTTACCTGTGAGTAGCTCATTCCAGAACAAGCAAATCTCTCTCTCTCTCTCTCTCTCTCTCATGTTGATTAGATTGATCTCTCTGATGAGATGTGTGAAAACTAATAAAAACTAGCAAGCCCACCCTAAAAACAAATTAAAACTTACTGAATTAAACTATAATAAAATGAAAAATGTAATCACGTAGCTCTGGGGGCACGTGAACGCCTCCGCGTTTGACTTGCAGCACTGTGTGTAACGTTAGCTGTTCTTAAAAATCATTTTAATTAAATAATAGTTTTATGCTATGTTACAGTGTTAATTAACATGATTCTGATTATATTTCGCTCATTCAATCAGCCCGAAAACAGACAGTTTATGGGGCGGATCGGGTCAGGCTCATAATGACAGTTCATGGTTCGGGCTTGGGCAGAACGTGCACGGGCCCGGGCTGGGTCGGGTCGGATTTTTTGGGCCCGATCTAAGCTCTATTCTCTTTTGGTGAAACTGTTATATTAATACTATTTTAACGGTCATTAGATTGTTGTTTTTGTCCATTATTTTGTTTTGTTTATATATACATATTTCCTTTGAGTGTGGCTTGGTTTGTTTAATTTCATCCCCAGACGCGTTTTTCCGTTTTTTCTGTTTTTTTTCAGTATTATATGTTTTAGTAATTTTCTTTGGTTGTGTGGAGAATTTCGTTTTTATTTTTTGTAATTCGTTAGATTATATTTTTGTCAACATTTTGGGTTTATTTTCGTTTGTTATTTTTCTAATAATAATAGTAAATACATAATTCATTTCCTTTTTTTTTGACGGGCGAATAATAAAAGTAACGCAATAGTTACTTTTACTGGTAACTAATTACTTTTATAGTGGAGTAACTCCGTTAGTAACTCAGTTACTTTTTTGGAGAAGTAACAAGTAATTATAACTAATTACTTTTTCAAAGTAACGTGCCCAACACTGCTTGAGAGTAATGGCCACTTTATAATGGTACACTTGACAAAAGTATTTACTCATCAATGAACTTGAGTAACATACAATTTCTAATCCATAGTGTTTAATATAATGTGCACACTCGCTCAATGTTGAAATACAATTTTGCATTTATAACTCTCTACTCTCTGTCCTAAGATATTAGAATAATGTAAAAATAGCTCTAGTCTGTTTGCGAGGCTTTATAACACTTCACAGTTATGTTTTGTTTCACTCCCAAAATACAGGGAAATACCAGCATTTAATTTGGAATAACAGATAATAACAATATTAATAACAATATTCTAAAAACAGCATGTGTCTCAATCAAATTGAGAGTCAGAAATGTGCAGAGCTTCAAAGTAGGACATATCAATTTGTAGAACAAGCGGAAGAACAGTTGGTTGCACATTAAAATATCTGCTAAAACCCAGCCTGAAATATCAGGTACCAATATACTGTAACCTAAAGTGGAAAATGTATGGCTTCTCATGCACAGAGTGAATGAACCGTTATCATTCTCCTTCAAGTGTGTTGAGCTGTGCAGTGACCTCACCTCTGCTGTCGTCAGGCCCCTTCACCATGATGTGAGCGTCGAGCTCCTGCAGCTGTGTGTGCAGGGCATCCAGCTTGCGGTTGGAGGAGCGCAGTTGGCTGTCCACCTGGTGAGCATTGCGTTTGTCGGTGGTGGCACGGCGCAGGTTCTCCGCCCCTTCCTTTATCTTCAGCTCTTTACGGATCTCTCTGCGGATCCTCTCGCGCTGCTCCTCCAGACGCTGCTGCACGCTGCTGTCCGAGAAATCCGAGCTGGGGTCCAGACCCAGCTGCTCTAGCACCGAACCACCAGGGTCTGTCTGAACAACACACACACACAGACTGACACAGTTAATTCACCTACGAACTCAGATACTTCACTAAAACAGCCACATTTAGCTACGAATTATACGAGCTAACTGGACACAAACCGACACAGTAGGTATTCATTCAACACTGTAGAGCAGGGCTTCTCAAATATGTAGCCCAAAGGTCAAATTATAACATTTCTACTCTACTATTGCAAAACAAAAGTAAGAGTAATCTATTATAAGTGTTTATTTTTTTGTATTATTAATGATTATGGCTTACATCCAATGAAAACCCAAAACACCAACATATCGTCCTCAAAAAATCAAGGACATTAAAAAATAGTTTATCCAGTTTTTGTTTGAGCAATTTTGGAGCATTGCTGTAAGATTTAACTAAGAACTAAATGAGGTCAGGATGTTGTGTTTAGGATGTCCCCCACCTCATTCCCCTTTAGCCCACACCTAGCATTAGGCATGGTGCCAATATGTTCATGTATATCTAATGCAAAGGGTCTTAATTTCTTGACATTACTTCCCTACAGGGACAAGACAAGCTGTGTGAGGTCATCCGCACATCCGTGTCAGCAATGCGTGTAGCTTAAAGTTGCTCAATGTATTTATTGTTAGAGGTTTCCAAGAACATTTGGACATATATTGCATAACATTAGCTGACTGTTGTAGATGTCTACACGGAAAAGCGAGGTAGATTCTAAAACATGTAGAAGTACTATGATGAGATTTTAGGCTCAGTCCACAACACAACCGATTCGGGTTTAAATCGGGACCCCTGCTCTATACGTTGCTGTTTGCCAAGCAATATAGGCTTATACTAGTATAGGCTAATAAGGATGTTACTAAGGATACTGCCTAAGGATCTGTTAAACATGGTGGTGTGGGCGTCCTGAAATCTTCACGGACAATTTTCCTCTGCTTCAAAGCTCAGTCCTACAACTTATGTAACACATCCCAAACACGTTAAATTATCTTTTAGAAGATCAGTAGAAATTTAAAGAGGGCTATATGATATAATAACACTGTTGGATATCATGATATTGATGTAAAACACTGATGTTTTTTAATATTCTTGGTTTTTCATCACTCACCTAAAAGGCACTATTTATTTTCCAGTCTAAGAAGTAATATGCATAAGTGTGTGTTCACTGTGGACCTCTACTTTCCTCTACCTCACTCAAAATTACTCTACTTTCCTCTACCTCACTCAAAATTACTCTACTTTCCTCTACCTCCCTCTGCCTCATTCTACTAGGGCATCGAAAAAAAAAATTATATAATTGAAAAGTTACTTTATTTTAGTGATTCAGTTCAAAATGTGAAGCTCATGTATTTTTTAGATTTGTTATATTATTTAAGTGTTTATTTCTTTCATTGTTGATGATTATGGCTCATAGCCAATGAAAACCCAAAAATCAGTGTCTCAGAAAATGTGCGTATTATATAAGACAAATGGGTACTTTTACCAGTCCTGCTGGAAAATGAAGTATAAACAAAATTATTAAATATAATTATAAATAAAAGTTGTCAGCAGAGGGAAGCATGAAATGCTGTAAGATTTTGTGGGAAAACAAAACTGCACTGACTTTAGACTTGATAATAAAACACAGTGGATCAACAGCAGCAGATAACATGACTCTCCAAACCATCACTGACTGTGGAAATTTCACTCTAGACCTCAAGCGGTGTGGACTGTGTGTCTCTCCACTCTTCCTCCAGACTCCCTTGATTTTTTTTTAAATTAGTGCATTTGATTGATTTTCAAGTCAGTGCAGTGTTTTTTTTCCCGGAAAATCTTACAGCACATCATGCTTCCCTCTGCTGACAACTTTTATGCAGATGCGGATTTCATTTTTCAGCAGGACTTGGCACACTGTCTACACTGCCAAAACTATCAGTTGGTCATATATTATATTCTAATTGTCTGAAACACTGATTTTTGGGTTTTCATTGGCTGTAAGCCATAATCATCAACACTAAAAATAGATCACTCTGTGTGTAATACATCTATATAATATGAGTTTCATATTTTGAAATGAATTACTGAAATGAAGTAACTTTTCAATATTATTCAGATTTTTTTAGATGCACTAGTACTTCTCTACCTTCAACCTTACAGTCATGAGAAAAGGTATTTAAGGTGGCCAATTGCAAGTTGTTCTCCTATTTGAATCTCCTCTGAAGAGTGGCATCATGGGCTCATCAAAACAACTCTCAAATGATCTAAAAACAAAGATTGTTCAACATAGTTGTTCAGGGGAAGGATACAAAAAGTTGTCTCAGAGATTTAACCTGTCAGTTTCCACTGTGAGGAACATAGTAAGGAAATGGAAGACCACAGGGACAGTTCTTGTTAAGCCCAGAAGTGGCAGGCCAAAAAAAATATCAGAAAGGCAGAGAAGAAGAATGGTGAGAACAGTCAAGGACAATCCACAGACCACCTCCAAAGAGCTGCAGCATCATCTTGCTGCAGATGGTGTCACTGTGCATCGGTCAACAATACAGCGCACTTTGGTTTAATGCATATTGCACATTTTCTGTTAGTACAATAAACCTCATTTCAATCCTGAAATATTACTGTGTCCATCAGTTATTAGATATATCAAACTGAAATGGCTGTTGCAAACACCCAAATATTTAGAACTAAAAATGATTAAGATTAATAGGGGTGCCCAAACTTTTTCATGTGACTGTAGTACATACTCGCTCTACCTTGCTCTGCCTCCCTCTACCTCACTCTACTTTGTTCAGTCCCTATCAGAACTATTTTTACAGAGCAGGTGAGGCATGTATGTGCTGAGTAAGCAGACAGGACAGTTTCTGTGCTTATATCCTTTGCCCAAATTAAATTGGTTTATTCAGAAACGGACGTCTGACTGCCAGTACTGGCTGAGCAGATCAAAAAGCTGTCTGAAGACATTTTTGTCCTGCTGATCATTAGAATGCCTGTTCACAGAGACTTAGTAGGAGTTTAAATTCACTATATTTGTCTGAGGAAAAAAATATTACTTGAAGTTGACTTGAAATCCACTGCTATCATGCAGAAAACCAATAAGGGCATATTCCAGACTTTATTCCAAAGTCCAAGTCCTGCTTTAACAACTTCAACAGTTCTGCCCCCCCCCGGCTAGTGGCCTTCAGGTCAATTGATGTTGAGACCCCTGGCCAAAATACAGGCCCAGATACGCAAGGCATTATACCCCAAAACCAATCAATGAGTATTCTTGCTGTAGTGGCCTTAACTCAATTTCATTTAGTTTATTTTTAATAAACTGTCCCTCTGAGAGCAGGTAAACCTGATGTAGTTACTTAAAACTACAGTAAACGTAATCAGTTATCTGTCTTATTCAGCTCTCTGCAGTGAGATTGTAACATTCCTCTGCAGAGTGAAGAAGAGTGTATCTACAGTCTAATGATCCATGCTAACATGATTACAGCAGCATTAACTGAGATCAGGATAAGTACTGCTACTGATACAGCTACTGCTAACAGGATCTGATAGAAACAGGTTCACACACACACACACACACAATAACATGTTCTGTAGCGGGGCAGAGAGATTGAAACCAGTAAGCTTCTGATCTTGCATTAGAGCTGCAACTTGTATTGGATGCATTGCACTGCATTGCTCCTAGCTTTAACATGTAGTGATATTAGTATTACAACTCTGTATTCTCAATTTTATTATTAAGATAATCCAGTTATGTTCAGCATAACAGTGTACATTGAACAGAACATATGTCCTACTAAATGTCACGTCTGCTACGCACTCGTTCAAAACTAGTTTAAAACTCGAACTCCTCTGTTCCCGTCTATGGACAAACCTCGGTCCAGAACTACAATCTCCAGCATGCATCCGCCAGTGTCACATGTCCAGAACGAAAGTCGAAATTGTGTTCAGGTGTTAGTAATCTCATGTATCTCATGTCAGTTTCGCACGTATGCAAACCAGTCTATTTATCTTGTATTTTGCAAAGTATTTTCCCTATTTTCCAGTGACATACTGAGCGTTTACTTTCAGTTTGTATTTTCCATGTATTGTATTTCCGTGTTTTGATCAGAGGTGGAAAAAGTACAGAAGAATTGTAATTAAGTAAAAAGTACCTTTATTTTGCTAAAATTCTACTCAAGTAAAAGTAAAAGTACCCATCTAAAAATCTACTCGAGTAAAAGTATTGCCAGGCGGAAAAGCGTGATTTGTCACGCTAGAATTCACATCATTCAATGCTTTGCATTGTGTTTGGAGATGTAGCAGCTGCTCTGGGCTGGAAACATATTCCATGAAGATCTCTACGCTCTACAGTTCTTGACCTAAACTGAAGCTACATGAAGTTTGGAGGTCTGTAGTGATTGACTCTGCAATTATTTAATAATGACAGAGCAAGTTGCTCTGGTTCCCAGTCACTTGCACCTTTTTACAATCACTGACAGTTGGCTGTGGTATAAAAATTAGTAGCAAAGAAAATTTCACGACTGGACTTTCATGGCACCACGCTGGAATTCAGTGTTTCTTACTCCTCACGTAATTTATACTATATAATCAGTATAATGCTCTAAAAGAAGACATAGGGATTAAGTGTAGTCCTTGACAACACTGAAAACATAGAGATTTTCCATTAAAAGAAAAATGTAGTACAGAACTAGACTTAATCCCTGTCTGCAAAATCAGCTCTTAATGTTTTACTAAACTCAAATGCACTGTTCTGAAAAGCTGTGTATGCTGCTGATTCAGCACAGTGTTAGAGGAAGTGAGGTAGAAAATGTCCGTCGCCTCTAAAAGAAGCTTTGGTAATCGCTGTGTGGCACCAGCACAGGTTCTCAGTACAGGTTGGCGGAGGTGAAGTGTAGCTGAACTGGAGCTGAAGGGGTTAAAGAGCGGCGTGTATCAATACGGAGCTCAAACAACAGAACCGTTCCGCTCAAGCTGTACTTCCCCTTAACCCAGCACAGCTCTGAGCACAGGGGAAGAAAAGCAGCTCTATACTTAGAACATAACTGCCTATACACACACACAAACACAATCATACAGACACACAGGCACACACACACACAGCAATGACCAGTTTAGTTCCTGAATTTATAAGAATCAGCTAAAAGTTATTGTATAACAGTTGGAAATACAAGTGTATGTATGAAACAGCATGTGCAACTATTTTAAAATACTTATTTAAACCAAAGACATGTATTTCTCCATCATGGAGTTTGTCTTTAGTAAAAAAAACTTCAGATCAACCACTTGCTAGTGAGTAGTAACAAATGTAGGTTATTTGATAATTTTTTAAATCATTTTCAGCTGTTTAAACTTGTTTAAACTGTTTCAACTGTTCAAACTTGCTTAAAGGTCTGATCATTTTTTCATTCATTTCTAGTTACACTTGCAAACATTTCGCTTTTGATTGACTAACAGTACTGCGATGAGGCAAGAAAAACAACAGTTTTTACATGAATACCAGTCTTTGAATGTCATATGTTACTTTACAACATGTGTAAGGCCCTGCTAAGTGCAGTTCAGCCACTGACCTAGTCTTAAAGTCTTTGTGAAACGCGAAATCCACCGGAGATCCCATGTAATCCTATAGTTACTTACACACAGAGGTGTGTAGTCCAGGTCCAGAAAATAAAAATCCACCCTGGGGTTTTGTTGTACTTCACTGGTGGTGTTCCATACACAAATTCTAACCATTTGAACCTTAGCTCTAAATTACTGGGCAAAGCATATTACACTGATGTGTTATTTGCACAAATAATACAGGAACAAACTGCCATGCTGTTCCTAGCACTGTTAGCTCCTGTCTGATGAGACTGTGTCGCTGTGTGGCTTCAGCTCCCCTGCCATGAATACTAATTCACGAGTTAACGTAGACACGGTGCTTTTCCTGATCGACTCTTTTTTCTAAATATTTCTATTACTAATTACTGCAGACAATAGAGGTTGAAGAACAGTTTTATGTACAGCATGCATATACAACTCAAAGAGACTCAAAGAAAAAGTAGGCTTAGTAGAAACTCAAAGAAAAAGTGGATTCTATCAGAAGGACACCTTTAAACAGTCTTCCACAGACTTAACCTTGATTTCACTCCAAAGCAAATGATTGATTTCTTTTAGTAAAATGCTGTTCGGCAGCGTCGTTGGGTGTGCAAAATATTTTGAATCCTAAAAACGAGTCACACTGTAACAATTTTATGAACCCCTATATATAGAACCCCTATATATTTTGTATATACAAAACAATTACACATTTTTCCAATAGATAACCCTCTAAAATTACATGTATAGCACAATAATTACTGACACACAGAGAATATAACGTCTTCTTAAGTCTCCAAAACTCAAAACACATTTTTAAATACACAAAACAGCACTTTTTGAATACACAGAACTCGATTCTCTGCATAAGACAAACAACCTGATACTGTATAAAGTCCCATGTTTCCATCTTAAAACACTGCCATCCAAAACTAATCAGCCAATATATGAGTTACCTGACCAAACACCTCAATGGCTTTTTAGTACCGCTTCAATCAAAAACTAAGCACTATAAAAATACCACAGGTGAGAACCTTTTTTACTGTAACAGTGAAAGACGATACAAAGAGCATAAGAAGGAGGGTAAGAATGAGAGGGAGAGGAAGAGTGAGAGGAAAGGCAGAGCTGCTATAGGTGTTCGTGACCAACAAAGACCAATTTTAAATTAAATCAGAGCCACCCTGTGAGTGGCTAAACAGAGGGTTCAGCCCAACTTCAGCCATTTTACTGTTGTCTCTGTCATTCAGACATGTAGACTTATAACTGTAAATATGTTGCATTGACTTATTTGGTGAAAAACAAAATGTGTATCTGCAAATAGCTCTGTGCATTTGAACAAAACAATTTGAACTGTGTTATTATTATGGCTAAGCTTACTGAAGACGAGAGTACTTTTTATTTTGCCCAACACTGTGTGTAATTAGACAAAAATCTGGTTATATAAAAGAAGTGTTTAAAGCTGTTTGGTGCAAAAGTTTGAATTTGATAATGCTATATGTAGTTTTGGTTACAGTGTATTAATTTTGCAGAATATAAAAGGTATTTTGTAATTTGTTTGTGTGGTTTCGTGAATCATCTTACAGACATCCCAAGTTGCAAAAGTTCAGGGAGGTTATCCCCCCGCTCCCCTCCCTCCAAAAAAAACAAAACAAAAAAAAACTTGCACACACACTAAAGGATAATGAAACTTTACTTTTATATTCATTCATTTTACTTTTTCTTAAATTAAATTTAGAGTAGTCAGAGGTGAAATTAGTTTTATCTTTTTTCTTTTTGGAAGGCCCTGCCTCTGCTTTCCTTTTTTCTTTTTTTTTGGACAAAAAGCCTTTATTTGACAAAAATTGACAGTTACAATATCACAAAAAATTGCACAACATCAAAAACATTTCGTATCATATTACAATAATTATTAATATTGCCTCCGGCATGATCTGCTTTCTCTCACTCACTAAACAAATCCCGTCCGGGAGGGGGGAAAAAACACTGCCCGCCCACACTAAAAACTGATTGGCTGTCTCACAGACTCTTTGCAGAGAACAGGCCAATCAGAACCCTCTCTGTTTTCACTCTCTCCTTCCCACACGCGATTAGAGAAAAAAGTCTGTCGCCTGTGTGCGCGTTTGGGGCGCTCGTTCTGAATTCCGGGAGATTATATGTGACTCGCGGGCATCAGGGAGCCGCTACCGAAATGCGGGAGACTCCCGCAGCTTCAGGGAGACTTGGTTTGTCTGATCTTAAGTATTTTGTAGGGCTGCAATGATTAGTCGGTGTAATCAACAACATTGACTAAAAAAATGTTGATGCGGAAAAATTTCACAGTTGACATGTCGTTAATGTGTGATAGAGAGAGAGAGAGCGCATGCGAGAGAAAAAAGGGTGAGAGAGAAAGATACAAACACATAGTGAGAGAGTTAGGTTGAGCTGAGAGGAGTTTAAACAGGCTTCACTTCTTTATTACCTAAACTAATGTTAGCTGGCTACTCTGTCCACTCCATGATTATTTTTTTCCAGACAGAAAGAAAGCACGAGGAGAAGTAAGTGCAGATAGCGAGATAATTATCTTTAGCAACGCGCTAGCTAGCCTTAGCGATGAGCTAGCTAAAATACTAATATACCCAGAGAGAGAACTACCGTTAGTGACGTGCTAGCTACAATACTAATGTTTCCAGGGAGACTACTAACGTTAGTGATGAGCTAGCTAACCGACGAGCTAAATTACTAATGTTACCGGGCAGAGAACTTAACCTAGAGACGAGTTAGCTAACTTTAGCAATAATCTTGCTAACACATTAATATTGCCGGGAAGAGAACTAAAGATAGCGACAAGCTAGCTAACCATAGTGACGAGCTAGCTAAAATGCTAATGTTACCGGGGAGAGTACTAAAGCTAGTGACGAGCTAGCTAACCTTAGCGACAAGCTAGCTAACTCACTAATGTTACTGAAAGGAGAACTAAAGCTAGCAATGACCTAACTAACCATAGTAATAAGCTAGCTAACCATAGTGACGAGCTAGCTAAAATGCTAATGTTACCGGGGAGAGTACTAAAGCTAGTGACGAGCTAGCTAACCTTAGCGACAAGCTAGCTAACTCACTAATGTTACTGAAAGGAGAACTAAAGCTAGCAATGACCTAACTAACCATAGTGATAAGCTAGCTAACCTTAGCAATGAGCTATCTAAAATACTAATGCTATGCGGGATAGAACTAAAGCTAGTGCTGAGCTAGCTAACCTTAGTGACGAGCTGTTTAGGGGGCAAATTATGATTGTTTTCGTATTTTATAATAGAAATGAATAGAATTAGATTCAGTTGATTTTATGTGGTTACTTCTTATTAGGTTTTAGCAGAGACACAGATTAAGCATAATGTTGATAAATAGAGAAGATACTTTAATGTTTTTATTTTTAAATCTTAATCCGGTCTCGGTCTTGACTCAGACTTGACTATGAAAAACACTAGGTATCTCCTTGGAAAAAAATATAAAAAAGGGAAAAATGCATACAAGTACCCTACAATCTCCTAATCAAATATTTAGCTGTCCTCACCAAAAGAAAGCACAAATTGAGGGTATGGCAAAAAATAATCGTGATAAATCAACTAACAGAAAAAATAATCAGCAGATTAGTCGACTACTAAAATAGTCATTAGTTGCAGCCCTAGTATTTTTATAAGAGCAGCCTAGTTTTTAAAACTGTGTCTTAGCAATAGGAAAAAAAATGTAAAATAGTTTTTTGCCTCTCAAGTTCATACAACCCATATATGGAAACTAGGTCACGTTTAGAAATCACTGTTTTACTGTGAGATGACAAAATATACTTACATATATCAACTAAAAGTGGAAGTACTTTTGATAGAATTTATTCTTTAAAGAAACAAAAAAGGTTTTCCTTCAAAAAAAAAATGTTTGAGTATGCTATGTAGAAACACAGACTTTACCACTGAATTCAAACTGTACTCTACACACCTGTAACAAAGGAGAACCTATTATTTATATGGTTCTATATAGTGCCAAATAAAGGTTTTCTGATATGTAAATATTGTGCAACTCTTTATGATACTGTAGTGTTGTAGTAAAGACCAAGAGTTTTAGTATGTTAGTGAAAGTCAAGACTGAAACCAGGAGTGAAGAACTTATATTATTATGATAAACAGATGCATTTACCGAATAGAAAATACTCTTAAAATACTTCTAAATAAGCAAATACTAGGAATTGTGGATTTATTGGTGTCAGTTTCACAGAATTTGACCATCAGCATAAAATGATGTACAACAAAGTGCATAGCTTAGCTTGTTCGTGTCTCGTTAACACACGTACACTGACTGCAACTCTTCCTGTTGCGTTATCCAGTTAAAAATAATCATAAATTATAATGAAAGGCCATAAATGAGAACAGTTCTGCTGTTGTTTGAATATGTATAGAATACACTAGAACTATGCTACACTAAAGTCTGTTTAAACTGTGTAACATAAGCTTACAGGAAAAATACAAAAAATAACAAAAATATATAAAGGCAAAAATGATCCAATATTGATATTCGACATTACATACTGATGACGTGTTGCAAACTAAAACAATACGATGTATTAATGTATAATTTTTATCCCACCCCTGGTCTCGACAACAACTTCCGAGTCCACCTCACACCGAGACCGAGACAAGACCAATTCCTACTAAGATCAAAACCAAGACCGCTTTAGTTGGTGGTTCAGAAATGAGCACTAAAACACTATAATACTATATATCACTGACCAAATAAATAGTTCTATAATCCATTATACAGAAGAACCACTTCTCTAGATAAAAGGAGAGTTTCAGACTGGACTGTGTTGGAACACGGCCCAGTAAAAGCCAACCAATCAGATAAAGCTCACAGTCTGTCCACATTTAGGAGAGCTATGAATTTATTTATTTATTCACATACATAAAATATATTTTTACGTTTATTGACAGAAGAAATCAAACTAAAAGGACAGAAAGGAACCGTGCTGCATTTTCTGAAAACGGAAATGATGGACTCTGAATCGAGTACATACATTCAACACGACCCAGTCGTCAGTATATGTGTGTGTGTATGTGGAGTCAGGGGTGTATCTGAAGTCTCTTACCACAGAGTCTGTTTCATTGGTGTCAGACAGGACGCTTATCTCTTCGCTGAGCTCCTCCGAGCCCTCACACACTCCTCCCTCGCTCGCCATTACTCTCCTCTAACCTCCTGCTCTCGTCTGTTTCTCTTTCTGTGTGTGTGTGTGTGTGTGTGTAACTTCATCTGTCAGTCTACTAAGCCTACTTCCTCCACAAGACATCAGAGAGAGGCAGAGTAGCTACCACCCCAGTTTCCTGTTCCTATACATACAACAGACGAGATCATTGCCATTTTACCCTCTTGCTCTTGTTCTAATGTCTGATCAAGCACACACACACACAAACACACACACTCAACCACATCACTTCCTGTTCACAGGGTGGGAGACGACCAACCTAAGGTGACTGGTAGAGAGTATATGCGCCTACCTAAAAACATTTAGAATTGTGTGTGTTTCTTTTGTGTGTATGTTTGTCTGTGTTGCTGAACAGTTCCACTTCTTCAGTCCTGGGTTAAAGATCAAAAGTGTGATCCGATTTGCTGTAGGTAACAATGGTAAATGTAAGGGATAGGACAAAATTGAAACAGTTTGGGTGCCCCTGATAATTTATATGACTATCTTTTATAATTCATTGGTTGTTCAGATCAGCAATTTTAGTTAAATATATCATATAGCAGATGAACACGGTGATATTTGAAAAGTGAAATTAAGTTTATAGGATTTACAGAAAGTGTGCAATAATTATTTTAACAAATACAAGCAAGTTATTAGCTTTAGCACTAATTACTGGAACAAAAAAATTGTTTGGTAAGCTCATTGACCCTTAATCTACATACACAGGTGAATCCAATTATGAGAAAAGAGTTAAGGAGTCAATTAAAAGTTTTTTTTTTCTCTTTTTTGCAACTTCTCTGAAGAGTGGCAACATGGGAGCCTCAAAACACAACTCTCAAATGACCTGAAAACAAAGATTGTTCAACATCATGGTTTAAAGGATGGATACAAAAAGTTATCTCAGAAATTTCAGCTGTCAGTTTCCACTGTGAGGAACATAGTGAGGAAATGGAAGACCACAGACACAGTTCTAGTTAAGGCCAGAAGTGTCTGGCCAAGAAAAATCTCAGATAATGAGAGGAGAAGGATGGTGAGAACAGTCATAGTCAACCCACAGACCAACTCCAAACACCTACAACATCATCTTACAGCAGATGGAGTCACTGTGCATCGTTCACTATTCACTATTCATTACACAAGGAGAGGCCGTATGGGAGAGAAATGCAGAAGAAGCCTTTCCTTTCACCCAAACAGAGACACTTGAGGTGCTAAAGCACATTCGACCAAGCCAGCTTCATTTTGGAATAAGGTTCTGTGGACTGATGAAACTAAAATCGAGTTATTTGGAGCACAGTATGCATGGTGGAAAAAACGCAGCATTCCAAGACCAACACTTGCTGCCCACAGTAAAATTTGGTGGTGGTTCATCATACTGTGGGGCTGTGTGTTCAGTGCAGGTACTGGGAATCTTGTTAAAGTTGAGGGTCGCATGGATTCCAGTCAATATCAGCAGATTCTTGAGAACAATGTTTAAAAATCAGTGAGAAAGTTGAAGTTGTGTCGGGGCTGGATGCTTCAACAAGACAACGACCCTAAACACTAAACACTGCTCAAAATCTACTAAAGCATTCATGCAGAGGAACAAGTACAACGTTCTGGAATGATCATCTCAGTCCCCAGACCTCTATGGGGTGATTTAAAGCGGGCTGTTCATGATCAGAAAACATCAAACCTGACTGAACTGGAGATGTTTTGTAAAGAAGAATGATCCAAAATACCTTCAACCAGAAGCCAGACTCTCATTGGAAGCTATAGGAAGAGTTTAGAGGCTGTTACTTTTGCAAAAGGAGGATCTACTAAATATTGATGTAATTTTTCTGTTGAGGTGCCCAAATTTTTCACAGTATCATGATACTTGTGTTATCATGGGCAACATATTGTGATAATATCGTATCGTTAGATTCCCTGTGATTCACACTCTTAGTAATTTTTCCATTTTTTTCCTTCTAATATCGATTACAGAGTACTGATACAATACCTCTGATATCTGAGTTCAATATCCAATGGGTTCCTATTAATCCTGATATTGGTAGGTTGCCATTTATTTACAGGTTTTAATATTAGTGTAACACTAATTTGCAGTTAAACACAGAGTGATATTACTATATTTAGTATACGATACAATATTACTATATTTAATTACTATTACTGTTGGAATAATTCCCAAATTACATATTTAACCCTTACACACACTCCCCCAGCTTTCTGTCAGAGCCCCTGTGCTGAGCTTGCAGCTCCTGACCGACGCTTTAAGCCACTAATCTAATAACAGCCCTCACGGTTAGCCCTGCTTACTGCTCCAAATTAATCCTCAGCATTAATTGTGCGTAACAATTATCATTTCATATCGCAGATTCCAGCCTTTAATCTCCCACAATCCGATAAGAACGTCTCGGACAGATTCCAAGAAAAAAATCCTCAAATATTGGGTATGGGATTAAAAACACACTGCCCTGTTTTCCTCAGGAGAAGGCTCAGAGAGATGCTATTAGTGACACACACACACACACACACACACACACACATACACACACAGCACTCAGCACAGGCCGGTCAGAAGGCCCTGCAGTCGCAGTGGCCAATCGCTCTGTTTTCATATTTCAGATTAAATCAGAGCCACAGAGATGATGTGCGTGTGTGTGTGTGTGCGTGTGCGTGTGTGTGTGTGTGTGTGTGTGTGCGTGTGTGTGATAGGTTAGTTTGAATTGCCCTCACATCTCATCCTCTGCACAGACTCAACTGCAGCAGATTTAGGTTACGAGAGCCTACAGGAGTGACACTGCATTCTAATTACCAACAAAGCGCACGCACACGCACACACACACACACACACACACACAATCTGAGCCTGTCTGCTGCTTTACCACTTCTCAGCAGGAAGCAAATCTGAGCCTTGCAACGAGTCGGCAGTGCTGGACAAAGAGATTACACTGAGACTAGCCTGAGACAGAGTGTGTGTGTGTGTGTGTGTGTGTGTATAATAATAAGCATAACATTTGAACCACCTCCTTGTTTGTATACCCATCATGCATTATCCACTGATCAAATAGGACACTCTCTCTCTGTATTTCTCTATATTTCTCTAATAAATTCAGACTGTAGTCTAGTAACTGTTTCTCTGCATACTTTATTATCCTCCTTTCACCCTGTTTCTCAACGCTCAGGACCCCACAGGATAGACCACCACAGAGCAGCTATTATTATTATTTGGGTGGTGGGTAATTATTCTCAGCACTGCAGTGATTAGCACTGAGGTGTTAGTGTGTGTTGTGCTTGTAAGAGTGAATCAGATACAGCAGTGCTGCTGGAGTTTTTAAACACTCTGTTTGCTTACTGTCCTCCTCTCTATTAGACATCTAGCTGTGAAAAAAATAATAATAAGTATTATGCTTGATCCACCATCAGAGAATCTATCAGAGACAGTAGATCCACCAGTGAGAAGATTGCATGTTTAGGTTATCTTACTTAATATATACTTAATTTGCAAGAACACTGGCTTTTTGACAGTTTTAAAATATTTTCTGTAATCTTTCAGATTGTGCATTTTATAGCCATATTTTACTGTTTCTGGTGGTACAGTCAGGCCTGCTGATTCATGGCCTTTTGAAAGTGTGTGCTCTGAAAGACAGCAGTGCTGTGACAGGGCCAAGTGAGAGGAAATGGCAGGAGGCATCATGCTTCGATTAGTTGCTTAACTGAATAACAGTCAATAGATTAAGCTGTAATAGAAATAACGGTTAGTAGCCTCCTGAGACAGAGAGTTTAGTTGCCTGGCTATTAAATGCACCAAGACCTTTCCTACACCACAGATCCTCACATCCGCAGAGCCAGAACACCCATCTATAGCTACAGACATAGAGCATTCATCTAGAGCTAGATACACAGAGCACTCGTCAACAGCTACAGACATAGAGCATTTTCACAGAACACTCATATATAGCTACAGACAAAGAGCACTCACCTAGAGCAAGAAACACAGAATACCCATCTACAGCTACAACATAGAGCACTCATCTAGAGCTAGACACACAAAGCACTCATCTGCAGCTGCAGACATAGAGCATTCACCTACAGCTAGATACACAGAGCACTCATCTACAGCTACAGACACAGAAAATTAATCTAGAGCTAGAGACACAGAGCACTCATCTACGGCTAAAGACATAGAGCATTCACCTACAGCTAGATACACAGAGCACTCATCTACAGCTTCAGACACAGAACATTCATCTAGTGCTAGAGACACAGAGCACTCATCTACGGCTAAAGACATAGAGCATTCACCTAGAGCTAGATACTGAGAGCACTCATTTATAGCTACAGACATAGAGCATTCACCTAGAGCTAAAAACACAGAGCACTCATCAACAGCTACAATTTAGAGCATTCACCTATAGCTAAATACACATAGCACTCATCTACAGCTACAGACATAGAGCATTCACCTACAGCTAGATACACAGAGCACTTATCTACAGCTACAGACATAGAGCATTCACCTATAGCTAGAGACACAGAACACTTATCTACAGCTACAGACATAGAGCATTCACCTATAGCTAGAGAAACAGAACACTTATCTACATATACAGACATAGAGCGTTCACCTATAGCTAGAGAAACAGAACACTTATCTACATATACAGACATAGAGCATTCACTTAGAGCTAGAGACACAGAGCACTCATCTACATATACAGACATAGAGCATTCACCTATAGCTAGAGAAACAGAACACTTATCTACATATACAGACATAGAGCATTCACCTAGAGCTAGAGAAACAGAGCATTTATCTACATATACAGACATAGAGCATTCACCTAGAGCTAGAGACACAGAGCACTCATCTACATATACAGACATAGAGCATTCACTTAGAGCTAGAGACACAGAACACTTATCTACATATACATACATAGAGCATTCACCTATAGCTAGAGACACAGAGCATTTATCTACATATACAGACATAGAGCATTCACCTAGAGCTAGAGACACAGAGCACTCATCTACATATACAGACATAGAGCATTCACCTAGAGCTAGAGACACAGAACACTTATCTACATATACAGACATAGAACATTCACCTATAGCTAGAGAAACAGAGCATTTATCTACATATACAGACATAGAGCATTCACCTAGAGCTAGAGACACAGAGCACTCATCTACATATACAGACATAGAGCATTCACTTAGAGCTAGAGACACAGAGCACTCATCTACATATACAGACACAGAGCACTCATTTATAGCTACAATTTAGAGCATTCACCTACAGGTCTTTCTCAAAACATTAGCATCTTTTCCATAATGAAATGATAAAAAATAAACTTTCATATATTTTAGATTCATTGCACACCAACTAAAATATTTAAGGTCTTTTATTGTTTTAATACTGATGATTTTGGAATACAGCTCATGAAAACCCAAAATTTCTAACTCACAAAATTAGCATATCATGAAAAGGTTCTCTAAACGAGCTAATAACCTAATCATCTGAATCAACGAATTAACTCTAAACACCTGCAAAAGATTCCTGAGGCTTTTAAAAACTCCCAGCCTGGTTCATTACTCAAAACCGCAATCATGGGTAAGACTGCCGACCTGACTGCTGTCCAGAAGGCCATCGTTGACACCCTCAAGCAAGAGGGTAAGACACAGAAAGAAATTTCAGAACGAATAGGCTGTTCCCAGAGTGCTGTATCAAGGCACCTCAGTGGGAAGTCTGTGGGAAGGAAAAAGTGTGGCAAAAAATGCTGCACAACGAGAAGAGGTGACCAGACCCTGAGGAAGATTGTGGAGAAGGTCCGATTCCAGACCTTGGGGGACCTGCGGAAGCAGTGGACTGAGTCTGGAGTAGAAACATCCAGAGCCACCGTGCACAGGCGTGTGCAGGAAATGGGCTACAGGTGCCGCATTCCCCAGCTCAAGCCACTTTCGAACCAGAAACAGCGGCAGAAGCGCCTGACCTGGGCTACAGAGAAGCAGCACTGGACTGTTGCTCAGTTTTTGCATGTCATTCAGAAATCAAGGTGCCAGAGTCTGGAGGAAGACTGGGGAGAAGGAAATGGAGAAGTCCAGTGTCAAGTACCCACAGTCAGGGATGGTCTGGGGTGCCATGTCAGCTGCTGGTGTTGGTCCACTGTGTTTTATCAAGGGCAGGGTCAATGCAGCTAGCTGTCAGGAGATTTTGGAGCACTTCATGCTTCCATCTGATGAAGATTTCATTTTTCAGCAGGACATGGCACCTGCTCACAGTGCCAAAACCCCTGGTAAATCATTTACTGACCATGGTATTACTGTGCTCAATTGGCCTGCCAACTCTCCTGATCTGAACCCCATAGAGAATCTGGGGGATATTTGTTGAGAAAGTTGAAGCAGTCATTTCAACCAAGTATTGAGTGCATAACTGAACATAATTATTTGAAGGTTGACTTTTTTGTATTAAAAACACTTTTCTTTTATTGGTCGGATGAAATATGCTTTTTTTTGCCAAAATCATCAATATTAAAACAATAAAAGGCTTAAACTACTACAGTTGTGTGTGATAAATCTAAAATATATGAAAGTCTAATGTTTATCAGTACATTACAGAAAATAATGAACTTTATCACAATATTAGAGCATTCACCTAGAGCTAGAACATAGAGCACTCACCTAGAGCTACAGACATAGAGCACTAACCTAGATCTAGATAAACAGAGCACTCATCTATAGCGAAAAAAAGAGCACCCACCTAGAGCTAGAGACACAGAGCACCCATCTACTGTTACAGACATAGACACTCACCTATAGCTAGATACAAAGAGTACCTATCTACAGTTACAGACAT
This sequence comes from Astyanax mexicanus, assembly GCF_023375975.1. NCBI lineage: Eukaryota > Metazoa > Chordata > Actinopteri > Characiformes > Acestrorhamphidae > Astyanax > Astyanax mexicanus. The sequence goes on along the minus strand of NC_064410.1, from coordinate 18,462,331 downwards.
AGAGCTTTTACCTACAGCTAGATGCACAGAGCACCTATCTACAGCTACGACATAGAGCATTCACCTAGAGCTAAAGACGCAGAGCCCCAAAAAAACATTTCCTGTGAATTAACAAAAATTATTAATTATATTTTAGGCTGTTGCTCAGGCTTTAATTCTCTGGTTTTCAAGAAAATAAAATGCTTTAATAAATAAATATAAAAAGTTTATTTTTCTATGTGGACTGTTCTTCTTTCTTGTTATGAAAAAGTTAATCATACAGGAGTGCAGAGTAAAGGAAAGCTCAGGCTTCAGTGCAGAGCCAGAAGTGCTTTCTACTCTACCAGATTATTACTGAACTCTGGAGGGCTGCCACATCAGATAGAGAGGGTGGAGTTAAAGGGAGGAAGAAAAAAGAGATGTGGAGGAGAGAGAGGAACACAGCAGATTCACCTCTATGAGCACAGACAATCACGCCACCTGATTGTGTTCATATTACACGGCTTATACAAAAATTCTGGCCTGAATGTAACATTGATATCCTTGTTTTTTCATAAGCCATAGACCAGCATCCAGATCTGAATGAGATCATGCAGTAAGTAGTAAGTGTGGTGGAAAACTTTGTTAGAACTGGGCTTTCTGTCTAACCAATGTAAGCAGACAATTAAACAATTAGGATAAGCAGACCCCCTAAAAATCAAAACTGTGCTATTATATGTGATTTTACATCAAGAAAAGTTTTCAAATGCTAACTGTGTTTATTAAAACATTTCCGAATTTCTCCTCATGGAGTCTAGTATTATTTATTGTTGATCATATCTGCAGCTGGTTTGGTAAATCAGAGCTTAATGATGGTAAATTAGGTGAGCTGCTGATGGAATTTAATACATCCACTGGGGCGCTGGCCTGTGGCTATCAAGGAAAATATGGAAATGAGCAGACTAGCTCACAACGTCTCATCTACTTCGGAATGAAAAAATATTAAAAAAAAGGTCAGGGATGGAGGCAGACCAGTTAAGCACCTGTAAACACTTTTTCCGCAACCATGTCTTTGTAATGTGTGCAGCATGTGGTTTAGCATTGACTTGTTGAACACTGCATGGACATCCCTGTGAAATATGTGGTTCTAAAGGCACCATATTTTGCTCTGAGGTCTCAATGTACATTTTTTCATTACTGCTGCATCACAGAAATGTGATGTGTCCACTGGGAGATGGTCTATTATCCCAGAATCCTCAGAGTCCAGTAGAGAAGTGGACAGTGTCTTTGGACATGGTGAACATAAGGCGTTTGTTCTGTAAAGTGGTAAATGGTATAGAGCTTGTTGGTGGTGATCAGAGTTCGTAAAGTAATCTACTGGTCATGTGGTTCAATCAGCTGTTGTTGAAGGACGGTTCTTGATGCAGTGCAGATCTGTATTTTTTGTGAAACTGGAGATCCAATTTTTCCTCCTCAGAGACGTTGCCTTTCATGGATACTGCTTTTGTATCAAATACTAATTATAATCACCAGTTTGACATCACCTGTTTGAAATTATACCTTTTTAATGAGCCCTAAACTTTACTAGTCCCAATTTTTTTTACTTTTGGAATGTTGGATGTATTCCAGGCCCAAAATGAAGGAATGAATACAGTAATTGATAATGAATATAGTATGCTGCTGGATAGTAACAAATGCAATGAGGCTGAGCATATAAAACATTAAATATCTACACTTATCATGAAACATCATGATTATTTACGGCAAAGTACTTTTAATTGTGATGATATTGAAGTTACACATATATAGCATATTTCTGCATACACTATAAAATGTGTTTTCAAGTCAACTGTGTAACATTTGAATAAATTATATGGCTAGGAAAGTTTTTCCACATAAAAACGGCTTGAAACTTTTAAGTAAACGTTACTCAGAAAACTTGGTGGACTTACACTCTACACACATTGCTTTTACACTCAGAAGTAATCCAGCATACACTGGAGACAAGCTGCAGCCAATTAAGCACAGAGTACTCTCAACCGGAAACAACCATCCATTTTGAGGTCTGCATATTAGTGCACTGACCCAGAATAAAATGCCAATCCATATCTGGACATTCAAACAAATCAAGGCAATTTAAAGTGTCCAATTAACATGATCATCATGTTTTTGCACTGTGGGAAGAAACCCACGGAGATAGGAAGAACATGGTCACTCCACCCTAATAGGGACTTGAACCCAGGACCCCAGTGCTAGAAGGCAAATAGGCCACTCTCCCACCTGTTTACAGTGGTAGGTATGGAGGTAAGCTACAAAAATCTGCAACATTGTTGGACACTGCCATGGTGTTTCTCCTCACTTTCCTCAGGCCGTCAGAGGTCACGCAAACACCAAATAAATGGCCAACTGATTTTAATGGACATAAAAAGCAGATTAAAAATGATTATGAAGGCTGGGGATGAGGGAGCTTTGGTAAGCATGATGATTATCTGGGGGGTTATATCAGCTGCAGTGTGTGTGTGTGTGTGTGTGTGTGTGTGTGTGTGTGCTGCCATCTGCTAAAAAAGGTGCTTATGTGTTTGATTTTGCTCCCCTTACATGCCCTTAAAATGCACACCTCAGGTCACCAGTGACCCATGACCTAATTTTCCCTGTACTGCTTGACTATACAGTGCCCTCCAAAAGTATTGGATCAGAGAGGCCATTCCATTTATTTCTGCTGTCGACTGAAACCATTTGAGTTTGACATTAAAAGACGAATATGAAGCAAATAATCAATGTTTCAGCTTTTATTTTCAGGTATTTACATCTAGATCTAGTACACAGTTCAGAAGATTGAGCACTCTCTGCCTGAACCCACCCATTTTTCTTTTAAGCAAAATGATTGGAACAAAATCATTAATAAGATTTCATAGTAGTTGCAAATCATTTTATTGTAGTAACCGCATCATGTCAGTGACACACTGACATCACTAAACTTTTATATATATATTTTTTGTGATGTTTTTGCAGGCATCGTGTTTTGGGTAATTATATTGCTGCATGATTAAGGATCTAACAGTCAGTTTGGTGCATTTTTCTTTAAAGGACCACAATGTAACAAATTTTTAGTGGTAAATGATAAAATGATCAGGATGTATCATCAGATATTAAGGAAACATGCTGAGTGAAAGCACTGGCAGCTCTTGTCAGCAGGGCTCTCAGGTCTTACACAATGCAACTTTAAATTGAGAAACAAATTGTTTCTGTAGGTGTCTGAGTTCATTAAACACACAATGAAAATTAACAAGCTCATTCCATAAGAAGCCATTCAAGCTCAAATCATGACACTACCTCCACTTTGTTTCACAAAGATACGAGATAAGATAGCAGTGTTCTCAAGTCTCACGCTTTGAGCGTGTGACACACGCACCTCAGCGAGTTCACACGCTCACACGTGACACATGGTATTTCTTATGCTTGCCAATCCATCGGCTGTATATTATAATGTACTCTCGTTGAGCCAATCAGAATATAGATCGCTCTGTTGCTAGGCAGACCTAGTCAAAGAGGGTGGAGTTTCAGCCAGGTCAGGTGAGGTCAAGAACTGTGCGAAGAACTGTCCGATTCGAAAGTTCGCATCGGTGAACAACTGAAGGACAATGGCGACAAACCCGCACAATCAAAAAGTTTTTGATGCCACTAACAACTGATTTAGGGTTTTTCTTTACAGCACTTGTAATGTTTCTGTCATTAACTGCTGTGGTTTTTATTGGTGTACCAGTTAGCCCTCTGTTACTTAGTATACCAGTGATGACTTTCTTATTTAGGAATTTTCCAAACGTTGTACTGGCATTGTACAATGGCTCTGAGTTATTTTCAATCTTCTCTCAGCTCCAAAACTGCTTGTTTTTAACCAGAGACAGCTGTTTGATTTTCATGTTGGTTACTCCTCTAACTATAGACGGTCAGTCTGCACAGGTAAAACCCAAATCAGAAATGTGTAGACATTCAGTGCTGTTTATTGTTTGAAAAATCAATGTATCAGGACAAAAAAAGGGTTGGGTACATTTGGAGGACACTGTATGTCCAAAAGTAACATTTCTTTTAATATGTTGATCAGTTTCGGATCCCGAATCATCCTGCTTGCCATCAGCAGCCCGAGTCCGAGAGAGTACAGTCGGCCATGTGCTCTCTTGGTGAGTAGAGAGATTTTATAACGTAATGTAATGTTGCTTGACTCCACCCTTTAATCACTCCACCACAGCACTTTAAAACAACTAAATTAATTAATTAGACGTAGTGTCTAGATACATTTGGACACAGAATTTGCATAAACTGTTAAGGAAATCTAGGCATTTAAGGGTTAATTAAGGTTGTGGATACCAGCTAGCACGCTTACATAAGCACAAACACACAGCTAACCTGCAGCAAACCACAGAGCTACGTTCCATTCAGTGAGTGTCTTACGGCCCTCTGGCTGAAAGAGGATTGTGCTTTTGTGGAGTCCACTCAGCCAAAGCCATTCCCTCATCATCCTCACGCACTGCAACACGGCCAGGCTTAGCGCCAAGCGGGAGAAGACACGCCCATTATCCTCACACACTCTCACGCATACAGACCACACACATTACACATTACAAACATTCCTGTGTTCTTTTTTATTCTGTGCAGTGATGTTTGACAGTTGTATCGGGGCAGTTGTATTGTGTCAACATTTTGAAGGCTTGGTCTTTTTTTTTAGAGTCACATCAAGCTCCATCACATCTTACTGAACTCTGATTAACACAACGTTATTGGTCACCTGAACACGCTTGGAGGAGAACACTCATTCTGTAACATCAGCTACTGGACACCTGTGCTGCAGCAAGTGTTCTCTTTCAAGCGTGTTCAGGTGACCAATGACGTTGTGTTAATAGGAGTTTAATAAGATGTGATGGAGCTTGATGTGACTCTAAAAAGACCAAGCCTTCAGGCTCCTACTCTTCCAGGCAGCACTGTGTGATGGGTTTACCTATTAGATGGAATTAAATCTGTGGAGAAATTTAGGAAATATCTTAATAGAATTAATAGTTATTAATCTTAATAGATTTAATTAGATTTAATTAATAATTAATAGAATTAATAATAATTAATAACCAATTCCAGGTTTTATACAGAACAGGTTCGTTTAGGAATTCTGGCTGGACAGTTAACTACACTGTATTCTACTATGGTAGCGTATATTCTCTAACTCAGTAACTGCTGTGTTAACATGCAATTAAAGGCTAACTAAAGCTGACTGCATTTTCCTATAGATATAGCAGGTTACATATTACTGCAGCTTATTCTTACCAAACTTCCAGACTGTACACTATACTCTCCAGTCTGTAAATGACCTAATGCCATATTTATGATATAATAATAATAATAATAATAATAATAATAATAATACATTTTATTTATATAGCGCTTTTCAAGATTCTCAAAGACGCTTTATATACAAAATAAGGCGCAAATTAAAAGACAAAAAACAACAAAAATAAGGAACAGTCTTTAAATTGAACACAAAAATAATAATATAGACAGTTTTCCCAATGACAATTTACAATTTATATATATATATATATATATATATATATATATATATATATATATATATATATATAATTTATATATATATAATTTATATATATATATATAATATATATAGTTTCTACAAGTTTTCTTAAATTACATTAAGGGACAATGATATTGTTAAAGTTTTACTAGTGATGGGACAATCCACTTTTTTCAGCCCTGATCCGATTCTGATATAAAACTGCTGATACCGATGCAAATACCAATACTTTTAGTTTATTATTAGTAATATGATTAAGGTAACATAATGAGGCTGAAACAGACCACACAGCCCTTTGAAGAGTATACACAAGTGAATTTAATGTAAATGCATTCAAAAGTCATTTATTTAACACACTTTTTATACAAACACACAATAGTTTTCTTTTAAATTACTATTCAAAGACTATTTTTTTGCACTGGTTGCGCAGGACACTTTTATTTTGACATGGCTAACTGGCAACACTAACTGTATTTCCGAGCTGAATTAAATAAGTTTTAAATAACAGATTGATTTCTTAGAGCTGGTTAGAGTGGGTAGGATCTGTGGTTTGATATTTGATGTGGATTATGGCTGTAGTTCACTTTAGATTACTTATTACATTCAGTATGCCGGAATGGGGCTGCCGGCCCAATGCTAGCTAGGCTAACAGACCGCTGGTGTTAATGGAGCTAGCTAACAGCTAACTGGTGATGCTAACTGTATTTCTGAACTAATTTAATCACTGTTTTTACCAGCAGATGGGTGTGTTTATGCTGGTTAGTGTTTGTAGATCCTGTGGTTTTATAGGATATGTGGATTATGACCATAGTGTACTCCAGCATGTAGTTAATATCTTTACAACACCAGAATGCAGTGGTCAGCTAAAGTTCACCCAGTCAGCCTCAGACTTAAGCTGCTGTGGGTTCAGGATGAACTGTGGATCTGGAATCAGGATCAGTGATGTTTTTTGTGTTAACATTACGGCAGGTTTATTGTCCAGCTAAAGCTGCGGACTGAAATATGGATTTGTAAGTGGATCGGCCGCGCTCTCCTGATATCTGATTCGTTAAATTACGTTAATATCGGCCCCGATACCAAAATTGTATTGGATCAGTCCCATCTCTTTTTTACCACTAAATACATGCTGCGGATATGTGTGTCACATCAGGCTTCTGCCTAGGGATGGTACTCAGAACATAGAATTGCCTTTATTGTCACAAGTACCAGCAAAATTAGCCATCAACCCATCCATGCAATAACATACAAGGGTGGAAAAGGAAAGGACAGGAAGATAGGGTAAGCCGCAGCATGTGCACACACAGCCAAGTATTGTAAAGTATTGTAAAATACAAAGCTTATTGCATTAAAAGAAACCAGCCAGGTCATGCCAGCCATGTTGTCTTTAATTGATTTAGATAGTTAGAGCTGTTGTAATGCACAGATCAGTTGTAAATCACATAAAGAGCAGCCGAAGTGCAGAAAAACATTCAAGGAACGCAACTCAATTGTGAACTTGTGTGTGATGCACTTTGGAGAAGAAAAAATAGCATTTTGCTCATGTTGGATGGACTTCCTGATATGTTGACTGTCCTCCTGCTGTCACTGCTGAAGTCCAGTGACAATTAATAAGGAAAAACTGACTTTCAGAGCCAAATGTGACGACACAGTGCATGAGTGAATGTACCATTCTGTTCTGTCAACTAACAGATACTCATATTATCTAGCACTGTGCTGAGTGTGGAAGAGGGAGAGCCATCCTTTCCAACTAGATAGAGCAAGGTCAACTAATGGATTGCTGTAATATCACTAGAGATCGATCAACAATCTGCACAAATAATTAAAAACACATAAAAGAGCATGTGTCTAATTTGCCAACAAAAAATACAACAGGCTACATTATCCAACTGCATGTAGCATGCATGATTTAGCTAACTGTAAAGTAAACAAATCCATTTATCCTGATTCACAATTTGTCAAAGAACATTTTCATGTGGTACAGCTGCGTTGTTACATAAGTGTGGGACCAGATACAGATACATGGGACTAGACTATATTCTATATCCTTTCAATGGGAAATGGGTGTAGTCCAAAGACTAAATTTAATCACTGTCGTGGAAACAGGCTTTATGGAGCTGATATTGGCTATATAAACAATTAAGATATTATTGTTATTATTGCTATTTAGGTTTAAATATTAGTCAAATGAATAGAATTATGGAAAACATGGGTGTTTTTAGACTAAGGAGTAGGGCAGTAGGTGGGTTCAGACATCCCAGTCTGATCCAACCTCATGGGGGGGATGGGTCAGTGAAGGGCCTGAAGCCACAGCAATAACAGGGGGCCAAGACCCGACAGCATTGCACGTCCCTCTAATCGGATTAGTCGCTCCCACTGACGACAGCTGCAAGTGTTGCTGAAGTGGGGAACACTTCTCAGCAACAGGTGTGTGAGTGCATGTGTGTGATCAGATCCGAGTTCAGAACCGATCCAGAGAGGACTGTGGAGCGCTGAGGAAAACGCTGCACATTTCTCAACACATTCCACACGCCAGCAGATCAATAAGGAGTCATTTAGTAAAAAGCGGAAGGAGAGAGATGGGGGGATTGAGGGCGAGTGAGGTGGGTTATATGAGGCTGCCTCTTCAGCTTTCTTGCACATTACTGAGAGAGAAAGAGAGAGGGAGCGAGGAAGAGGGTAAGAGAGAGAGAGAGAAAGAGAGAGAAAGAAAGAGGCAATAGAGCAATAAAAAATGAATGAGTACTGGGAATAAAACAGAATGAGAGAGGAACAGGAAGACAGAGAGAGAGAGAGAGAGTTGTCAGACTCTATGACCTCTTCCTCTAAAGCCTGTGTTTGCAGTTTTCTCATGGAAAATCGCAGGAGAGAGAGAGAGAGCGTGAATGGAGGAGATTAAACACATAAGGGATCAGAGATCAATATGAGAGATGAAAGTGAGAGAGGAGAGCATGAGGGCCATTAGGTACAGATATCTGTGGTCTGGACAGAGTGGATGGGCTCTCGCAAGACAAGCGCAGCACTCAGACACACTCTACTCCAGCAGACGTGATAAAACTGGTGATAAGAGCGGGTGGCAGAACTACAACTTCATCAGCAGTGCTCATGTTCTCGCAACATTCTGTCAGAGGCGAGACATGAATCAGGCACTCACTGAAGTAAAAGCGAGGGTTAGCTTTAATTCCACACAGCTCAGGTGTACGGTTACAAACAAACGTACCACCAAGGCCTAATCCCATTTCAATCCTTGTCCCTAACGCTCAGTTCTACCCCTTTCTTTTGCGTGTTCATACCTAGGGGTAGAGCTTGCCCTGTTTGGGATAAAAGGGTAAAGTGTCTCGTTTCTGTTTTGTATAGAGGGTTGTAATGTCCAGATTCTCGTTGGGATAGAGGGGTAGAGTGTCACAATTCTTGTTGGAATAAAAGGGTTGATTGTCCTGATTCTTGTTGGGATAGAGGGGAATAGTGTCCTGATTCTTGTTGGGATAGAGTGGTAGAGTGTCCTGTTTTTGTTGGGATAGAGTGGTAGAATGTCCTGATTCTTTTTGGGCTAGAGTGGTAGAGTGTCCTGATTCTTGTTGGGATAGAGTGGTAGAGTGTCCTGATTCTTGTTGGGATAGAATGGTAGAGTGTCCTGATTCTTGTTGGAATAGAGTGGTAGAGTGTCCTGATTATTGTTGTGATAGAGGGATAGGGTGTTCTGATTCTTGTTGGGATTGAGTGGTAGAGTGTCCTGATTCTTGTTGAGATAGAGGGGCAGGGTGTTCTGTTTCTTGTTGGGATAGAGGGTAAAGTGTCCTGATTCTTGTTGGGATAGAGGGGTAGGGTGTCCTGATTCTTGTTGGGATAGAGGGTTAGGGTGTTGATTTTTGTTGGGATAGAGGGTTAGGGTGTTGATTTTTGTTGGGATAGAGGGGTAGGGTGTTCTGTTTCCTGTTGGGATAGAGGGTTAGGGTGTTGATTCTTGTTGGGATAGAGGGTTAGGGTGTTGATTTTTGTTGGGATAGAGGGGTAGGGTGTTATGTTTCTTGTTGGGATAGAGGGGTAGGGTGTGTTGATTCTTGTTGGGATAGAGGAGTAGGGTGTGTTGATTCTTTTTGGGATAGAGGGGTAGGGTGTTCTGATTTTTGTTGGGATAGAGGGGTAGGGTGTGTTGATTCTTGTTGGGATAGAGGGGTAGGGTGTGTTGATTCTTTTTGGGATAGAGGGTTAGGGTGTTGATTTTTGTTGGGATAGAGGGTTAGGGTGTTGATTTTTGTTGGGATAGAGGGGTAGGGTGTTATGTTTCTTGTTGGGATAGAGGGGTAGGGTGTGTTGATTCTTGTTGGGATAGAGGGGCAGGGTGTTGATTTTTGTTGGGATAGAGGGGTAGGGTGTTATGTTTCTTGTTGGGATAGAGGGGTAGGGTGTGTTGATTCTTGTTGGGATAGAGGAGTAGGGTGTGTTGATTATTTTTGGGATAGAGGGGTAGGGTGTTCTGATTTTTGTTGGGATAGAGGGGTAGGGTGTTCTGATTCTTGTTGGGATAGAGGGGTAGGGTGTGTTGATTCTTTTTGGGATAGAGGGGTAGGGTGTTCTGATTTTTGTTGGGATAGAGGGGTAGGGTGTTCTGATTCTTGTTGGGATAGAGGGGTAGGGTGTGTTGATTCTTTTTGGGATAGAGGGGTAGGGTGTTCTGATCTTTGTTGGGATAGAGGGTTAGGGTGTTGATTCTTTTTGGGATAGAGGGGTAGGGTGTTCTGATTCTTGTTGGGATAGAGGGGTAGGGTGTTCTTATTCTTGTTGGGATAGAGGGGTAGGGTGTGTTGATTCTATTTGGGATAGAGGGGTAGAGTGTCCTGATTCTTGTTGGGATAGAGTGGTAGAGTGTCCTGATTCTTGTTGTGATAGAGGGATAGGGTGTTCTGATTCTTGTTGGGATAGAGTGGTAGAGTGTCCTGATTCTTGTTGGGATAGAGTGGTAGAGTGTCCTGATTCTTGTTGGGATAGAATGGTAGAATGTCCTGATTATTTTTGGGCTAGAGTGGTAGAGTGTCCTGATTCTTGTTGGGATAGAGTGGTAGAGTGTCCTGATTCTTGTTGGGATAGAGTGGTAGAGTGTCCTGATTCTTGTTGGAATAGAGTGGTAGAGTGTCCTGATTCTTGTTGTGATAGAGGGATAGGGTGTTCTGATTCTTGTTGGGATAGAGTGGTAGAGTGTCCTGATTCTTGTTGGGATAGAGTGGTAGAGTGTCCTGATTCTTGTTGTGATAGAGGGATAGGGTGTTCTGATTTTTGTTGGGATAGAGTGGTAGAGTGTCCTGATTCTTGTTGGGACAGAGTGGTAGAATGTCCTGATTCTTGTTGGGATAGAGTGGTAGCGTGTTCAAATTCTTGTTTAGATAGAGGTCTAGAGTGTCCTGATTCTTAAAAGATAGAGGGGTCAAGTGTGCCAATTCTTCTTTTGGAATGGCTAGAGTGTCCCAATTTCTTGATGAGATAGAAGGTTAGGGTTACGATTCTTGTTGTGAAAGAGGGTAGAGTGCCCTGATTCTTGTTGAGATAGAGGGGCAGGGTGTTCTGTTTCTTGTTGGGATAGAGGGGTAGAGTGTCCCAATTCTTGTTTGGATAAAGGGGTAGAGTGGCCTGATTTCTGTTGGGATAGAGGGGTAGGGTGTTCTGTGTCTTGTTGGGATAGAGGGTAAAGTGTCCTGATTCTTGTTGGGATAGAGGGGTAAGGTGTCCAGATTCTTGTTGGGATAGAGGGTTAGGGTGTTGATTTTTGTTGGGATAGAGGGTCAGGGTGTTGATCTTTGTTGGGATAGAGGGGTAGGGTGTTATGTTTCTTGTTGGGATAGAGGGTTAGGGTGTTGATTCTTGTTGGGATAGAGGGTTAGGGTGTTGATTTTTGTTGGGATAGAGGGGTAGGGTGTTATGTTTCTTGTTGGGATAGAGGGGTAGAGTGTCCTGATTCTTGTTGTGATAGAGGGATAGGGTGTTCTGATTCTTGTTGGGATAGAGTGGTAGAGTGTCCTGATTCTTGTTGGGATAGAGTGGTAGAATGTCCTGATTCTTGTTGGGATAGAGTGGTAGCGTGTTCAAATTCTTGTTTAGATAGAGGTCTAGAGTGTCCTGATTCTTAAAAGATAGAGGGGTCAAGTGTGCCGATTCTTCTTTTGGAATGGCTAGAGTGTCCCAATATCTTGATGAGATAGAAGGTTAGGGTTACGATTCTTGTTGTGAAAGAGGGTAGAGTGCCCTGATTCTTGTTGAGATAGAGGGGCAGGGTGTTCTGTTTCTTGTTGGGATAGAGGGGTAGAGTGTCCCAATTCTTGTTTGGATAAAGGGGTAGAGTGGCCTGATTTCTGTTGGGATAGAGGGGTAGGGTGTTCTGTGTCTTGTTGGGATAGAGGGTAAAGTGTCCTGATTCTTGTTGGGATAGAGGGGTAAGGTGTCCAGATTCTTGTTGGGATAGAGGGTTAGGGTGTTGATTTTTGTTGGGATAGAGGGTTACGGTGTTGATCTTTGTTGGGATAGAGGGGTAGGGTGTTATGTTTCTTGTTGGGATAGAGGGTTAGGCTGTTGATTCTTGTTGGGATAGAGGGTTAGGGTGTTGATTTTTGTTGGGATAGAGGGGTAGGGTGTTATGTTTCTTGTTGGGATAGAGGGGTAGGGTGTGTTGATTCTTGTTGGGATAGAGGAGTAGGGTGTGTTGATTCTTTTTGGGATAGAGGGGTAGGGTGTTCTGATTCTTGTTGGGATAGAGGGGTAGGGTGTTCTGATTTTTGTTGGGATAGAGGGGTAGGGTGTGTTGATTCTTGTTGGAATAGAGGGGTAGGGTGTGTTGATTCTTTTTGGGATAGAGGGGTAGAGTGTCCTGATTCTTGTTGGGATAGAGTGGTAGAGTGTCCTGATTCTTGTTGTGATAGAGGGATAGGGTGTTCTGATTCTTGTTGGGATAGAGTGGTAGAGTGTCCTGATTCTTGTTGGGATAGAGTGGTAGAGTGTCCTGATTCTTGTTGGGATAGAATGGTAGAATGTCCTGATTCTTTTTGGGCTAGAGTGGTAGAGTGTCCTGATTCTCGTTGGGATAGAGTGGTAGAGTGTCCTGATTCTTGTTGGGATAGAGTGGTAGAGTGTCCTGATTCTTGTTGGAATAGAGTGGTAGAGTGTCCTGATTCTTGTTGTGATAGAGGGATAGGGTGTTCTGATTCTTGTTGGGATAGAGTGGTAGAGTGTCCTGATTCTTGTTGGGATAGAGTGGTAGAGTGTCCTGATTCTTGTTGTGATAGAGGGATAGGGTGTTCTGATTTTTGTTGGGATAGAGTGGTAGAGTGTCCTGATTCTTGTTGGGACAGAGTGGTAGAATGTCCTGATTCTTGTTGGGATAGAGTGGTAGCGTGTTCAAATTCTTGTTTAGATAGAGGTCTAGAGTGTCCTGATTCTTAAAAGATAGAGGGGTCAAGTGTGCCAATTCTTCTTTTGGAATGGCTAGAGTGTCCCAATTTCTTGATGAGATAGAAGGTTAGGGTTACGATTCTTGTTGTGAAAGAGGGTAGAGTGCCCTGATTCTTGTTGAGATAGAGGGGCAGGGTGTTCTGTTTCTTGTTGGGATAGAGGGGTAGAGTGTCCCAATTCTTGTTTGGATAAAGGGGTAGAGTGGCCTGATTTCTGTTGGGATAGAGGGGTAGGGTGTTCTGTGTCTTGTTGGGATAGAGGGTAAAGTGTCCTGATTCTTGTTGGGATAGAGGGGTAAGGTGTCCAGATTCTTGTTGGGATAGAGGGTTAGGGTGTTGATTTTTGTTGGGATAGAGGGTCAGGGTGTTGATCTTTGTTGGGATAGAGGGGTAGGGTGTTATGTTTCTTGTTGGGATAGAGGGTTAGGGTGTTGATTCTTGTTGGGATAGAGGGTTAGGGTGTTGATTTTTGTTGGGATAGAGGGGTAGGGTGTTATGTTTCTTGTTGGGATAGAGTGGTAGAGTGTCCTGATTCTTGTTGGGATAGAGTGGTAGAATGTCCTGATTCTTGTTGGGATAGAGTGGTAGCGTGTTCAAATTCTTGTTTAGATAGAGGTCTAGAGTGTCCTGATTCTTAAAAGATAGAGGGGTCAAGTGTGCCGATTCTTCTTTTGGAATGGCTAGAGTGTCCCAATATCTTGATGAGATAGAAGGTTAGGGTTACGATTATTGTTGTGAAAGAGGGTAGAGTGCCCTGATTCTTGTTGAGATAGAGGGGCAGGGTGTTCTGTTTCTTGTTGGGATAGAGGGGTAGAGTGTCCCAATTCTTGTTTGGATAAAGGGGTAGAGTGGCCTGATTTCTGTTGGGATAGAGGGGTAGGGTGTTCTGTGTCTTGTTGGGATAGAGGGTAAAGTGTCCTGATTCTTGTTGGGATAGAGGGGTAAGGTGTCCAGATTCTTGTTGGGATAGAGGGTTAGGGTGTTGATTTTTGTTGGGATAGAGGGTTAGGGTGTTGATCTTTGTTGGGATAGAGGGGTAGGGTGTTATGTTTCTTGTTGGGATAGAGGGTTAGGCTGTTGATTCTTGTTGGGATAGAGGGTTAGGGTGTTGATTTTTGTTGGGATAGAGGGGTAGGGTGTTATGTTTCTTGTTGGGATAGAGGGGTAGGGTGTGTTGATTCTTGTTGGGATAGAGGAGTAGGGTGTGTTGATTATTTTTGGGATAGAGGGGTAGGGTGTTCTGATTCTTGTTGGGATAGAGGGGTAGGGTGTTCTGATTTTTGTTGGGATAGAGGGGTAGGGTGTGTTGATTCTTTTTGGAATAGAGGGGTAGGGTGTGTTGATTCTTTTTGGGATAGAGGGGTAGGGTGTTCTGATTTTTGTTGGGATAGAGGGTTAGGGTGTTGATTATTTTTGGGTTAGAGGGGTAGGGTGTGTTGATTCTTTTTGGGATAGAGGGGTAGGGTGTTCTGATTTTTTTTGGGATAGAGGGTTAGGGTGTTGATTCTTTTTGGGATAGAGGGGTAGGGTGTTCTGTTTCTTGTTGTAAAGTGTTAGAACTACATGGCCAGATAGACACTCCAAGCGAAAGATTATGAGAAATCTCCAAGTAGACAACTATGCAAGCGACCAAAGAAACATATAAGTGTAGTATTTTTTGACCATTGCATTATATTTAATGTAGTTTTAAAAACAGCACTTATCTACAAAACAAGCATTTAATAACTAGCTAGTAGGGTTTGTTCCTTTGCATTTTCTGATGGACTCATTATGGGAATAGAAGAATTCATATTATCTGTTATCTAATGTTCTACTGGGTTGTAGAACCCCTATGGTTCCTCTCACGTGTTGATCTGTTTTTAAGCAGTAAAGTCAGATCTGATTCAGTCTGATCACACTGGGTGCACATTTTAAGGAGTGTAAACAGAATCTGTTCAAAATAAATCCCAATACTGTGTAGATATAAAACACTGTAATGCCAGGTGTAAACAGGCCCATAGATGAGTGAGTGCACAAATCAAAAAGCTGTGCATATGCCTGCATCACTTTGCCGTCAGACAGGAACAAGAAGTTCCGTGTGTATGTATAAACAGACTCTGTTTGGATACCCCACACAACTTATGTAGTTTCTGTAGAAAAGAATTGTCGTTAGAAAATGACTCCCTGGATCACTGATCAACATGAAACTACTGGAACCGTGCCTAATGCCAGGCGAGGGCTAGAGGCGTACAAAGCCTCCACCCGTATTGAGCTGTGGAGCAGTGGATCTGTGTGGGATGAGTTGTGGAGTTTGAGATGAAGTGGATGGTCATCATTTCACTTTCTTTACGTCATTAAGAAATGCTCTTGTCACTGAATGCAATCAAATCCTTACAGCAGTGTTCTAAAATTCAGTAGAAAGTCATCTCTGGACAGAAGAGACAGTTACTTCAACAAAAGCAGGATAAACTATTTTTAATAGCCTTCATTTCCAGTGTTGGGCACGTTACTTTGAAAAAGTAATTAGTTATAGTTACTCGTTACTTCTCCAAAAAAGTAACTGAGTTACTAACGGAGTTACTCCACTATAAAAGTAATTAGTTACCAGTAAAAGTAACTATCACGTTACTTTTTATTATTCGCCCATCAAAAAAAAAGGAAATCAATTATGCATTTACTATTATTATTAGAAAAACAACAAACGAAAATAAACCCATAATGTTGACAAAAATATAACGAATTTCAAAAAAATAAAACGAAATTCTTCACACAACCAAAGAAAATTACTAAAACTTGTAATACTGAAAAACATGAAAAACGCGTCTGGGGATGAAATTAAACAAACCAAGCCACACTCAAAGGAAATATGTATATATAAACAAAACAAAATAATGGACAAAAACAACAATCTAATGACCGTTAAAATAGTATTAATATAACAGCTTCACCAAAAGAGAATAGAGCTTAGATCGGGCCCAAAACGTGCACGTTCTGCCAGAGCCCGACCCAACCCGAACCATGAACTGTCATTATGAGCCCGAACCGATCCGCCCCATAAACTGTCTGTTTTCGGTCTGATTGAATGAGCGAAATATGATCAGAATTATGTTAATTTACACTGTAACATAAAAGCATAGAACTATTATTTAATTTAAATGATTTTTAAGAACAGCTACACACAGTGCTGCAAGTCAAACGTGGAAGCGTTCACGTGCGCCCAAAGCTACGTGATTACATTTTAATTGTATTTATTTATTTATTTTTTAGTTTTTAGGGTGGGCTTGCTAGTTTTTATTAGTTTGTCACACATCTCACACACTGTATCTCCTGTTTCTCTTTTATCTCCTCGCGCTCATATTGTAATCCCATACATAGTTCTGCAGTTTTTCAGTGTTTTCTGACGTATTTTGCGGCTAGCGCGAGCGCTTTACACAAGAACTAACGCCACAGACCACGAAGTGATACGCGCTCGGCAACACCTGCCGCTGTACAACTCCGCTGTACAACAGCTCTTATAAATAAATTAAACACGAAAATTAGGGTATTCTATCAGTAATTTCAGTTCGTTTTAGTTAATTTTATAAACACAAGCAGCTAAAAAGAGCTTAACGTCCTTAAATCGGAACTTGGCCTGTCCACGGCAATCACTGAATTGATTAGAGCACCCAAATCATCACAACTGTGCCTCACTTCACCACGCCAAACCACAGGCACAGCGGCCAGAAGCTCAAGTTCACCGGACAGAGGAGGGGTTAACCAGGGCAAAGCAAAGTTAAAACAAAAAAAAGTTCATAGAGCGGCTAAAGTAACGTGCAGTAACGGGGTGTCGGAAATGGTAACGGCGTTATAGTTACAGTCATAGTAATTAGTTAGATTACTCGTTACTGAAAAAAAGTAACGGCGTTAGTAACACTGTTCATTTCAGAAGAAACAACTTTTGTCTACTTGTCACACTGGTGTCCATATGCATGTCTGGACTTTTGGTTTCCCAGAAGAATATTACACTCCCTCTACCAGTTTGTCTTCATTCTCAGGTAAACAGAGCACACATACTCTGTCTTCCAGGTAGTTTAGTAGAAAACAGGTCTCATCAGACCTCAGGCCACCTTCCATCACTCCTAGTTTCAGTTCCCACAAGTGGATAGGGGTCAGCAAGGGCGCTCTTAATATTCACCAGTTTCCAATAAGGAGCTGTTTTCAAATGTTCCTTTGCGTAAATAGAGCTGGACCATTATTCTATATCAATATTTATTGATAATAACGCTGATTATACATTTTTAAAACACATTTTCTGCAGCTAAATGCCAGTGTCCTGAGCTTTATGACTCAACACCAGAAAAAAAACATACATAGCAGAATACACATATCATATTAAACAGCTAAATTTATCTTATCCAAGTGTAACCTTCTTATGATAGTGCTGTGTAGAACTTGGTAATACAATATCAATTTCACAATATACGGCTTGATTTAAAATATGATAATAATTACAATATTTTGTTACATTTTGTAAGCCAGATATATTGTAATTGATATAATACAATTTTAGAAATAAAACTGCAATGGTATATCAAATGTATAAAGCTGAGTAAAAGTAAAGTGTACTTTGTCTACAAAATACAACACTATTTTTACATCTAAACTAATAAATAAAATATCATTAGTTTTTTTGTATCTGCACAGTTTTGCAAAATAAAATATCCCAATATGATACAATATTAATATATTCTTACAAGCCTATCCTTTAATATATAGAAATTCAAAGTTTTAAAACTTTATTTTTGGGGGGAAAATATAAATGTGGTAAAATTAGCACAGGGAAAATTTATTGTTTAAATTAAACTGTAAATAGAGACGGAGAGTCTGTTACAGGGAAAAAAATCATATTAAAAATTAGATGCAATCAATCAAATATAGGCAGCGCTAGAGGAGCTTTACCTGTGGTGGCACTGTGTCCTGTCCATGCTTTTATACTGTAATTAGTCCTTAGGAACAGTGTGTAAAACTGCCTCCACCATGTTTGAAGATTGTGCTTTATTCTGAATAGCTCTCACTGTATGTTGTTGATCTGCTTCAAAATGTTTTTTAGTAAAATAGTGAATTCTGTTACTTAACTCAATAATTATAGGGTCAGAGACAAATAAGAGTTGGCATGATGTCCAAATTAAAAATATGCTTTAAACGTGTTAAAACAACATGTTAGATGTTTGTTTAAATGTATAGTTTGCATTTCTGTTGGTGTCATAGTATTTTATATGACATTTCTACCATTTTAATCAATTAAAGACTCACAGTCCCTTTAAATTGTCAGATGGTGTAATCATAAAAAGGGCACCAAATATTAAATAATTCTTCTTTCTAGAAGTTATGCAAGAGTCCTGGTGACAAAAAATGTATTAATTATGAAATAAAATCTCAAATTTTATATTGGATTTTTGTTGCACTGAGCAAGTCAGTGTGCTGTAGACATTAATGTTTTCTTTCTATTTTTGGGTCAGTTGGTTTAAAATCATTTTAAATGTAATTTTCACAGTTTAGTATAGGGTAAAATCATATTCATTGTAACCTTTTTGTTAAATTTCAGATTGTTATGAGAAATATTGATTACACCAATTAACATTTATCGGTTACACCAACTGACCGACTATCTGTAGAAAGAATGACAAATGGCCCAAATCCAATATTCGTATATTCTTGGCTGTTTGCACAGTTTCTAAATGTGACCCCTTTCTGACATTAGTCTGCAAAGTCTACTCTGTGCACATGTACAAAACAGCAGCGCTTCATGTGAAGCTTCGGTTTCATCCTTGCCACTTTTTAGGCCACTTTTACCAGCTATGTGAGCGTGGCCATAGCTCTCCGATACTTGTCAAAACTCTCAGATAACATCTCCTTAAAAAAACGAGCAGGCGATTAATCGCATGCTCTACTGGAGCCAGTTAAACCTTATAAAGAGCTGTGCTGCATTTCCCCTGCGTTACAGTGTGCTCTGTAGTGTACAGAGGCAGTGAGTGTACAGGTCCAGCACGGCCGCTGTGGCCATTTAACCCAATCAGCTCTTCCCCTGCTGCATTAGGGCTTCATCAGCAGGCCGGCGCCGGGGGATCAGCTCTGCATGAGATCAGCTCTGGATGAGCGGCGCCGGCTATGAATAAATCTCTGCACTGCAGCACAACCGGGGGGCTGGGGGTCTCCGCAGGGCCTGCTGTCCTCTCTCCTCCTATAATCAGCATATTCAATCAGTCTCAAGTGTTTTTTATAATCTTTCTTACAGACGCGATGCAGCTCAGCACCGGCATGAATGACCAATGACACACAGACTGGAGCTCAGCTTTTATCATGAATAGAAAGGAAGTGTACTTTACTGTAGGACTGCAACAATTAGTCAATATAATCAGCAATCTCAACTTTAAATATCTGTCAATTCCAAATTTAACTGTGGACTATTTGTCCATGTGTAACAGCAAAACACTCCACACAGTGCTGGACCCAGAAACACTCTGGAAAAGGAAATGCTGTTTTTTTACACTTGAAATCCTTTAATTTTCGCAGAAAATCACCAGTCGTCCTTTTAATCTGATGCACCTTATGTATGGATTTTACTGGTCAGGTTGTAAGAGGCAGTAAAGCCATTCTGCTGAAGTGCAGCGTTATACAGGAGTTTCAGTGAAGTTTCTCCAGTACCGGGGCTGTAGTAGCATTAGCATTAGCCACTTACCGTGCTAAATGGTAGCTCTTTTGCCATTTAGAGCTGAGTATTATCAGCCTGTAGCCTGCTGCTAACCACGGCTAGCACAGCTAGAGCAGTATTAGCATTACCCGCTAGCTAATATTGGAAATAATATGAAACACTTGCTAATATCGCCATGGCTTACCGGAACTCTCAGGGTTCCTCAGTGTGGCTAGCTTTAGTAGAAATCTGGAAATCTAAGCTTACTGTAAATAAACAGAAGTGCTTTACTCACCCAAATAAACAGTTTTCAGGAGAAAACACAGAAATCTGTGTAACATTAAAAGACTTTAAAAGAATGTCGGTTTTTTTAGAATTACAGTTTTGTTTACTTAACATAGCTTAGCTTTACTGGTCATGCTGTTTTAGAATTAGAATTCACCCCTGTGCCTTACTAGTGCCTTACTAGTGTCTCAGAATGCACTTTGTTATCCAGTGCACCTTATGTATTAAAATATACCAAAAAATATATGTTTAATAATAGTGCACCTTATAACCCGGTGAACCTTATAGTGTGAAAAATACGGTAGGCTCACTCACTTAGACTGGTCACCAAAAGTGACAAACACAACAACTTAAATATTAACTCACAAAATATCAGCATATATATTTACATTTAGACCTGTTCTGGACATCTTCTGCAAATATATAGAGTATGTATGTAAATACATTTTAAAATCACTGTGAGATAAGCATACGTAACAAGAGGCACATTTCTTTCTGTAAGTCAAAGTCTCAGCTCACAAGTCTTAGATAGAAATGTGTGTTTCTGTATATTATTCCAGCACATTTAAAAATAGGTTTAGAGTAGATTTTATTAAAAATGAGATTAATGACAGTTTAACTACAGTTTTTACATTGTTGTAGCTCAGTTTGTACTGAACTTTGGAAACGAATTATTTCAGTAGGTAAAAATCAGTCTACCTCAGAAGTGTCTGAAGGGGCTCAATCTCCAGAGGGTTAAGAAGAAGATTAATCAACTATGATTAATCACAGAAAATTGTTGTGATTAATTTGTTTATTTTTTAAGTAATTAACACCACTAATAACAACACCTGACTGTTCTTGTTTGTTTATTTATTAATTTTAATTAAACCTTTTGGTGCCTCTGAGCACTGGGTGACTCTGGGCAGTGGCCAGGTGGTCCATATGGTAGATCCTGCAGTGGGAGTTGGTTTAAATTTGGAACAGGTTAGAATAGGCTAGAAAAGAGGTCGAGTGTTATAATAATGCATCTACAAAATCAAGCCTAAGACACAGAGGAGAAATAAAGCGATGCGAGTGAATCTCTGCAGTGCTGGCCCGCTGGACTCAGTGGGAGCTGATTTGGACAGGCCCGTGTTTCTGTAAAGATTAATTGAATTAATTGCACTCAGTTAGAGAGAAATCCGCTTGCTCTGAAAGCTCCGTCCTTGATGAAAGTGAATTAACGGTGAAACCGATGCTTTCAAATTTGCTGTGTCTGTTTGTTTTGGTTCTCTCTTCGGATGGACATCAGGAGTAAACAGATTATCATCCCTGGCTGAAATTCAGTAACAGCTACCCACTGATTCTGATTGAAAATCACTTCTACTCTATTTAATTCTCATCCAGAATCACGCATCCTAATTAGAGCTGAGCTAAAGAGCATTTTACAGGCTTCAGACACTCGCTGGTGTCCCAGATTAACTATCCAAGTGTTTGGTCTGAAAACCACCCTTTAAACATTTGATATTTACTTGTAATAATTAATGCATATTCCAGACTAAACAGCGTTAGAGATGAGGTTAGGCTGTGAAGCTAAACTTAGCATCTTAGGAGCTACATTTTTGAACCCGTACATTATTTAAAGTGAAATTAAAATTTCGAATAAGAGCCTCTAGGCAAAGCTAAGAAGGTTTATTTGATTAAGCAAATACATTTTCACTCCCGAATAAATGAGTCGCTCCCAGGACAAATTCTGGGCTTGTTTAGGGGACAAACTTATTATCACTGGTTTGTTTTCACACACAATAACTGTGGATTGATTACAGAAGTCCATGTGTCACTTTTCTGCGTGTAGTTTCAGTAAAGCTTCGTCCATTTGCTGCTTTTTATTATTTTTATTGTATATAAACACTGCTGTGAGCTGTGAGGAACAGAGCTTTTGGGATGCTCAGCATTTTACTGTGCAGGAGCTCCACCAATCAGATCAGTGGGATCTAACAACAGAGTACAACAATGATATCAAATGGTTGGGGTTTTAAACACAATAGAAGATTACCCACTACAAACACCAATCTTTATATCTAAACTAATAGTTAAGAATTTATTCTCTTTTTTGGAAAATAAATATATTAGTCAAAGTCTAAATATCACAATACAATATTGATGTTTCCTTGCTATCTTTTCTCATAAAGACCCACTTGCTGTCCTTTCTGTCACTCTGCTCTTCTGACCTTCACCCCTCTCCTTCCCGTTAACAGGAGGAATATGGAGGTGTAAACAGCCTGTGTTGACTGTCACAATAAGGGCTGAGGATTCATACTGGACTGTACCCGGAACAGGGCGGAGCAGTGGAGCAGGTACTCCACACCAGAGCACACAGAGTGAGAGAAAATGCCGGACTAATTTGTAGTCTTACACTAATTTAGTTTAGTCATTGTACAGCACCGATGTAATATATTATATATATACACTATATTATATTATATTATATTATATTATCTATACAGTATATTCTCTACAGATTACAGCAAGTCACAGAGTAGCACATTTTCCAAAATTTCTTTATCCTATTAAAAATGTACCCTTATACAAAAATACAATGTTATTGTTTTATTACTGTGCCTTTAAGACTAATATATGTAAATAAGCTCTGCTCTGGTTGGCTGAATAATCTTATTCAACAGCAGTTTAAACAAACTGAAGTATGTAACTCGTATAAATGTGTAGAGCTAGACCACTAACTTACTACAATAGACACTTCACCTTTTCCTGAAGTTCTGTGAGTCTACTGCTTTTTGAAAAGGGATCCCTGACACCCACACATTACATACAATATAAAGCATATTTCAAAAAGATTGGGGGTGAAGTGTTTAATGTTACTTCCCTGAGTTTTTTATCAGATGCTATAAGCTGAACAGATATATATGGGAAAAAATTAGACCACTTAAAAATGATGAGTTTCTTTGATTTTACCCAATTGAAAACCTCTGAAATATAATCAAGAGGAAGATGGATGATCACAGGCTGAACTTCTTGCATTTTTGTACCAGGAGTGGCATAAATTTATCCAAAAGCAGTGTGTAAGACTAGTGGAGGAGAGCATGCCAAGATGCATGAAAACTGTGATTAAAAATCCAGGATTATTCAACCAAATATTGATTTCTGAACTCTTAAAACTTTATGAATATGAACTTGTTTTCTTTGCATTATTTGAGTCTGAAAGCTCTGCATCTTTTTTGTTATTTCAGCCATTTCTCCTGTTTTGCAAATAAATGCTCCAAATAACAATATTTTATTTGGAATTTGTGAGAAATATTGTGCGTAGTTTAGAATAAAACGACCTATAAACCTATAAATAGCAAAATCAAAGAAATATATATATCATATATATAGTTTTTTTAGATTTGGACAGCTTGTTTTAAAACATCAAGTATCAGCTAATACTGCTAAGAAGAAAATCATGGATACATAAACTGTGTTAATATAGGAAAATAATATTTACTAAATTACATAATTGTTTATGAGAGAGCAACAACCAGCTTAGCTGTGCCTATGTATGATTTTCTGTTTTCACAAGAATCTGACTCCTGAATCTGACTCCTGACTCCTGAAGGCCGAATTTTAACAGTACCCCAGAGCTTATTGTTCAGCTGAGACATGTTTGCTCTCCTAATTTTGCTTCTTTAGGAACTAAAAGTATACAACGCACAGACCCCACACCCCTACACTGTATCTCAATTCATCAACAGATTTCTTTTAAGGTTATTTCCATTTCATTGGAAATGTAAACTCCAGGAGACTCCTCTATCTGGAGACTCTAAAGCTACATCACCTTACCTCAACCAATCATCAGCTTTCACTTGTCTTTAAAAGACCTCTTATCACACCTCTCTTCTCGATTTCAAAAGAGTGTAATTCACACTTCCATCCTCCTTTTTTTAAATCGATGAACACACTTATGGATTTGGAGGGGTTTGTAAATTACTAAAAACTAGTAAAACAATTGTCAACAAAAAAAGAAAAGAAAAGGTTTCAGATGATGTTTTACTTCTGATTTCTGATGTTTGTTAACTACGTTAACCTGGTCGCTTCAGCAGCAATCCGTGTTTGTATTAATAAGAGGAGTCAGTGTCGGAGAGAGGGCTTTGGCCTTGCTCTTTAATGAGGCACTGCGGTTTGTTTTGCCTGGGCTAATGGCGAACACTGAGACGATTATTTCAGCCAGAACAGGGTAATTGATTTTGCTCACTGAGCCTAATGCATCTGAGGCAGGCCTGGACCAGAAGTTACTGAACGGAGGGGTGGGGTGTCAGTATATAATCTCTGTTCTGTAATCAGATTCAGAGTATTTCTTTCTGTTGTAGTTAAACAGATTGTTTTAAATTAGTGAAAAGTATACACTGACAAGTCAAGTGCTGAATTAACTCACAGACTTGATTTTAACTCTTTTCCAGGGTTTATATAGTTAAATTCTTTTTGGAGTAAAATCAACACTTTAAACATAGCTAAACATTTAACACACTGCCAGAGTTACTTTTTAACTCCCTATATTGTTAAGCTAACATTTAAAGAGTTAAAAATGAATTAGACGAAGATATATATAATCAATATGACTAACAGTTGTCTATTTAGGAAAGGTTAGCTTGTTTTTGGCTCTTAATGCTGCTTCCTCTCTGCCAGTCTATTTGCTGATTGCATAGTGTAGTTCTCTGTGCACTTTCAGGACTTGTTCACACTTTACAGTACGGAAAATAGTACAGTTAGGCCCATAACTATTTGAACAGTGACACAATCTTCATGATGTGATCTCTGCATGCCACCACACAGGATATGAAATTAAACAAATAAGATGCAATTAAAGTATAGATTTTCAAATTTAATTCAAGGAGCTGAACAGAAATATCCCATTACAAGATCAGGACAAGTTCAGGACCATATTTCTTTAAAGCCTCCTCATTTCAGAGGCCCAAAAGTAATTGGAAACATTATCTTAAAAGCTATTTTATGTGCTGTATGGGCTTTTCCCTCATGAATATAGCATCAGTTAAACAGGTAAAAAGGTCTGGAGCTGATTCCAGGTGTGGTATTTGTATTTGGAATCTGTTGCTCTGAACCCACAGCATGCGGTTAGAGGAGCTCTCAATGGAACAGAAACAGATCATCATTAGTCTGAGAAAAGAAAGAATCCATCAGAGTGAAAGTCTTTCTTGTACCCATATTTTTTGTTCCAGTAAAGATTTTAGGATTATAAACATTATCATCAACTGAATATGTGTCAAAAACTTACAAAATTGTCTGGCTTTCAAATGAAGTATGTATAATTAAAATATATATTGTTTATTAGTACAGTGATATACAAATGTCCCTGGCTGGTTCAGTGGTACAAACTCTAAAGATCAATATTATACCTTTGAGGGTATTCAATTAAATTCTATAGCGCTTTTTACAACAAAAGTTGTCACAAAGCAGCTTTACAGGGAAAAACAGGCTCCACGCCTCTTATGAGCATCACCACAGAGATGCCAACTATTGTGGGACACAGTGGGAGAGGAAAAACTCCCTTTAAGAGGAAGAAACCTTAAAAAGAACCAAGACTCAATCAGAGGAACCCATCCCCCTCAGGTCGACCCACTCAGTACAAACAAATCACAAACAAATAACAGAACAAAACAACAGTACAGAGAGATAATGTGAGCTATAGCTAATGTAACAGGTACTAATTGATGAATATAAAAATGTACAATTATGGTACAATTATAAATAGTGTACCTTTGATTACACGAAAGAACTTATATTCTACCTCTGTTGTTTAGTGTGCAGAATC
The DNA here is from genome assembly GCF_023375975.1 of Astyanax mexicanus. Lineage (NCBI taxonomy): Eukaryota > Metazoa > Chordata > Actinopteri > Characiformes > Acestrorhamphidae > Astyanax > Astyanax mexicanus. The sequence goes on along the minus strand of NC_064410.1, from coordinate 18,436,643 downwards.
TTTTCTAGGGTGAAGAAAAAAACACTTACAGCATCCACCAATGGAAGTAGTAGGTTTATCAGTATCTCAGTATACCATAAAGAGAAGATTAAATGAGAGCAAATACAGAGAGTTCACCACAAGCTGCAAACCATTAATAGAAAGGTCAGATGAGACTTTAACAAAAAACATCTGAAGAATCAGCCCAGTTCTGGAACAACATTATTTGGACAGACAGGTAAAACTAAGATCAACCAGTACTAAAATGATGGAAAGAAGAAGGTATGGAGACGACTTGGAATGAATCGACACAAAGTACACCACATCTTCTGTTAAACACGGTGGTGGTAGTATGGGCGTGCATGGCTTCCAGTAGCACTGGGTCACTGGTGTTTATTAAAGATGTGACAGAAGACAGAGGCAGAAGGATGAATTCTGAAGTGCACAGGGATGTACTTTCTGATCAGGTTCAACCAAATGCAGTAAGGTTGATTGGACAGCCTTTCACAGGACAGATGGACAATGACATACTGTGTATAGAGTGAGTGCTATAACATGTAATATTACCAATATTAGTAATATTGTAATATAGTAGTACCAATATTACACGTTATAACACGAACCTTGAGTGTATTATTGCGATTATACCACAGTTCCATTATCGCTGTTTATTAAAAGATTTTGAGTTAAACAGGACGAGAAAATGCGATCTGTTTAGTTATAAACACTCCGCCTGTTAAAATAGTTCCATAGCTGCTCTGCTTATAGCTGTGCTGTAAGCTCTGCATTATCTGCCATTTCAGTAAAAATTGTGGAAATCTAAGCTTATTGTAAATAAACGGAAACGCTTTACTCCCCCAAACAAACGTTTTTCAGGAGAGAAATCTGTGTAGATTAAAGCCCAAGTGCTCATTTGACTGAAAGAAAATGTTTTTATTTTTTAAGAATTAAGGTTTAGTTTACTTTGGCGCCCCCAGCGGCGAGACCTGCAGAATTACAAGAATCCACCTTACATTTAGCTTAAAATATCCTATATTAACTGTAAAATATAAACTTTTAAGCTTTTATTTTAATAATAACAACTGTTAACCTGATATTAGTGGCTGATAATGTGTGTAATAATCTGTATTTTCGAATCGCTGGGCTTATTTATTTGTGAGATCGCGCCTATTGGAGACATGGCGTTTCTGCACTGTGCCTATGGGATCCAGCACGTCGTGTTTGGTTTGTATTTGATTTGTAAGTGTTGCATCATTGCTAGGTTACCTATATGTGGTGGAGTAATACGTACCGAAAAACGTACCGAAAAAAAACGTACCGAACCAAGCGGTTTATTCTGAATTTTCTGTACCGTTACACCCCTAGTAGCTTGTTGTATGTATTTTTTGTATCGTGTTGGACACTTGTTCTTGTTTGTATTGTTTGAATGTGATATTTTTGATGAATTGTTTTCTTTTCATTTCATTTTTTTTTTTTTGAGAACTGATCAGAGACTACAGATGAAAAGTATCTCCTAAAATTAACTCTGCCTCATTTATAGAATGTATTATTCTCTGCTGATTAATCCACACTGTCCCCTCAAAATAAACAAATAAATAATGAAATTAAATACATTTAGAACAATGGAATATAATGACAGAGTACAACACTGCCATCTAGTGGGCGGGGTTTAAACACAACACTAAATGAACCACTGTCTGACATCAATCTTTACATATAAACTAATAACTAATAATTAATAACAAGTATTGTGTTTTAAAGTGATACAGTATTGTAAAACAGAATATTACAATACGATATCAATGCCTTGTGACACTCCTAGTTATTACAGATTAAATAAGAACTGATGAGAAAAAGCAGTGAGCTGTTCGGCAGCCACTGCACTCGTTTCAGCACAGGTTTGGCCGTACCCTGCAGGACTGACCTGTTTGGAGTCAGGTGTATTTTCTGGCTCAGGTCCAGCCTCAGAAAGCCACAGTGTTGAATATTTAACCATTCCCACCGGCGCAGCAGAACGGAGGCGTTCCCTGAGAGAGAGTGTGCCATCTGTGGGGCAGAGTGACCTCAGAGACGCTCTACACTCACAACCGCGAGAGCTGCGAGAGCTGCAAGAGGTCAAGAGGCCAAAGCTCTGTTCTGATTGGCTGTCATGTGTTGTACTTCATTCAAAAAGCAAACCAGGAGGAAACACTACGGTATATATGTATAAAACATATCATAACCTGCCAAACTGCTATAGGATGAATAAGCAGATATGCAAAACTGTACAACTTTGTTTTTATAGGTCTGTGTATTGCGAGAACTGGCTGATTGAATATATTGCAATACTGTAAGCAATGTGATAAATCACAATTATTTAAACCACAAATTAGGAAAACTGCAAGTGTATAAAAACAGGTGGCGGGGTTTAAACAAATCACCATATGAACCATTCACTGTCTAACACCAATCTTTACATCTATACTAATAATTAAAAGTAGATACTGTAAATTCAGTATTCAAAAACGAATATCACCATACTTCAACATATCCATTTTTTCTTAAACTCTTACACCCATTATGTATTTTTAACTTCACTGATCATTTAGGTGTACTTTGTACTTATATAATAAATACAGACTGTAGTTCTGTATCTGTTTGTCTTTATAATTATTATTGTACTCCTCCTTTCACCCTGTTCTTAATGCTAAGCACCCCACAGGATAGATTACCACAGAGCAGTTATTATTATTTGGGGGTGGGTCATTATTCTAAGCACTGCAGTGATTAGCACTGATTAGCATGGTGGTGGTGTGTATGAGGTGTTAGTATATGTTGTGCGATACAAGTGGATCAGACACAGCAGTGCTGCTGGAGTTTTTAAACACCTCAGTGTCACTGCTGCACTAAAAATAGTCGGCATCCTGTGGGAAGAGTCCTGTATGACTCGCACAAACTGACTCTAACTTTACACTGCAGTGATTAATGCATCAATAATAACCATCCAAACCTGGGGCTAGTAGTGTTTTAAGAAAATGATTTAAGTTTGATAAAAACTTTTGAGAGGCAATATGTATTACAATAAAAAGTGCAAAATGATAATTATTTTTAAAGGTTTGTTCTTTTAAAAGGATATAATTACATTATTATCTTATCATATTATCATTGCATCAGTTTCCGTAAAGCTGCTTCGTGACATCTGTTGTAAAAAGCACTATACAGATACATTTGATTTAGTGACAATTAATACATTACTTGCTATATTATTCTGAAAAAAAGTTTCCGTTTCCATTTCCATTTCAAACAAGCACAGGACATTAACTCTTTTTTAAATCTTTAAACCACCGTCTATAGACCAGCCGAAACTCATTAGTCCTAAACTACCTTTATTTATAGTCTACAATCCAGCAAAACAGAGACATGAGTCACACTGCATGTGTGTGTGTGTGTGTGTGTGTGTGTGTGTGTGTAAAGGCTGGGGGAAATGGAAAAACCAAAGCTTTTCAGAATAAAAAGATAATAGCAGTAAATTTTGCTTCTTTGTAGGGGAATAACAACACAGTCAGACTGACACAAGACTATTTTATATATTTTAGGCATTAGGTGGTTTTAAAGTACCCATATTTATGAAAAATGATAGAGTTTGATGTAGTATGTTAATACTTATCATTTTAAACAATTATAAGCTTTTCAGCAGCCAGTTTTGAATTCACTAAATTCACTCAAAAAAAAAAAAACACATTAATCTGTCTATAGGGCTACATTCATTTAACCCTGTTACTGCACTCATACTGGTTTTATAAAGAAAGTTTTAGTAAAACTTTCTGTTCAAGTAATTAGAAAATAAATTATTTATTCATCTATGGATATTGAAGGTGAGTCGGTCTGGTCAAAAAGGTCAAAAATGTGACCTTGGTCTTGTAAAAAATGTTTTAAATAGCCCCATGGTAATAAAATATAATGCAATAAAATGTAGAATATTGATTAAGCATACAGTCCATATGCATACAATTAAAAATATTTATGTCTATACAGCTTATAAACACTTAACCCTGCTACTAGACTTATTCTTAAGTTATAAAGACTGCCTATGCCTTGCCTGCTTTGAGACAGAATCCAATCAGAAAAGAGATAATTTGCATGTATTACTACTAAAGTGTTTTATATGTAAGATAACAGTATGAGATTAGAAAATGGTCATGTGGAAATCTATTTACTTTAACAACAAAAATGACCCTTTTGATTATAAATGACCCCTTTGATAATATAAGTATAATGTAATAAAAGCCATAATATTGGCCCTTTAATACAGTTATGCTGATAGTAAAGCAGTCAGCAGTCAGCTGTGGTACAAATTATCTAAAGATTGATATCTACTCTAGAAAATGTTCATATCACTTGAGTGATAAGTAATATATATATATATATATATATATATATATATATATATATATATATATATATACAATTTCTTTAAAAATGTCCATATACAGAAACTAAGCAGCAACTTAGCCCTGCTAACTTAAATTCAGCTTTTTAATAAGAAAGAAAATAGCCAGAAAACATTATTTGCATAACAAGTAGGACTGCAATAATTAGTTAACATAATGGACAATGTTGATTATAAAAATTAGTTGACTCCAAGTATCAGCTAATCATTAATTTGTAATTGCAAGGAGGAGGGAGAGGGAGGGGGAATGGCTGCTCATTCACGTACTTCACACTCAGCTCTTACCCACCAAAAACATTTCATATCTAAACATTCTCTGTGTATTTAAGGGCATTTAAATTCCATTTTCAGCTGTTTCTATCATTTTTAGAAATTGAACTAAAATTGACTAATCAGAAATAATGATCGCCCTGCAAGTCAACTACCATAATAATTCTTTGTTGCAGCCCTGATAAGAACTACTTAACTGTATGACCGAAAATATCAAACTTCAATGCCCAAAGTAGAATAAACCTATACAGAAAAATGCAGGATATTGGTATTTTAATGCAGCCAGACTCAGATATGATAGATATGATACAAATTAGATAAAGTCTGCTAAGGCTAAAGAAGGAGGCCATATCTCTGTTTTAAAGCATACAGTCCAGACTTTATGATGTCACAAAACACCATTAACATATACAGCTTAGATTTTATCCTCTGTAAACCACTTACACTGAAGATATAAGAAATATTTTAGCAAGATCTACTTTTTTTAATTAAGAAAGAATACAAGACAGGCCAATCAGAAAACACATAATTTGCATTAATAGGTCAGAAATTGGTTGTGTAAGAAATAATTTTCTACATAAACAAAAATAATGGAAACATTATACAATAAAATACAATAAAGAGTCACAAATGTCTTAACTAATTTATAAGTGACACTAGTTGAGACTTTATTAAAAATTACTCATGTGTAATGCTGGTAACAATAATACATTTAGACTTTGCCTCGATAAATAATAAAATGAGACATTGTGTTGTATTGTTAATTAATGTACCCTTAATGTAAAGTTTTACTAACGTAAAAAAGTAAAAAGAGTAAGAAGCAGTATATTGGTGCTGTTCTGCAGTCAGGCAGAGAGACAGGTGATCAGGTGTGTACAGGTGAACTGAAGCTGCTGTTTACTCTGCAGGAGGAGGAGGAGGCTGGCTCTCTCTTACCTGGGCTGAGTCGTGGCTGTTGGCCATCTCAGGTGTCGTGATGGTGGCAGGTCGGGTGGCAGTGGTTGTGGCTGGTGCTGCCCTGTCACTGCTGGAGCGGGTCTGGACCGGCGGGGAGCATCGCAGCGCGGTGGGCGGAAGTTGTGAAGGTTAAGATCATCTCAGACTGACTCTGCTCATCCCACAGCCCCCCCACACCCCCACACAGGGGCATCTTCTCCCCCAAACCCCGCTCTACCGGACCCGGGTACCCGCAGGCTGAGGACGGTGTGAGACAGCAGCGGAGCTACAGCGGGAGCCGCGCGCAGGCTGCTTTGATCCCTTGTTGCATCTTCTTTAGCGTTATCTCCTCAACTGACCGCGCGCGGCTCTCAGGCTAGATCAAACGCGGTGTGCGAGACTCGCCAATGTTTCCCTCTCCACCAGTTTTCAGAACAGCCCCGCCTTTCTGCGATCTGATTGGCTGGTAAAGCAAACTTAAAGGCAGTCTTCCGTTCTACACTGCCGAAGCCCCGCCCCCTATGCTTGTATTGAATGATACTGTAGCTCCTGCTCACAGGCAGAATGCTGAAGGCCCGCCTTACTGTGCTCTGATTGGCTGGTAGCCCACACTCAAAGGCAGCCTGCAGTTCCACAACACCGAACCCCCGCCCAAAAGCCTGCCCTCCTCTGCTCTGATTGGCTGGTTACTCATAGTCACTAGAAGTCTGTGGTTCTAGAAGGCAATATAGCCCCGACCTCCTGGGCTCCGATTGGCTGGTAGCTCATAATCAATAGCAGTTTCCCATTCTAGAATGCTGAAGCCCCGCCCCTAAGGGCTTGCATTAAATGATAGCTCTTGCACACAGGCAGTTTGTCTTCTAGAATGCTAAAGCCACGCCCACCTGTGATCTGATTGACTGGTTGTTCATAATCACACAAAGTCTGTCGTTCTGAAACTCTGAAGCCAGAACAGCTCCTGCTCACAGGCAGCTTCTTAAATGTGTTCATCTAGAACACCTGTGCTCTGAATGCCCGGTTGCTCATATAATAACTACATTATTACAGTTAGAACATTGGTTCTCAATCTGCGGAAAGTGTATGACACCCAAAGGTGGTACCCCAGATGATCTAAGAAAATTGGCTGCGTGCACAAAATATTACAAAATACTATAGATTTAAATCTTTGAGGTGTTCATTCTTTGAGGTGTGGCTTAAAAAACTGAAACATCAGTGACAGCAATTTACTAACCATTAAATACAGTTTAGTGAGACACCTAAAGGGCACTACTCCAAGGGCAAAAGTCCACTCATTGAAGGGCACTCATTAACACCCATTATCAACATTTCCTAATCTAGAGGCTCATTATCTTCATTTATTGTAAGAAGAGGCAGCCTAGCTGCATTCAGTCACCTTATTTAATAAGAAGGGTACACCCCTTGGGGCCCACTTTGGTCCGCCAGTGGTTCTTAGGTCCATCTTCCCATCAACCAGCTTCTCTGTCCCTGCTGAAAAAAGCATCCCCACATGATGATGCTGGGGCATGATGCTGCTACCATCCTGTTTCATAGTGGGAATGGTTTGTTTTGCATTTAGGCCAAAAAAGTTCAACTTGGTCTCATGTGACCACAGCAAATTCTTCCACACGTTTTCTGTGTCTCCTACATGGCTTGTGGCAAACTGCAAGCAGCATTTTGTGTTTCTTCTTGCCACTCTTCTATAAAGGCCAGGTTTGTGGAGTGTACAACTTATAGCTGTATACAGATTCTCTCATCTGAGCTGTTGATTTCTCCAGCTCCTCCAGAGTGACTATGGGCCTCTTGACTGCTTCTCAGACCAGTGCTCTCCTTGCTCTCCTTCATCTGTCAGTTTTTGTTTGGATGGGCCACCATGTCTTTTTAGGTTTGCAGTTGTTTGCATACATTTTCATTTTTGGATGATGGATTGAACAGTGCTCCTTTGAATGCTTAAACCTTGGGTTATAATTTTATAACCTAACCCTGCTTTAAACTTCTCCACAATTTTATATAAATAGATGTGTACAGTTTTGTAAAACCCAAGGAGAGAAAGAGATAGCTTGAAAAGAATTAAACCCACTACTGATATATACTTTGGTGATACAGTGCACACACTGTCACAAATTCCTGTGTTTTTAACAGTAAATTCATGCATTAAATAACTGCTAATGATGTTCTGTTGTACAACTGTAGAATGCAATGCATCTTGGGGTTCCCTATGGTAACAGCTGCCACCTGAATACATAGCAGGAACATCTGAGGAAAACATGTGTTTATACTTAAAACGATTCCCAGGAATTTACTGCATTGTTGTGAGACTAAACACCTGGCAAAAACACACAAATCTACTACATGCAGAAGCTTTTTTTTACACAAACATTACATTTTCCTATTGGCCCCTAAAATTCCTTTATTTGCATAATGGATGTGTACCCCCACCTCTAACTCACCATCAATGTGGTGCGTGGCATTTATCACTGTGTTCATCTGCTATATGATATATTTAACTCAAATTGCTGATCGGAACAACCAATGATTTATAAAGAAAAATCATAAAAAATTATTAGGTGTGTCCATACATTGTCAACAAGCAAGGGCGTAGGAACGGGCTTGATATTGGGGGGGACACATCTGTTGTATATTTACATTTTCTCCACTCTTTAAAAAAAAAAACAACTTTGGTTCCTGCACTTTTAATTTTTTTTACTGAGAGCACTTCTTTCTACTGAGAGAATGTAACTACGTTTCCTAGAGATTTTTGGCAGAAGTTAATATAAACGTCAGGACATGTGGTCTTACTGTGAACTACAGATAAACAGAAGTCATATTAGATCAGTGTTTCTTAACCCTGTTCTTACATATTCTACTGCATATTAACACTGCTCTGCATATTCTACAGCTTCCTCTGTTTAAAGGCACTTTAATAAAGTAAGTGGTGGTATGATGTGTCTAATACACTGCTGGATATACATAATGATTGATTTATGATCCATAAGGGGCTAAGAGATTTTAACAGGTAAACTCAATAAATGATTGTTTATTAGGTGATCAGTTGGATATGATGGAAACCACAGTTTTAGGGCAGTGACCAGGGTTAAGAAACTGCTTTAAACTACCAACATTACCCAGTGTTGTACTAAATTCTGTCTATCCTCTACATCCAGCTTCTAGCTAACTGCAATCCTAAATTAATAAACACAGTTTGAAAATGAAACAGTGATTAGCTGATCAGGTACAGGGCAAGTTGAACATTACATATATAGTTTTTTTCCTTAACCTTGACTCCCAATCTAGGTAATTCCAAAGTTAAGCTAACTCACTCACACAGCTGCAGTTTATTAATCACAGTGGGGTTAAACTGTGTGCTGATTCAGAGACGTGTATTTTTAACCACCTATCAGAAACATATCACAGTTTACATGATTAGATACCATTACCTTTCTTTTAGAAAAAAAATCGCCGTATATCCAGATCTTAAAATCAGCTGCAGCCGATCCGCTGCTAAATCTCACAGCGAGGGAGGGGCTTCCCCTCCCCCACCAACACACTGACACCTCCGCGCGCTGCAAAAACAGCAAGCTGATTGGCTGTTTCTCCTGAGAGGCGGAACTTAATTCCTGAACAGGCTCCGTGATTGGTCCAGTCTGTCTCCTCATTAATAGTACAGCTGAGCTGAGCGAAACAATATCGAAACAATAATTTTTTGGGGGGACAAATCCACCTGTTTCTAATATCCCCCCCCCGGTTCCTACGCCAATGTCCACAAGTCACGAGTCCGGGGGTAACCTTTGTCAAGCTGTAGTAGTGGCCTGCTTAGCTAATTAATATCCTACAGTGGGGAGATTGGAATTACAAGAGTGTGAACTTGCATGCTCAGCTGGACTGTATTTGGCATTTAACGGTCGTGTTAATATTCATTTTGAGTCCGATTTGATATTACAGATTAACGAAGACACAAAAAGTAAATTCACACTTTACAAAAGAGTATTTCTTTAAGACACTGGTTGGAATGTAAAAGTTGAAGAAGGATGTTGTGCCCACATTATTTACCTGGAAAGATAGCTTAGTGAAGCGTGTAAGGAAGACTGTATTTAGACCAACTACCCTAGTTTTTGCACTATACCTTTAGTCTAGTGCGCCTTATGTGTGAATTTTACCAGTCAGGTGTAAGGAGCAATAAAGCCATTCCGCTAAAGTGCAGTGTTATACAGGAGTGTCAGTTTAGTTCTCCAGCACGGGGGCTGAAGTAGGATTAGCATTAGCCGCTAACCGCTATTTCCCATTGAGAGGTGAGTATTATCAGCCTGTAGCCTGCTAGTAATTGGGCTGGCACTACTAGAGCAGTTTTAGCATTACCCGCTAACTGCGCTAGCTATTTCCCCGGTTAGAGGTGAGTTTAACGGACTGTAGTCTGCACGTTTACCGTGTTAAAACAAGCTACGTGGGATAAAAAGCTAGCTAATATCACTGTCGAGCAGCAGTAGGCGCTAATGCTAATGGTCCAGCATTAGTGGAAAAATTCGGTAATATAAGTGCTTTACTCACCCAAACATGTTTAGATTAACATCCAAAGCTTGTTTGACTTTAAAAGAAAATCTTTTTTATTACAGTTTTGTTTACTTAGCTTTTCTTAACCTGCTAAATTATAAGTCTCTGACAGTGTCTCTTAAAATGTGACTTATAATTCATTGCAGCTTAATAGACCAGACTACTTTTTTTTAATACAGTGCGCAATATATTGCGAAAAATACGATACAAGGTATTTTTCTACAGTCACTAAGTTAGTTTGCAACTAACTAGCTAGTAATCTAGTTAACACACAAGTTTTTTAATACAGCAAACAAAGGCAATTACCTAGCTAACTTCCACTTTGTGCTCATAACCCTCAATCCAGTTACTGTTGTCTTTTAGAGTAAAACAGCCTGGGGATTTTTTTTTACATTTCCGGTTTAGGAGCGTACCCTCCTGCCTCGCTCTTCTTTCAGTATAGGAGTGGAGTGAATAAGGTGAATAGCTTTAAATAAGGTTAAATAGCTTGATGGAATTTTGGGTTAGCATAGCTAGCTACATTATAATGCCAATTACAATGCCAAAGTGCCAATAGTTTCAGACTACATTAACTTAAACTGATTTATCTTATTTAATCAATGAAAGATTCAAACACTAATGTGAACGAAAACTATTGTAAATCACTATTACTAGTAAAATAGTAGATACTGTTTGGTTGGTTGTGCACTGTATACACAGTCTGGCCTCAGCTCATAACTCACACTGCAGTGATTTCAACAGTTTTATCTCTATTAGAGAGCGACATCTAGCGCTCACAGACAGCATCTAGTATAACAGACACAGCTTTATGATCAGCCTGTGTAATACACAGTGATTTATTGTAATAAATAGAGTATTTGTACTCAATTACTCTGCATGGCACATAATCATAACACAAAATAACCACACAACATACAAGAGAATTATAATGAACATAACAATATGAAGGTTATTAGTATTAATATTGTAGTATTATTATTGTCTTAGACTACTTGGCAAGCAGACAGTCTGTGGCTGAACCACCACAAGTGCAAAATGGCAAAGTGAACATAAAAAAAACATAAAAAAAGAAAATAGACAGAAACATGGCACTACACCACAATACACCTATAATAACCATACATCTGCACAGGATTATGATTAACACTCACATGTAACTTGCACACTGTAAAAACATGATTACAATGCAAATATATCCCTCAATACAAAACCTATATATGTAGACTTGTAACAATAACTATTTTTGTTTAAAGCTTATTTTATCCCAAAAACAATTGTGATAAACAAAGTTATTGCTGTTTTATGGCACTGGTAAGTTGATAACATAACAGCATAATAATGCATTTATGTCCTTTTAATTCATATTTTATGTAAATTTTTAAGAATTTAGCCATTGGAATTGGAACATAAAAATGTGTACATTTCCACAGTAAATAAATCCACACAAAACCTGAACAGTCAGGCTCCATTAATAAGAAGTGACAGTGTAAAAGAAACGCAGAATCTGCAGAATCTTATACATTGCCATTATGTCCATTTATTATCTCTCTATAAATAACATAATTAGCATAACAGGCACACATATATAATGTATATTTAGATATATTTACAGCTCTATAAAGGGATTTTATCTAAATATTTTTGTATAAGTAACATACATGTAAAAAATCCTCATAGAATTGGAGTTATTTATACATAAACTCGTATATTATATGAAACAGTGGATTTGCGTTGTAAAATCAAGCATAATACTTAGAGTGTTTTATTTTATTGTTTTAGCATCATGCCTCACAAAATCACAGTAACCACAGTATACGGGATGACAGTCCCTGAATTCAAACTGCTACAGTAGTCATAAAGATAAATTGCTGCATAGACAAATACTTAAATATATATATTTTTCACATTTTATTTATAGAACTTTAATCTGTTCATCACATTTTGACCCAGTGTTATTATTTAACCAGCAGGTGGCAGTATTGTACAGTGTGAATCAAAGGCCTGTTAAATTGTGCTTTTTGTGCTGCAGGCTTTTCTCCAGCCCACCTGTTTTACTGCTGTCAGAATGTTAGTAAATGTGCAGAGAATAAAATCATCTGGCTTCTTATTGCTGATCTGGGACAGTGTGTGTGTGTGTGTGTGTGTGTGTTTGTGTAAGAGTGTATGGGTATGTGACAGTGTCCGTATACGAGACAGTGTGAGTAGACAGGACAGTGTGCTAAGGGTCCTGTAGTTAAATTAGAGAAACTGTTCTGGGTTCAGTAGGGATGTGTGGCTCTTCTGGAGTAAAAGTGCTGAAAGGGTCTTGTTTAGCCCCCCGCAGAGTCCACAGATGGGCTCTCCTCATCCTCTTCCAAACACCACACCCTCACTTCCACAGCCAGTACCCTCCTGCAGCCTTTGTGACAAACTAGGAAAGCAACAAACCTCAAGAAGGCTGATCATACTGTTCATCTGTCCAGGGTTAGAAGGTATTTTAATGTAGTAGTGGTGAAAAAGGTGTAGAATAAAAGCAATGTTCCTAATATGTCCCAGATAATCACTATAAACAATTCTAATGGTTCAGTTTAATCCCTGCTAAAAAAAGCCGGCTCAGGATCAGTTTTCAGTGGTTTCAGATAGTCAAAGGGGGTTGAAAAGCTGATAATCTACTTGAAAACATACTCTATACTTGCAAGCTTGCTGGTTAAACAGTATAGTGAATTTTACATTGGATTTGGTTATGCTGATTAACTGGTTTGGTCTTTCTGGAAAATATAGACATCACAAACAAAATATTAAATATTATATTATAAATCAACACCAGCTCCTCTAACCACAAGTCAGAGTAATTTAAGTTATGAGGTTATGAGCTTCTAGGTGGTGTGACTGTCTAAGCGTTCACTGTATTACCAAGTAAGTTTCAAACTCCGCAGTACACCACTACTCAGCCCAGCCTGTGTCCCATAACTTTTGGCATGTCAGTGTACATCGAGATATATTGTTTAAAATTTTTCATAAAACAATACGTTTTACATTTGGCACAAATATTTGTGTTGGACAGCTAGATATGTTAAATGAAATATATAGATTCTGGTATAATTAAAAAATATATTTAAAATACATTTGTTGTTATTTACTTACCTGCATTGTAAGCATGGATAGGTTGAATACATTTTAAAGTAATGTGTACTGAAAACATTAGTTACTAAAACTTACAACTTTAGGTTATTATGCCTCAATTGTAAGTTAATTTAACTGATGTTTTCTTGTTATATCAGTTTCTTTGTACAATAATTCTACTTTATATTTTATGGTGAATAAAATAGTATTTTCTATGACTATTTTTTATTCATTCTTCTTTTTTATTTCATTTAATAATAATCTGTGCCACAGATTAGATTTGATTAAGATGTGAAAAAATGTAGTGTAAAGTAATCTTACCTATAATTGATACATTTAATAGGCTGGCCTAATGACAATGCTCAGGTTTCACTTCTTAAACTGTTAAATCCACTGTGTTAAAATTACAGTATAAACATTTTGGACTCCCTAGGAGTTATTCTAACAACCTCTGTGTTAAAACAATCCTCAGAGAGCCTCTTGATTTTGCATCGCTTCCAGCATTCTTTGTGGTCACTGTTTTTTAATTGGGGTTTTAATTTATATGTTTGTTTAGATAAATGGGATTTAAAAATAGGATTATTCACCCTCCTGGTGTTGGGTTGGGAGTTTGATAAGGGTCTTCACCTGCAAACTTCCATTTTATAAGGAAACCATGGTTTGTTTGGCAGTCTTTCATGGTCTCTCCTGTTTTAAATAAAGCTTGTTTAGGGTGGATAAGTTATTGTCATTTTTAAAAGAATACTTTTGAGAGTTGTTTTATCTGTGGAGTAATTCATTGTTAACATGTAGGAGTGTTGCATAGAGTTAATATATGACTCCACGCAGTGTTGAATATGAGTTTTTTTTTTACCCTGCAGGAAGTGGACTGTTTGTACTGTGAAGTCAAGTAAGCAGTAAGTAGAAATCCGGTGAATGTGTTGATTTTTTTTTTTTTTATCTGACCTCCTCTAATCATCTGATATTTTACTCTAACTACAAAACTCAACACACCGTTTCCACAGGGACCCCCGCTCAGGGTGGTGAGGCCCACTGTGGGTCCGGGCCCATCCTATTCTCCCCTTCTCTCTCTCTTTCTGTGGTTTTGTTCCCCCACTGCCTGCCCACCACCATCACCTCCTACCCACACCCCCCTCCTTTATCTGTTACCATGACATCATCGGGTAACCCAGGAAACCTATTGAGGCAAAGGGACCCAGGAAATGAGGTAATGGCTGAGGAATGTGGAGAAAGAACAGAGAACAGAAACAACCCTTTTAGAGAGAGAGAGAGAAAGAGAGAGAGAGACTTTTCTTAATTTTACTTTTTTGTGTTATTAATTTTTCCTTTATTGAGCACTACTAATCATGTAAATAACTTAAATTCTACATTTACAGTTCTTTTATTATTATTTTTTTTTTAACAAATATTTTCTCTTGTTTATATTTGTTTATTTTTATTGCTGTATTGACAGTAGTGTATTTAATTCCTTTCAGGCAAATTAAACAAAAACTGAACTAAACTAAACAGAACTGAACCTCGAGAGAGAGAAAGAAAGAGAGAGGGAGAGAAAGAGAGAGAGAGAGGGAGAAAGAGAAGGAGAGAGTACTGAAACCCCTAGCATCTCTCGCTCCTCATGCAGTGGTCATTAGTGCAGTTCTGCAGATAGAGTTAGCAGGGGTTGAATAGACTCTGGGAGATCATAGGGATCCATGCTACATTTCTCTTATTTAAATCTAATTATCCTGATCAACCAATTAAAAGTGCAACAATTGAAAAAAAGTGTTTTCACAGCACGAAAGACCCCATAAAGCATTTGTCTTACATACACTTAACCTGCTATGCAGTCTTTTCACACATTTGATAAATTAATTGAGCAGCTCATTCATTTTTTTGATAAAAAAAGCACATTTTCAAACAACAATTTCTCGTATACAACACTGTAACAGGTAACATAACTACTTTATCAAATAACATTAGTGAACTTTACTTAATTCACAATAACTAAATACACTTGAGAAAACTCCACTCCACTGTTTCAGGTTCTTTAGTGAGCATGTGCAGAAGAGCGGTGCCGGAGAACTTTGATCACATTCTACTTTCACTTTTTGGGAACTTTCGGTAAATTATTTAATTTAAATACTAATTAACTTGGTTAATTATTACTCACACTCACTAAAGAAATTTTTACTTGCTGTATTTTATTAGATTGTATTTAAATAATGGGTTAATGCAGCATATTAACTCATGCATTATCCTTATTGGTTCCTGGTATCATTTATTTGCTTAATGGGTGTGTCTCCCACCACTAAATCACCATCAGTGTGCAGTCTTGCACATCAGGGCTACCTTCCCTCAGGTATTTAGTTATGTTTTATGTAATGGTTAGTGGATATAAACTAACTTTCATTCCAAGCTTTTTTTTAGAACAGTAGAGATCATGAAAGACTGTCAGACAAGCAGCAATTCTCTCAGTATGCCAACTATCCAGTGTAGACCCTTATCCAGTGTCCAATCCAACAGCAAGAGAGTGAAGTTTAAAATTTGAATCAAAATTTGCTCAAACCTTATTTTTGTTTACCTTAAACTGTTAATAAATCATTGGTTTATATTTTGATACTTAATATGACGAGTAGTTTTGGTCAGTGCTGAGTTCTGTTGAACTGAATATTGGATTTAAAAAAATACATGTAACATCTTGAAATCATGAAGCATTCCCTGGAAATGCAGAATCCCCACCCAGCCAGCTCAGATCAGGTAAGGGCACGTTGGTGAACTGCTGAAGTTCCTCTGAATGCCAGATTTTAACACTGTGAACTTGCCAGCCTCCTCAAATCACGATGTACTGTGGTATATATACTGCGGTATATCTCAGGAATAACATATTATTAACTACATCATTGTCCTAAAAGGATTAGGCACTCTTAATATACATGAACGTGTGTGTTGATTCATCCTATACAAGCTAATACTTCAGTAATCTACTATATACTATTGTGTTGTGTGTTACATCAGGACCAACGGATGATGACTACAGATCACACTAAGCTGAAAGCATCACAGACACTATGAATACCTCTATGATTATATATAACGCAAGGATTTAATAACCTACATAAAGTGCAAATATAGGGCAATGATAGCTTACAGCTGCAGGATACAGGATCTGCAGCTTTATCGTTGTCCTTATCCGTCAGTACAGGCAGTTGTCTTGTGCAGATTAATATAGAAACAACTGTGGTCCCTGCCATTAGTGCCATACTGGCAGCTGTGTGGAGCAGAGCTCGTCCAAAACCCAGGATCTGAGCTGATGAAACAAACCACAGTGGAAGCATCAGATACTACAGTACCAGTCAAACATTTAAACACACTAAAGTCTTTATAGGTGAGTCAGGTCACTCTGCAGCCATCTTTATAATGCACCAGGGCAGTTCAGATCAGCCTCCAATCTGTTTGAATGGGGTTTGAATCGAATTACATATTTTACATCATTGATCAAATCTCTATTATAAAAGATAACATCATTATTTGAACCTTACGTTTTGTATAATATCCTAACGACTTAACTCAAGTAGTTTTATTAAAGTTGTAATTTTGTATGAAAATCTTCTATAACTAAATACACTTTGCTGTATTAAATGTTCCATTTTAATAAGATACCAATGTATCAATCAACTATGAATTAATAGTTTTTATTTACTTATTTATTATTTACTTGCTAAAGAAGCTTTTTTATGGCGCCAAAATCTTCTTTAGCATTGCTCAAATATGCATTTAAAGCTGTTTATGCACCGGCCAGATGCAAAGTCAGGAACTACAAGTCTACAAGACTTGGCTTGCTGAAAAATCCTCCCAGATAACTCATGGTGAAGCCGCTTGGGTGCAAAAATGTGCAACATCTGCATTAAGACATTATTTTACTTTTACTGAAAAAAGCTGGAAAAGGAACAGGACAGACCTAAAGCAACATTGGGTCTCACGCAAAAAATATTATTTGATGACTTTGTCAATAGTCTTAACGTGTCAAATATGCCCCTCTTGAGTGTGTGTTCAGACTTTAGACTGGTACTGTAATGGTACTGCTTATGTCCTGACCCATATCCTGACCGAATTTAAAGAGACTACAGAGTATAAAATTGGCTTTGACTTAAAAACACACTTATCATAATCAAATCAATGTTTTCTTTTATCTAATAGCTTTGAATAATATTAGATTCATGATCGTACAGCACTAAAATGTCTTGTGTGTGCAAAGACAACTTCCAACATCAGACTACCCAGAAAGCTCTGCTCCATAGCTGTGCATTTTGAAGCTCCACAGGTAATTCTCAGTGATGTGTCTCGAGCTCCACCACGGTCCAGTCACCCTGTGGCACACTGCCCTGGCTTGTTGGGGAGTAACTGCTAACAGCAGTGATGGTGGCAGATGTGGGACTGAGCTGAGGCAGGATGTGAGGCCAGAGGCTGCTCTCCAGGGGGCTGAGGATGCCCCCTCCTTGCCCAGGCAGGTAAAGCAGAGGCGGACAGCCGTCTTCTCCTTCAAGCAGCAGGGCCTGGTTGATCAGTTGCTGCACCATGTCCACCTTTGTGTTCCAGTCCAGCTCACGTGGAGGTGGGCGGCGGAGGTTTCCGTTGGCTGCTCGCAAGGGCATCTCTGCTGGGAAGATCTGGCGGGGAATTCTGTCTTCATCCTCGTCTTCGCTGGTTTCCATAGCCTCGTAGATGGTGCAGAGGCCAGAGGAGGGTGACGGGGTCTTTAACTGCTGCTGCTGTTGCATTTTGAGTCTGAACTGCTGCTCCAGCTCCAGCTGCCACTGCAGGAGTATCCGACGCTGCCTGTGTTCTTGCTGTTGCTGATGGAGCTGCAGCTGTAGAAGCTCGCGTCTTTGCCTCTCTAGCTGTTTCTGTCGTTCCAGCCGCTGCTTTTCTTCCTCCCTTCTCTGCAGTTGCTGCCTCTGCAGCTCTATTCGCTGCCTCTCCTCCACCTGCCACTGTTGTCTTTCCTGCTGCCTTTGTACCTCCATCCGCTTCCTCTCTTCCTCTTGACGCTGCCTCTGCAGATCGAGCTGCTGCTTCTCCTGCTGCCTCTGCAGCTCAAGCCTTTTACGATCTTCTTCTTGACGCTGCCTCTGCAGATTAAGTTGCTGCTTTTCCTGCTGCCTTTGCAGCTCCATCCGTTTCCTCTCTTCCTCTTGCCGCTGCCTCTGCAGATCGAGCTGCTGCTTTTCTTGCTGCCTCTGCAGCTCACGCTGCTTCCGCTCTTCCTCTTGCCGCTGCCTCTGGAGCTCCAGCTGCTGCCTCTCTTGCTGTCTCTGCAACTCAAGCTGCTTTCGCTCCTCCTCTTGTCGTTGCCTCTGTAATTCAAGTTGCTGCCTCTCCTGCTGCCTCTGGAGCTCGAGCTGCTTCCTCTCCTCCTCCTGCCGTTTCCTCTGCAACTCAAGCTGCTGCCTTTCCTGCTGCCTCTGGAGCTCAAGCTGCTTCCTCTCCTCCTCCTGCCGTTGCCTCTGGAGCTCAAGCTGCTTCTTCTCCTGCTGTCTCTGCCGCTCAATCCGCTTCCGCTCCTCTTCCTGTCGTTGCCTCTGGAGCTCAAGTCGCTGCCTCTCTTCATCTTGTTGCTGTCTCTGCAACTCCAACTGCTGCCTTTCTTCCTCCTTTCTCTGCCTCTCCTGCTGCCTCTGCTTCTCCAAACGCTGCCTTTCTTCTTCCTGCCGCACCAGCCTCTCCTGCTCGTGCCGCAGCCTCCGCTGCCTCTCCAGGTGCCTCTGCAGCGCCAGCCGCTGCCTTGCACCCTCCATCCACAAGCGTTGGTTCCTCTCTTGCTCCTGCCGTTGCTGGATCTGGTGAAGCTGCAGCTGGTGCTGTTCCAGGCGCCTCAGCTGCCCATTGGTGATTTCAGCAGGCAGCTTGACTAGCTCCATTCCCTGACTGATGGGCTGCTGTTGCTGAGACAATGGGAGTTTAGGCTGACGGTGGCTGTTTAGCACTGGAACAAGATAATGATTGGCGTTGACTTCAGGGGTAAGCGATGACAGGTCCCCACTCTTTACCTCTCGTTGGTTCACTAGTGGCAGGTTATTGTGCCCTGTGGAATAGTCAAGAGCACCTGCAATATGCATTACTGAAAGAGGCACATGTAACAAAGAGGGGTTGACCAAAGGGAAGAGAAGGAGAAAGAAAAAGAAGCATGCAGACAACTTCAGGAGAATTATGATCAAGCAGCAGTTTAAAAATAAAAAAAACATTAAAATACACACAAGACAGAAAATCAACAAAGACTCTAAAGAACCTGTTCAATCTAACAATTATTATAATATAGATTATTTAATATACAACAACAAACGCAAATATTCTCGTATTGAATATGATACTCCTCTTAAATAGAGGCTACAGTGGATATCATACATTTCATTGGCTGTTTGAACCCCATCGGTTTCTACCTTCTGTGCTAGATTAGCTCCTGGAGCCTGAGCCTTTATCTGAATATAATACTGAATCTGAGATCAGGATCTATCTAAGATATCTATCCTGAGGTCATTTATCTGGAACTTTGTTTACCAAACCAAATCACTGGTGCATCAGGCCAATTACTGCCTCCTCCGCCAAAACTGTGATGCAGGCTTTGTACCACATATGTCTAAGTACAAAAGGATTAATCAGGACATTATCTCTGACCAACACTTTTCTTGCTATTTTCACAGAGGAATAAGGCAAAGCAAACAGAAGATAAAGATCTGCAGGCTTGTAAGTGTTCCACTTCAGTACAGACACACTGGCGCTCGCTTCGCTACAAATTATAATTCTGGCCTCTGGCCACAGCCTTCGCGCCAGAGTGTAAGACATCAAAACTGAAGATGTCCAGAAGCTGTTTCAGTTACATGACTGCAATTCGTCGACCTAGTTCATAGTTTACATTCATGATGTGGCTTTTGCTGAAGTTTTTTATTTTCAGATTTCGATTAGCGTCACATAGTGCAGTATTAGGAGATTCCCTTCTTCTGGAATTTAGTTTAGATCTTAATATCTATATTGGGATATTAATGATTGTGAAAACTATGTTTAACAAATCTTAAATCTTCCAGTCTTTAACTCTGACTCTATAAATCTGCCCAAACCCTGCTTTAGTCAATTGTTTCACTACAATAAATGATTTGGTGTGGAAAATTCGATTCAAATGGGGCACTGTATCCAAGCCATCTGTTTTAGTCAATTTAGTCCCTTTTTAATATGTATACATTATTTATAAAGCTACTCAAATAAAAATAGGTTTTTGCAAAACATATTAATGAACCTTGTTATGAATGAACAACAGCTGTTCTAAAATTCCTTCCGGATAAATCAAAGACAGTATTGTGTTCGCTGCACCCCCTGCCAAATAAACAACTCTCCTGCTTCCTTCCAGTGGGAATCACTGTAAAAGTTAACAAGCATCAAAAGCTGCTAGATGGACTGCAGGCTTGCAGGGACCAGCACCAGAACTGTGAAGATCCTGAAGCGGGTCTGGGTCTGAAATGACTTGTAGTGAGAGAAAGGGCAGTGCAGACAAAGGCGTGAACAGACTGGTTTACAGAGATGGGCAAGAGACAGAAAGAAAGACAGTGAGAGAGAGAAAGACCATTTCAAGTCTTCTCACAGGCTTGGATTCATTCAGGAAAGACCTGGAGTGTGTGTGTGTGTACAAGTGTGTGTGTGAAATTCTATATCAACTCATAATTAAAAATAGTTGCACCCAGTGTTGGATTGCAGTGCTACTGTATTCTGAAGGAGTGTAAAAAAAGATTAAAAATGTAGACTGATATGGGCAATATTTATTGAGCTACACATACAAGTAGTGTGGAACGCATATGCAGAGGTTATAGAGGTTCCTAACAGTGTCCTATGATAATTCATCTCATGCAGTGAAGCAGAGTTTTAATAAGATATCCAATAGCATTGTGTGACTGGCAATGTGATAGAATCTGTGTCTTTAAGGCAAATTCTTGAGCAGTATGTGGAAAACCACTTTTACATTCCAATTTTAAACTTTCCTCTGGGTGCAACTATTTTCTGATGATGAGTGTATGCATATACATGTATGAATGTTTAATAAGCAAGTGAAAACCAAGACATTTCCAGAGTTGCAGACCAGTGGATGACCAGGAGTGAGATTTTGTTCACGCCTGGATGTGCAGGTTCCTCTTGCAAGGAGGGGTTTCTGGTCTTTGGGTTGCCAGACACAAACAGTGCATGCCGGATATTATGGGTAGGGTAGACAACAGGGCTTGTCATTTCATCAAAATTCCATTAGGAAGTAACACCATTCCTGTTCCCACTCAGACTCCATGGGCTTTCTTCTCCACCCCTGGGAGAAATCTAAATCCCAAATTTGTAGACCAATTTCTAAGACCATTCTAACAAACAGAGAAAAAAGAAACGGGAACAGATGGCCTTGCAATGCTGTTTAATGGAATTTTGAAACAAAAAATCCTTTTAATTAGCGTAAACCATTAATTTTTGATCATCCTGACATAATAGGTGTAGAATTGTATTACAGTCGTCTCATTAGTTCCACATGCAACCTCCAATCAAAATGTCCAGTACTCACCGCCAACGTACAAGCGAGTATCATATTTAAATGTACAAAAGTGTCGAAATGCTTGTTTTTTTCCCCCCAACAAACAGAAATAGTTAGTTTGATCCGAAGTAACATGTCCAACTACTGCAAATCAACACAGCCAGATCACTGAAGTATTTTAAAAACACTCGTGGTAATTGACATTACTCGCCATGATAAGTTATCCTTCACAAAAATGCGCCATTATTATTTTTTTATAGTAGGAAAAGTGAATAAATGAAACATGGCTTGCCATCTAACATTCCAATAACTCCCTACATCAAAAACACGCAAAGTGCAAAGCCTCTGTAAGAATATCTAACCTTAGTTAGTGCTAAAACATTTATTTCTTGACACAAGAATGAGTTAACGAAAAAAGGGTTTAAGGCTACTTCTACAGTGCAGGAAAACTGACATGTGTACAAACGGTAGGCAAGACAGGGATCAACAAAACAAATAAAAACAATAAAAAAAGTATAAAAAAAAATCCTTTGACTTTTTTTTTGCGGTAAAAACAGTAGGATAAATACAAACACAGGTAGAGTCCATCCAATGTGTTTCTTTTCTTTCTTTTTTGATGTTTTTTTTTTCCTTTTTCATTAAAGGACTTCACAACATATCAGTCTATCGATCCAAGTTCAGTGGTGCCATAGTATGCAGTGTTACTTAAGTACATTCTAATAGAAAATGAGAATACCTATTGTACATACAGGAGTTTTAAGCCATACAATCATAACCATGACTATAATAGTAGTAAGAAAGGGAAAGCAGCACTGACAAACCTACAGTCCTTCCCCCAGTGTCCCCATTTTCCCCCCACTAGAATTTCATCTCCCTGTTTTCTGACACCTCATCTTGTAAGAAAACAAAATGACAAACAGGAGACGGGGTGGGGTGTTCTTAGGGGACGGGGAAGAAAAAGGTGCATTCCGAAAGGAGGGATTTTTATACGTTACCTGCCAGAAAGCTATCAGTCTTATCGCAAATGGCAGAGTAGTAAGGTGGCTGGCTGTCGGTGCTGCCCCCGTGCTGGGGCGAGAGGTGCATGGGTGACTCGGGGTCGGCCTCCTCCAAAGCGCTGGCTCCTGTCTTCCCACACAGCAGGTACTCGTCGTCTAGGCCGATGTGCGACTCCCCCTGCTGGCCCAGGGGAAGCAGGTCCACGGGGCAACCCAGCAGCTCCTCGGGGTAGGCGGAGGCAGCTGGTAGGGTCAGCTCCTTGATGAGCGAGGGATCTTTGGCCTCTTCGGTAAGCTGGTCTTCATTCTCCAGGGAGAAGATTCCAGGACTCTTTCCGCAACTCTCGGCTGTGGAATGGGCGTTGGAGTTGGACGCGGAGCAGTCAAAGCCGTAAGATGCGACGGAGTTGGCGGACTGTGGGGTACCGCCTCCATCTTCTTCTCCAACGTGCATGTCTCCAACCTCCTCGTCCTCATCCAGAGCAGGGAGGTTTCGGGGTGCAGAAGAGCTGTCAAAAGCTGCAGAGTCATCTACAGGAATATCGGGATCGTTGATCTGCATCTCTCCTTCGGTATCGCTGGCCTCGTCACCGGAGGTGGAAGGCGAGGACGGAGCAGAAGCAGGTGCAGTCGGAGCATCCCCGAGCACCTCGTCGGCAGGTAATGTCTCCGCCTCCTCCTCTTCACCATCTCCACGCTCCAGGTGGATTCCTAGGTCTTGCTCCAGGTCAGGCTGGCATGCAGGTACAGGGGTCTGCTGCTTGTCTGAGCGCGACTCCACACCTGAGCTGCTGTCGTAGTCCCGAAGCTCTTCAGGTGTGCTGGTCTCGCTGCTGCTGTGGGCCGCCAAAGCGGTTCCACTCAAGGTGCTCGATTGAGACATACCTACTGCAGGTACACCCAGGTTAGAGCCATCTACTGGGACTGAATTATCCATCTCTTTGTGCATCTCGTGGTGTGGTTCAGCTAGCTGGCCTAGCGGCTTCTCCAGCCAGGCTTCAGCCGGGGATTTGTTGGGCATTTCTGGATCAGCTTCACCAATGTCTAAAGGACCAGAAGTCAAATGAATGGAGGTTGGCTGAGCCCAAGTGTCTGCAAAGGGGTTGGATGTGCCCCATGCTGCAGTTGTGGGCATAGAGGGAGCTGGAGCGGTGCGATTCAAATTGTCCATATAATGCTCTTCTTCATAACGATCCTCATCAACATTTCCGGAAGTCTTGATCCCACTCTCCATCAGATCTTCACTAACCATCTCAACATCTTCATCCTCGTGCTCCTCTTCCTCTTGGGATTTAAAATGATGATCAACACCCACATGACGGCTGTCAGCTTGCTCAAAGCCAGTGTCCATGTGATGTTTATCTCTTTGCTCAGGGACAATACCCATGTGCTGTTTCAGTGGCTCATCTTCTTCTTCTTCCTCTTCCTCTTCATCTGAGAAAGACTTAAGTCCTGGTGGGCCCATGAATGGCTGCTCCAGTTCTATTTTTTTAAGACAGAAGTCATCAACATCTTCCTCATATTGGTGACTTCCCATTTGGGTAGGAGAAGTCCTCTCCATCTCCTCTTTCTGCAAAGAGACATCATCAACATCTTTATCGTCATGACTTTCAATTAGGGCGGGTGTAGCTGTGTCTGTTTTCTCCTGGTGGCTGAAGCTTACAGCACATTCAGCTTGCATTGTGCCCCAACTGGAGCCACCAAATTCTGACATTCCAACATTGTAGTCATCCATATGCTGCTTCTGGGAAAAGGTTTCAGGCTTTCCAAACTCCTTTACCCTGTCCTCTTCCTGTTCTTCTTCCTCCTCCTCCTCCTCCTCTGCCTCCTCCTCCACCTCTTCCTCTTCTTCATGATCGTCTTCATTGATTTCTTCCTCTGCTTTCTCAACTGCCTCCTCCTTCTCAAAGCTAGGTGATGTAGGTGATGCACCACTGAATTGGTCCAGGGGGGAGGTACTCAACAGGTTTGGCTCCACTCCTAGACTAAAGGGCTTTTCTTCAACCTCTGGCTCTGGTTCCTCTTCCGCAAGCTCTGCAGTTGTTAGGAGGTCCCCATGGGCCCTGACATCGTCTTGTTCTAAGCCATCTTCAGTCAGGCCATCAGAGAACATGGACTGACTTTCCGCCCAGGGATCAACAGGAGCATGCATATCCAGTAATGGGGCAGATATCTGGGCTTCCACTGGCAAAGGTGAAGCTGGGGCTGGGGAAGATGGTGGTGACATAACTGTTGTGCCCAAAGGAGAAGTAGCACCTGTGGGTTCTTTGAAATTGACCACGTCTAACTCAGTTGGCTGTGGCACTGTGTCTTCTACTGTTTCTTCCTCTGTGACTTCTGGAACATCCTGATCATCCTCACTGTCGTGCATCATGTGTTCAATGGAAGCAGGAACAGTGGGTTCAAAAGTGGGTTCAGGGGTGGTTTCAGCCAGAGGTTCAGGCTTATATTCAGACTCTGTTTCTAACAGGACTTCAGACTGGGGTTCAGGTGCAAGTTTAGGCTCTGTTCCCCACATGATTTCAGACTGGGGTTCAACTTCATACTTGGGTTCAGGTGCAACTTCGGACTCTGTTTCCATTAGATATTCAGTCTGGGGTTCAGGTGCAAGTTCGGGTTCAGGTTCAGGTTCGGGTGCAAGTATAGACTTGGGTTCAGGAGCAACTTCAGACTCTGTTCTCCACAAGACTTCAGGCTCTTTAGGCTCGGGTTCAGTTGCAACCTCACTCTCAGGTTCAGGTGCAACTTCACACTCTGTTTCCAACAAGACTTCAGACTGGCGTTCAGCTGCAAGTTCGGACTTGGGTTCAGGTAGAAGCTCAGACTCCAACAGGATGTCAGTCTGGGCTTCAGTGGTAATTTCAAACTTGGTGTCCAACTGGAGTTCTGAACTGGGCTCAGGTGCAAGTTCAGACTTGGATTGAGGTGCAAGTTCAGATTTTACTTCAGGCAGAAGAGATACAGGTTCAGATTGGACTTCAGGCAGAAGAGACACAGGTTCAGATTGGACTTCAGGCAGAAGAGATACAGGTTCAGATTGGACTTCAGGAAGAAGAGATACAGGTTCCGATTGGACCTCAGGTTCGTTGGTTGCCTCTGTGGTAAAGGAATCAGCAGCTGTTGCGACTGTGACAGCAGCCACAGCAGCAGCAGCAGCCACAGCAGTTGCAGTGGCCACAGCATCAACGCTGGGAGTTGCTTCCATGGCAGAAGACACTTCTTTCTTCTCACTTTCTTTAGGGGCAGGTTCAGCTGCAACTGCAGCAGCTTTGGGGCCACGCTTCACTGGCATGGGAGTGCTGCTACCCACTGTTTTCTTAGGACTGGTCATCTTGGCTGTGCTGTTCTTTGCACTAGGAGTTTTTGGACTAGCAGTGACCTCCTTTGAAGCTGACTTAATATCCTTAGGTTTATTCGTCTTAGCATCTCCTGCTGCCTTTGAAGGAGTAGAGGGTTTCTTGGAGATGGACTCTGGTTTGGCTGGTGTGGCTGCTTTCGGGGTGTCCGGCTTTGATGGCTTGGTTGAGGCAGGCCGGGTGAGAGGTGAAGCA
Source organism: Astyanax mexicanus (assembly GCF_023375975.1). Lineage (NCBI taxonomy): Eukaryota > Metazoa > Chordata > Actinopteri > Characiformes > Acestrorhamphidae > Astyanax > Astyanax mexicanus. The sequence goes on along the minus strand of NC_064410.1, from coordinate 18,410,303 downwards.
GCTGGCTTTTTGGCTGCTGGGGTGGTGGGTTTGCTAACATCTAAAAAGAGAAGGAAATGCCAAAGAATTAAAAGTGATTTTCTTGTTTATTCAAAAGTAGTACAGTGGTTTGCAAAAGTGTTTTGTCACCTTAAAAAACACAAACTTAAATGTATTTTATTGAGATTTTAAGCGATAGACCAACACAAAGTATGAAAGAAGAAATGAAAATGATACATGGTTTTCAAAATCTTAATCAAATAACTTAGTAGACCCATGTCCCTACTGAAGAAAAGTATCCCCACAGCATGATACTACCACCACAATGTTTCACAGTGGGGATGGTGTGTTCAAGGTGATGAGCAGAGTTACTTTTCTGCCACATATATAGCTTTGCATTTAGCCCAAAAAGTTCTATTTTTGGTCTTATCTGAAACGCCACATGCGTCCCCTACTGGCTTGTGGCAAAATGTCTTTCTTTAAACACTGGTTTTCTTCTTTCCTCTCTTCCATAAAGTCCCGATTTGTGCAGTGCACGACTTACAGTTGTCCTATGGACAGATTCTCCCACCTGAGCTGTGGATATCTGCAGCTCTTCATGAGTGACCATAGGCCTTTTGGCTGCTTTTCTGACCAGTGCTCTCCTTGCTCGATCTGTCCGTTTGGGTGTACGGCCATGTCTTGTTCGGTTTGTCCATGATCTTTATGATGCTGTTCGTTCATATTTATACTGAGACTTAATTACACACAGCTGCATTCTTTTAACTAATTAAGTGACTTCTAAAGGCAGTGGTTGATTGCACTGGATTGTATTTAGGATTTTATTTGAGTAAAATAAAATAAAAAAAATGTTTAATTTTCATTCCTCTTCAGAATTATGTGCTACATTGTGTTGGTCTATCACTTAAAATCTCAATAAAATAGATTCATGTTTGTGCTTGTAAGGAGACAAAGTGTGAAAAAGTTCAAGGGCTATGAATACTTTTTGCAAGCCACTGTATATAAAAATCCAGTATAGCCAGAAATAAAAATAATAGCTTCTAGCATTGCAATGCTTTACATTTCATTGAAATGATAATTAAGAACAAAATCTAGTTTAAAAAAAAAATCTACCATGCAATTAATTGCTGGAAAGTGCTGGAAAGTATTATGCTGACTTGCATTATGTGGAGAAAAAGATCTGGGCTAAAATTTAGGTCACTGTTTGATTTTCATTATTCAAACATCCTAAAGTTTCTCACACACAGCTCCAGAAATAGCTCTGCAAAATCTACAAAGCATGTAGGTCTATGCCAGTAGTTGTACACACCAGTACCTTTCTTGATGGGTGTAGTGGTCTTTGTAGACTGGACTGGGGTGCGGCCAGCAGAGGGAGCTGTGGTTTTAGCAGGTGACGGTTTGGCCGGGGTGGTGGTTTTAGCTGTAGAAGGAGAGGGCTTTGATGCGGACGTCGATGTCTTGGACGCGGCAGAGGCAGCTGGCTTTGGTGCAGCAGATGCCGGGCGAGAGGTTGTGGTCCCTGCGGCTGGCCTGGATAATAGAACAGAGGCGTATAGAACAGAGAGTCAGTATCTCTGGAAACTGTATGCAAAGCTTCTTATGCAAAACAGGGGGCAGCGGAGGTGTAAGATGGTGGTGCATCACCAAGTGAAGTGAAGTGAAATTTGGCTCTTAACTTTGTAAAAAAGCCTATTGCAAATCTGTTTATCTTCACACCTTTTCCCAAAGGTTTTGAAAGCCAGTGAGAGGCCCTGATTTCAGTCGGAACATCTTAACCTGAGAGCTGATTTGTTGCTTTGCAAATTGTGGCCTGGAGAGCCAGCATAAAAGCAGAGCACCAGGAGGAGGGGGAGGAGGTAAACAAGGGTGCCAGAGTCTTTATTTGTTTGTAACTTGGAGCAGAACTACAAGCTAGGATCAGGTCAGCTGCTGGCCCAGTTTTTTAACTGCAGACGACACAGCAAAGTAAAAAACAGAGGACTAAGCAGTAAGAGAACCGTAGCTATCGAAGAGCTTCTAAGAAGTTTACTAACAAAGTAACAGGCATGGAGGTGGATCAGGTGCGACCGAGGATATGTTGACCTATATACTGATATATTGGACACCCACCGTTTTTTTCCTGTTTATCTATACCATTTAAGCTCCAAGTCCAGTGAATAATCTGACATGGTACAAAATGCAAAATTTAACATAAATGGTACCAAGTTTGCAAGGAATTCAAAACTGAAAAATGGTATATTTAAAAAAAAAGAAAAAAGATGGGGGTGCTTTAAAGTATACAAGTCATTGGTTAACACCTTACAGCTGGTCTAAAGCAATAGAAATAAACTGATAGATGCAAAAACTGAGAATTTCCAAAGCTTTTGTCTGTGTTAAAGCAGTGCTGGAACAGATCGTATTACTGCATTCTTCACTGCAGCATTTACACAAACACACAAACCATTCACACTTTCATCATGATAACTAGAAACACATTAAAAATATAAAGTCCTATATTAATACCTCTGCGTCAAACCTACGCATCATTGTGTACCCTAAGCCATAGCTTGCCGCTTCTCCCTGGAAATGCGTCACACAACGCAGACACTGCTGTGATTGGTCCGTCGCGCCCCGCATTCCCACCTTCATGGTTTACACTGCAGAGCGACACAGAACCGCTGATATATGTTCACTTAGAAATATAAATGCACTCTGCTGCATAGTGCCAAGGTTCAACGCAGAAGCATAAATTGGCCTTAAGTCTTTTTTTTAAGAAATTGGAGTGAGTATTGTTTTCATACACCTTCAAAAGTCTCCTAATAACTGAAGAAAACTGGTACAGGAAGAGGTCTGACTGACCCACATGGCAACAGTGCCTTTAGTTCAGCTTAACATTAGACTAAGAATTAGAGGTCTGAAAGGTGAAGTTCAGTAAAATAAAGTCATTGAGAAGATGATAAAATAAAAAATCAGCTTTTCTGGTTCATATAGCACTGTTACTGGAAAACTAAACTATAAGGGAAATGCTAATTTCTCTCAATTCCAACACCATCCACACCCTGTTTACTTTGTCCCTTTCAGTTCTTGGACTAATGCGGTCACTCTCAGTCACCCTCATGTACAAGCTGCCGCCCCCAGGAAACAGCCCTTCATTACAAACATCACCACCCTAATCCTGAACCTACCCCTGAGGAGGATGAGGCAGAGCAGACTAACCCATGTATCACCACAAGGACGCAACCCAACCCAGACCTCCACTCAGTGCCAAAGCTGTCCTCATCACCCCCTTTCTGTCCAAGTCCTTGTGACCATGGCGATCTCTCAGCTACCGCCCGTCTGCCTGGCAGCCAGTCCGCCAAGGCCCGGGCTCCACGTCAGGGGCTGAGTAAAGTAACCTAGATCCTGCAGGCACGGCACGAGTCGCTGATCTCCTTAACTCTCGCTCCGCTGCCGGCCTATCTCTCACTCTAAATAAAGACCCTGAACCGAGGGAGCACCATAAAGGATGACAGGATGGGAGCGTGAGAGTCACATTAATCTTTGATTTTACAAGAGCAGGAGTAAAAATAACTACTCCAGTACCATTCCCGGTGCATGTATTGAGGCAAAAAGCAAAAGAGCTAAATATTTGATGGTTTTTAACATCCACTGCTGAACAACGGGGAAAAAAACATGTCACTGATATCACACTTGTGTCCTACATGTGGTGTAATGGGTTTAGAAAAGTTGGCCCAGTCGTGCAGGTGAAAGAGCAATGAGCTTACAATGAGCTGAGTGTACAGACTGTTTTAACTATCTTACTTTGAATCAAGGACATGACACAGATAACACTTCTAATGCATAACTAGAACATTTTTGTAGGATAATTGTCTAAAATATTGGCAACAAACTTATCCAATTATTTCATTGAATATTGACGCTAATAGTAATTTCTGCTCAGCTGTGTATCATTCCAACTATTGTTGAGCAATATGACATTTTACTCTTATTGTGTTATTAACCCTTGTGTGGTGTTTTCATTTTTCATCAAATGATACTAAAAAAATATTTTTTCTAACTCAAACTCATTGGCATTGGCTCATTTTTTGTGAAAAACATATATCAAAACACATTTTCGATAAACACACACTGTACACCCCCCCCCCCTACATATTTATATTACATACAGTTTGTTTGGCCAAGGGCTAATACACTAGGGCTGGGGCGACGCGTCGACATAATCGACGTCATCGATTACAAAAATACATCGATTTGCATAACGTGCGTCGGCGCGTCGTAAACATGGCGGCGCCTGTGGAGAGCATTAGAGGTTAGATCGGGCCCAAAAATTCCAACTGGCTGTTTTCGGGCTGTTTTAATGAGCGAAATATGATCAGAATTATGTTAATTAACACGGTAACATAGAAGCATAGAACTATTATTTAATTAAAATGATTTTTAAGAACAGCTAAACACAGTTCTGCAGGTCAAACGCGGAGGAGTTCACGTGCGAGAGACACAGAGAGAGAGAGAGAGAGAGAGAGAGAGAGAGAGAGAGATACTCACAGGTGAAGGTTCTCTTTGATCTCCTCGTGCTCATATTCTAGTCCCATTCATAATTCTGCAGCTCCCTCAGTGTTTTCTGTCGTATTTTGCGGCTAGCGCGAGCGCTTACAACTGACACCGCGGACCGCGAGGTGCCGCCGCGTTTGTGCCGAATCCGACTCTCTGCTGAATCTGACTCCCGCTTCGCGGACAGAATCGACACAACACCCCCGCTGTAGAACTGCGGTAGTGAAAACAGCGCTTATAAATAAATTAGTTTAGTTTCACTTTCAGTTTTCGTTATTTTTTTTTTAAATAAAAATATAATTAAAAAACAGACGCCTACATCTCGGACTATTTTCTGGAGCCCGGGTCGGATTTACGGGCGGGCCTCGGGTCATGTCGGGTTCGGGCAGAGAATCTAAGCTCTAGAGAGCTTGGACTCCGGAGAGCAATCTCCAGCTACAAAAAAACGCCAGCGGGCATCTAAAGTTTGGGAGCATTTCACGCAAAAGGGCAACAATGTGGTCCTCTGCCATACGTGCAAAAGGAGCACTTGAAGCGCAAACATCCAGGAGCACTATGTCAACAGGGTCACACAGTAAGTTACCGTTTACATCAGGGTCTCCGCGGGTGTCCTTAAAAAGACTTAAGGCTGTCTACCAAAGGTTTTAAACCTGCCACAGGCAGAAATTATACATTTTTGGTTTATATTTGTGCATGGCATTTCGCAGTTTCCAGAAACAGTAGCATTATTCATAAGTTCAGGTGTTTAGCTAAGCTAGCTGCCTTAAGTTATTTTAGCTAGCGCCGTCGGCGCTGCGGTGTCACACCGTTTTCTGTCACCGTCGGAATTTTGTGACCAGTGCTCACGGTTATGAGCGTTCATTGGCAAAACGGAAGCTTTCTATACCTACACCTTACCCTCAGCCCTAAACTGAACCGTTTTGGCCAGTCGGGGTAAACATTAGAAACGAACACGTTTCGAATCGGCCAGTGCACCGGTCTGCTGAGAACTACTTGCCAGTGGTCACAAAATCTAGCGGTCACAGAAAACAGTGCAACACACGGTTGTGGTGTATGGGAGCTTATCCATTTTTAGCGTTATAGATCTAAACAACGTGCTGTACATGTAAGTGATTATAAGTGTGGGGTTTGGTTTAGTAGGCTTGTGTTGTTGTTGTTGTTGTTATTATATATAAATATAGTAATTTATCGTTTGCTTTAAAACGTAAAATAATTATTTAAATATGTTTCTCAATGAATAGATTAGTCGACTAATCGAAAAAAATAATCGTTAGAATAATCGTTTAAAAAATAATCGTTAGGGACAGCCCTATAATACACATTGCTTCATTTGTAAATTTGAAACTAAACAAATTTTCTACTCATATCTTGAGTTTAATTCATTTTCTTTTACATTTTATTAAAAAAAAAGAAATGAAAGAAATGTAACATAAGAAAGGTAAAGGGCAAATATTAACCATGTAAGCTGTTTATATTGCTTGCAATTTAGGTGAAGCAAGCATGTGTAAAGCATTTTAATGTAAAATTGCTTAATTTTGCTGAATTAAATACAAATAACAAAGTAAACGAGTAACAAAAATATGAACACCACACAAGGGTTAAGTATTAAGCCACAGTTCTTTAATTTATCCTGAACATACTGTGGATATTGTCAGTGTTTAGATGTGAGAGATGCACTGAAGCATTAAATTTGTTTCCTGATGTTATATGAATAATATAGTTGAGAAAAAAACTCCTTTACTGCTTCTCAACATTTCTGACTGGTGGATTTATATGGCAATAATCTGCCTTTCATCTGTAATCTGTTAATTTGTGTGCCCATCTCAGGGCACTCAGGGAATCACTAAGGGTGTTACTAATAGTGTAATTATGGAATGACTTCAAATGCAGCCTGTGTGTATCCCCTTAATGATTTCCTCTTTGTCCATTGGTCTGTTATATAAGATTACACTTATTATTTAGATAGTAAGAGAATCATTTACCACAGAGTGTTAATGACCAACAACACCAAATTCATGTTTCAGTGAAAAGAGCGGAGATTAATTTAGGTGTGGGCAATGTGATAATATTTTTTTTCACATCTGACCACACGTAGTCCTGTAAATGGATGAAGTTCAACTACGTTTGAATGTAAAACACAATAAGTATGGGATGGTATCTAAAAATTAAAATATTTTTTAAGAATTTGCCACTGCTAGAGCGTTCTGACAGCTTTTTGACATACCTCAATAAATACGTATTTACTTTGTAAGATTTTAAATATCATGATATCATATTTTTACCATACGGCCCAAAAAACATTGTAATTTTTGCATTTTAACTGTATTTCTGTAACAGCATTTTAAATCTCAGAAACATTTGGTAGGATAGGGTGCTATGTGTGGTGTAATGTAAGGATGTGTTCAACTATATATTATATCACTAACCCCTAGTTAAACTTAGAGCTTAAAAATATTTCACTATACTGTTAATAAACAATAATCAGCAGGTGGTTTTAAAACTATCAAATAACATGGGTGACCATGCAGTAAAACAACTGTGAACAACTGAAGAGAACTGGATCTGCTGAGGAGGCCATGTGCATGCTCCAAAATATACAGTAGCTTTTAACAATTAGACAATGTTAAATAATTATGCTGATCTGTTTTTAATAATGTATATCATAATTTTGATGCCAATATTTCTGTAATTATTAAAATACAGGTGAAGTATCAGTGTCAGTCTTACACAAGACGCAATCACACTAATTAAAACCACAATTACTGTAATGACATTTAATTACAAATAATTCTCAAGCTGGGCCTTTTAGAGCCTGACTGATTTTTCTGTCTAAAAGCAGTGGCAATAACATGTCAATTAAAAAACATATGAAAAATAGCATAAAGGTAAATTTGTTATATGTGCTGCAATACATTGTGTTACAGTGAAGAACTGATATTATAAAGCAATATCTAAAATTAAAAAATGAAATATGAAGTTATATCAGCTGATTTTATCCATCAGAAGTAAAAGCCTGTTTAAATCTGCATCATTTCCAACCCTAAAGATAACAGAGACAGCGGGGATGGGAACTGGCGGTAGGGGGTTTAGGGGGTGGGGGTGAAAGAGTGGCTGCATGCTTTGAGTAACTAACAAAGAGAAAGTTCCAGAGCCGACGTTCAGAGCCGTGTAACAATAGGAGGTATGGAGGAAGGGTTGGGGACATGCAAGATACTGTGAGAGCATTCACCTAAATCCCCTGGATAAAACCAATATGTATAATCCAGAGTGACAGTAGGATGACTTGACAGAGAGAGAGAGAGAGAGAGAGAGAGAGAGAGAGAGAGAGAAAGAAAGAGAGAGAGAGAGAATTAGAATTACCCTGCACTTGGTTGAATGGGGGGGGTGGAGGAGAGATGAGATGTGCATTACTCATCCGATTAAACACTATTAACTTCATATTAGTGTCACTTTCAACTTCCTGAATAAATGTCCTCTACCGGACACCTGCGTGTGATTTAATAGATTGTTCTGGTAGTAAAACCCATACAATCTATAAGTCCATAAGTATTTGGACAGTTACACAACTAATTGTATTCACTTCTGTATGAATGAAGCGAAATACACTATACTGCCAAAAGTGTTCACTTACCCATTCAAATAATTCAGGTTCCAATCACTTTCATAACCACAGGTGTATAAACCTGAGGGACCATTGATAGCATCCTGAGCAGCTGCATCACTGCCTGGTTTGGGACCTGCACCTTCTCTGACCGCAAGACCCTCCAGCGTATTGTGAGGACAGCTGAGAGGATCATCGGCGTCTCTCTCCCCTCCATCACGGACATTTACACCACCCGCAGCATCCGCAAAGCAACCAGCATTGTGAATGACCCCACCCATCCCTCATACGAACTGTTCTCCCTCCTGCCTTCGGGAAGAAGGTACCGCAGCATCCGGTCCAGCACCACCAGATTCTGCAACAGCTTCTACCCCCAAGCCATCAGACTCCTTAACTGCAGAGACTGAACTGATGGTTTTTCTGTACATGCACACACACTCTTACCCCACTTACCCCAGAAAATGGAAAGCACTAAAAACCCTACTACCTCACTGGACTCTATTGCACACTGTGTAATAGAGTAATTACTACCTCACCTGGTCTTTTTTGCACACTGCAAAATTTGCACACTGTCTTGTTATTTATTTATTATTCTTTGTCTGTATGGTGTTGTATTGTCTGTCTGCACTTTTGTACTGTTGCACTATTGTTCTGTCTACACTGTGTTTATGTGCACCATGGTCCTTGGAGGAACGTTGTTTCGTTTCACTGTGTACTCTGTATATAGCTGAAATGACAATAAAAACCACTTTGACTTTAAAGATACAGTTGTGGTCAAAAGTTTACATACACTTGTAAAAAAACATAATGTTATGGCTGTCTTGAGTTTTCAATAAGTTCTACAACTCTTATTTTTCTGTGATAGAGTGATCGGAACACATACATGTTTGTCACAAAAAACAGTCATAAAATTTGGTTCTTTCATAAATTTATTATGGGTCTGCTGAAAATGTCACCAAATCTGCTGGGTCAAAAATATACATACAGCAACAAAATTTGTCAATTTTGGTGATGTAGCGAGTTGTGTCAATCAAATTAGCTTCATGTCATGGCCTCTTCACTTCTTGTAAGTGATTCTGATTGACTACAGCTGTTGACTTCTCATGAGCCCATTTAAATAGGGCTCATTTGACCCAGTGATTAGACTCAGCTACAAAAGCTACAATGGGAAAGTCAAAGGAACTCAGTGTGGATCTGAAAAAGCGAATTATTGACTTGAACAAGTCAGGGAAGTCACTTGGAGCCATTTCAAAGCAGCTACAGGTCCCAAGAGCAACTGTGCAGACAATTATACGCAAGTATAAAGTGCATGGAACAGTTGTGTCACTGCCACGATCAGGAAGAAAACGCAAGCTATCACATGCTGCCGAGAGGAGATTGGTCAGGATGGTCAAGAGTCAACCAAGAATCACCAAGAAGCAGGTCTGCAAGGATTTGGAAGCTGATGGAACACAGGTGTCAGTCTCCACAGTCAAGCGTGTTTTACATCGCCATGGACTGAGAGGCTGCCGTGCAAGAAAGAAGCCCTTGCTCCAGAAAAGGCACCTTAAGACTCGGCTGAAGTTTGCTGCTGATCACATGGACAAAGATAAAACCTTCTGGAGGAAAGTTCTCTGGTCAGACGAAACAAAAATTGAGCTGTTTGGCCACAACACCCAGCAATATGTTTGGAGGAGAAAAGGTGAGGCCTTTAATCCCAGGAACACCATGCCTACTGTCAAGCATGGTGGTGGTAGTATTATGCTCTGGGGATGTTTTGCTGCCAGTGGAACTGGTTCTTTGCAGAAAGTAAATGGGATAATGAAGAAGGAGGATTACCTCCAAATTCTGCAGGAAAACTTAAAACCATCAGCCCGAAGGTTGGGTCTTGGGCGCAGTTGGGTGTTCCAACAAGACAATGACCCAAAACACACATCAAAAGTGGTAAAGGAATGGCTAAACCAGGCTAGAATTAAGGTTTTAGAATGGCCTTCCCAAAGTCCTGACTTAAACCCCATTGAGAACATGTGGACAGTGCTAAAGAAACGGGTTCATGCAAGAAAACCATCACATTTAGCTGAACTGCACCAATTCTGTCAAGAAGAGTGGTCAAACATTCGACCTGAAGCTTGCCAGGAGCTTGTGGATGGCTACCAAAAGCGCCTAGTTGCCGTGAAAATGGCCAAGGGACATGTAACCAAATACTAATGTTGCTGTATGTATATTTTTGACCCAGCAGATTTGGTGACATTTTCAGCAGACCCATAATAAATTTATGAAAGAACCAAATTTTATGACTGTTTTTTGTGACAAACATGTATGTGTTCCGATCACTCTATCACAGAAAAATAAGAGTTGTAGAACTTATTGAAAACTCAAGACAGCCATAACATTGTTTTTTTACAAGTGTATGTAAACTTTTGACCACAACTGTAAGCATTAGGCATGCAGACTGCCTCTACTAACATTAGTGAAAGAATGGATCGCTCTCAGTAGCTCAATTCCAATGCGGTAACATGATAGGATGCAGCACCTGTGTAACAAGTCCAATCGTGAAATATTCCCACTACTAAATATTCCATAGCCAACTGTCAGTGATATTATAACACAGTGGAAGCAACTGAACGAACGCAACTCCCTCTGTCAGCGTAAATAACAGAGCGGGGTCAGCGGATGCTGAGGAGCACAGTGAACAGAGGTCACTACCTTCCTGCAGAGTCAATCAACATAGACCTCCAAAGAGATTTTGGACAAATTCATGCGCCAAACTTTGCTGGAACAGTTTGGGGACGACCCCTTTCTGTTCCAAACTACCTGCACACCAGTGCACAAATCAAGCTCTAAAAAAACATGGAAGGGTGATTTTTTGTGTGGAAGAACTTGACTGGTTTGAACAGAGTCCTGACCTCAACCTGATAAAACACCTTTTAGAAGAATTAGAGAATCTAAGAGCCGGGTTTTCTTTCAAACATCACTTTCTGAACTTACAAATGTGCTTCTGGAACAATGGTGAAAATTTTTGAAAAATACAAAATTCCTAAACCTTGTGGAAAGCCTTCCCAAAAGAGTTAAAGCTGAGCCAACATCATTTTAAACCCTATGGATTAGAAATTAAATGTCACTTAATTCATATGCGAATAATGTTGGCAATCAAGTGTTTTTATCCTGATATAAATGTCGTTCATAAAGTTCAGCCCAAGGAATGACCCAAAATATACAATATCACTGTGGTGGTGTACAGAAACAAAACTGCGACAATTGTCTCCCTATAGAAATATGGTTTTCTAAATGTTTTATAAACAACAAAAAAAGCTGGTTAAAAAGCTGAATCAGCCTAATTTTGTTCCTTTTGTTGTTCTGCAGTGCTTGAAATTAGCTAGCTGAATTGCTCATGATATCGCTTAGGAGGAAAGAGAGAAACTAGGCCATTGTTTTTCATTTTTTTATGCGTCTATACAAGTTTAATGTGACCACAGGCTAGGCCAGGATCTGTGCCACAGTTGGGGTCAAAGAATAAATGTAGAATATAGCCTAGAAACCAAATGAGGCTTTAAGAATAAGAAAAAAAAAAAAACAATTATGATCACGAGGGGACGCTTGAAAGCACCCAACGCACACACACTAACGTTTTAAAGTTCACAAATGTAGCCCCGGGCTCTTTCTGTAAATAACACTGAATCATTAGCCACTCGCGCCGACAAGGGACTTTTGTCAGTATCAACACAGCAGTGTGAGCGAGCGAACACGACACTGCTCTGATTCTGCAATTAAACCAACAGGATTCCGGAGTGTCTCCTGCCCAGAGCGCGGGAGCGGTGGCGGGACATCCTCCTGAAGCAGGCGACCAGCGGCTCACAGCTGATCAAGTTTTAATTAGGCGGAAAAGCCAAAAGGGACTCATTAGCCCCTTAAACAGGTTCATCTGGCACTCGGACATGGGTGCACAGCTGAGCTCCTGTGGCTCCAGCACCATTCATCTGCATCCAAACTGGAAACTGCCTGTGTATTAGAGCAGGGCAGTATAACCATATTTAACTGTATTGTGATAAAGTTTCTTATCGTATTTAAAAATACTTTTTTAAAACATTTCAAGGACACCGTTAAAGCTTAAAGTATGCTTAACATTGTAAACTGTGCATTTCATTACAGAGAGTGGAATTAGTCCAGTTTAATTAGATGAACTGTATATTTTAAATAAAAGTGTCTGTACTCAGTATGGGAGAATATTTGAATAGCAGATCTGAATAAGGATCTGTCACTACTGACAGATCTACAATCTCATGTATATTAATAAGTATTGTGCATCCTGAACACTTTAAATACTGTTATATAATATTTTTTTCATATCACATGAACCACGAGCTACGCATTATTAGCACATATACACACTTATACACACAAATACAATACTTAACTCTCTCTCAAGGACAGAAACCTGGATTCTCCAATGTAGAAAAGCTCAGCTGATTTGAATGGTTTGTCTCTGTATTTGATTCATTTGCATTTTCAGTAGACACACACCTGCCCTTGGTTTGAGCCATTTATTAAAATATTTAGATCCCAATTCAAAAGAAAAAGGACCTACTCACACACTCATACACACTCACACACACTCACACACACACACACACACACACACACACACAACCCATCCTTCCCACAGGATCCATTTGGTGATTAGCTGCAGTGTGGTAGCTGATGTAAAACATAATGCAGGAAGAAACTGCGTCAAAGAGAGAGAGAGAAAGAGAGAGAGAGAGAGAATAAGAGAGAGAGGGAGAAAGAGAGAGATTGAGAGCGAGGGAGACAGAGGGAGAGAGGGAGATAGATAGAGAGAAAGAACAGAAAAAGATTAAAAAGAGAGAAAGAGAGTGAGAGACAGAAAGAGAGTGAAAGAGTAATAGAGCCAAAAAGAGACAGAGAGAGTGAAAAAGAGTAAGAGAGAAAGACAGAGTGAAAAAGAATAAGAGAGGAAAAAAGAAAGAGACAAAGAGAGTGAAAAGGACAAGAGTAAAAGAAAAAGAAATAAACAGGGTGAGTAAGAGAGAGAGAGAGAGAGAGAGAGAGAGAGAGATTTACAGTCTAATGCATAATGACTCACTATGACCTTATCCCTGGCTGAGACACGCCCACTGCACCAGAGACGATGTCATAAGACATAATGACTGGAGACTGAAGTGTGTGTAGATGATGAAACACTGGTGTAACTGGTTTGGAGACCAGTATTCTAATACTGGGATATTCTCTACACTGCTTAGTAAAAAGCCAATATTTGAGTCTACAGATTTCTATACCGTCCAACTATAACAACATAATAACAACTAACAAAAGAAACAATTTAATAATAAACAAGTTAATAGTAAAAGTTGCAGGTGGTTGATTGGATGTTGCTCGGAGGTTTCAGTGGGGTTGCTGGTATAACAGGTGGTTGCTATATTTTTATGTGGTTATTAGATGGTTGCTATGTAACTGCTATTGTATTCTATAGCAGATGTTCTATCAGACTGTGGTGTTCAAGCTGTCTATTCTATGCTGTGGTGTGCTGGGGAGGAAGTATTAAGAAGAGAGACGACATGTGACTGGGCTAGCTGGTCAGGGGTCAGTTGTTGGTATGGAACTGGACTGGCTGAGAGGAGGACACTGAATAAACTGCTGTCTGTTTAGATGATGAGATGTATATCAGTGGCAGGCTGCTGTCACAGAGCTGCTCTACAGACAGACTGGGGCCGAGGGTGTAGTTGGGAATGTTTTAGCCATTACTGGGATTTATCAGGTATTTCAAGTGGCTGCAAGGTTGTTTTGCCAAGTTGTTAGGTAGTTATTAGGTATTTAAAACAGTTAGCTGCTTTGGTATTATATGTGGTTGCTGTGATGTTCCAGCTTGCTTCTACTTGTTTTTGTACTGAAGTATATTCTCACTGTGTTTAACCACAGGCTTCCTTTAGTGGGGGGGGGGGGGGGGGGGGTTATATAAATGACGAGAATGTAAATATGATAAGTCAAGACTGTGATGTAACAGTTTGTGGGTTTTGGAAGTAGCCTGTTTTACAGCTCTGGTTTGGAAGGAAAAAACACAATTTATGACTTTCATGTACTGAACACTTGTTATTCTACTATTTCAGGTTACATACAGATGAACAATCTAGAGCAATTTAATGTTGTCGTTGTTAGTTGAATGCAATGGGAAGCATTGAGGGCTGCGCAATCACTTTAAATAACTTTAATTAAGTTAAATCTGCTTTATTGTTGCTGGTTATGGTTCTGTTCACATCTCCAGGTGCTTTCAGTGCCTGATTAAAAACTCCTGGCTGAAACTTCTGTTCTTGAGAGTGGTAATCTTTAAAGGGTTGAATAATTTTAATGTCAATGAGGAAATCACAAAAAGGACATTTGTTGTTATATTAGAAACAATACTCTTGTAGTTTAAGTTGCATTTATTTTGTGAACAAGATAAAAAAGAAATGATAAACTTGCTAAAACTGTAAGCACAGTGTGGATGGTCTCAGTATATCTGTGGGCTTGGTATGAGAGTCTGTATGAAAAACAAACATTTGTTGCGGCCCCCACAACCCCCCGGCTGTGCATACAATACTAAACCCATCAGAGCTCTCTACAACAGAGTCCATTCTCACTCTCCCCATTATATCTCTCTCTCACTCCCATATTCTCATTCTCTCTCTCTTCCCCATTCTTTCTCTCTCTCTCTCTCTCTCTCTCATTCTCTCTCTCCCGTTCTCTCTCTCATCCACACAAAGATGCCAACACCCACAGATGAGAGGACACATATATCATCACACACAAATGCCAAGAACCGCTGGCGTCTTCACAATCCAAAACACACAGACGGATAGAGGCCAAGACACACTGGAGGCAGAATCAGTTTGTGTTTCGCATTTCATGTTTAATTCATACAATACACATCTCCACCACAGAGACCAGGACCTCCCAACAGTTCAGCATCTACATAACTCAACAACTCTAAAACGTTATAACTCAAGACTCTAAAACTCCTAACTGACACAACTCCAAACTTCCACAATTCTAAACTTAAACAACTCCACACATCCAAACCATCACAACTCCAAAATTCCTTAACAACTCCAAAACTCCAAACACCCACAACTCCAAACCTCCACTTCTCCAAACATCCACAACTCTAAACCTCCACAACTCCAAACACCCACAACCTCAAAACTTTACAGCTCCAAATCTCCATAACTTCAAACGTCCACAACTCTAATCCTCCACAACTCCACACCTCCACTTCTCCAAACATCCACAACTCTAATCCTCCACAACTCCACAACTCCACTTCTCCAAACATCCACAACTGTAATCCTCCACAACTCCACACCTCCACTTCTCCAAACATCCACAACTCTAATCCTCCACAACTCCGCACCTCCACTTCTCCAAACACCCACAACTCCAAACCTCCACTTCTCCAAACACCCACAACTCCAAACCTCCACTTCTCCAAACACCCACAACGCTAAACCTCCACAGCTCCAAATCTCCATAACTTCAAACGTCGACAACACTAATTCTCCACAACTCCAAACCACCACAACTCCTAAATTTAACTTTAAACCTCCACAATTTGAAACCTATAAAAATCATTACTTTCACAACTCCAACGACTCCACAACTGCAAACCTCTACAACTCCAAACCTCTACAACTCCAAACCTCCACAACTCCAAAAATCCACAACTCCAAACCTCCACAACTCCAAACCTCCACAACTCCAAACCTCCACAACTCCAAACCTCTACAACTCCAAACCTCTACAACTCCAAACCTCCACAACTCCAAACCTGCACAACTCCAAAAATCCACAACTCCAAACCTCCACAACTCCAAACCTCCACAACTCCAAACCTCTACAACTCCAAACCTCTACAACTCCAAACCTCCACAACTCCAAATCTCCACAACTCCAAACCTCCACAATTACAAACCTCCACAACTCCAAACCTCCACAACTCCAAACCTCCACAACTCCAAACATCCACAACTCCAAACATCCACAACTCCACAATTCCAATACTCCACAACTCTAAACCACTACAATTCCAAATGTCGAAACCTCCACTACCACAACTTCAAAACTTCAACCCTTCCCAACCCCACAACTCCTAAATTCTACAACTCCAAAACTCCACACATCCAATCGTCCACAACTCCAAACCTCCACAACTCCAAACCTCCACATTTTTAAACCTCCAAAACACCATACCTCCAAAACCCCAACCTCCACAACTCCAAACCTCAACAACTCCTAACCTCCACAATGAAATATATGATGCATATGCATTATTAGAGCACTCTGCATGTAAACATGGTTGATTCAAAATCGCAAGCATTCTGAGTTGTTCATGATGATCTTGTTTTGTTTTTTGTTCTAAAATAATTTTAATTGTTGTGATATTTTACAGTGAGAGTGTGGACAGCTTAGGCTTTACCTCAGCTAAGTATGGAAATGTCTCTGAACATGCAGAAAGTGTCTTCAGTTCCTTCATTGTTTCAGACAAAGTTAGCCATTAAGACGGCTGCTGTAAACTATTAAAGAGGCCAGTAAATGTAAAAGTAAAAATTACAGAATCAGAGATCAGTATGGGCTCCTGCTTTCAGTATAAATTAAAGGAGCAGTAAACGGGGAGAAGGTCAGGTTCAGTAACAGCAGTGATTTATGGATCTGTCTGGGCCAGAATCCGACTCTCAGTCCGGCTCACCAGAAAGATGCAGGGCTTTACTCGATCCTGACTGCACTAAATCCCCCTCACAGAGAAGAGGCTGACATCATTGTCGTCATGTCTGAGTAAACTCTCCAGGAGGAGAGAGAGAGAGAGACATAAAAACAGAAGAGAACACTGAACAAACAGCAGATTATCAACTTTTAATCTGCACATTGTAAATGCATTTATTTGGCTTGGCATTTAAATCATTTTAGAAATGTATGTTGTATTATTTGTTGTCTTATCTGCTGCATTTTGTTGGTTATATTAGTTGTATTTTATGACCTGTATCTTAAACTTGAAATATTTTATGGGTACATTTTCATAAAATATATCAAGATCTTTAAATGTGTTCAAGAATTCCCAGTCCACTCTTTCATCATGGGACTGAAGACACTTACTGCTGCATGTTCAGCAATGTTGGCAGAAGGCACATTTTTACTACATTGTAAAATGCACTCAATCGAGTTCTCCCTCTTTTTGTAATAAATTAAATTAAATAGTAATTTTTTTTATTAATTAAGTCTCATCTGTGATGAGTACTTGTGTACTTGTGAAACTGTAGTAAAACTGTAGTAAGGTCTGTTACAGAACAAAACTGCAGCACAAACAGCTCTTTGTTGAATCACATGATCCAAACAAACAAACAAACAGCAACTGAACCATTTCAGCAACAGTCTGAGTTACAACTACAGGGATGAGCCGGAGCACCTCCAGACATCTCGCCTCACCACCGCCAACAAAGGCCTCTTTCATGCAGGGAGGCCGGGGCGACCATGTTTGTTTCTGAAGGCGCAGACGCTCAGCGCAGCGTGACTCAGGTAGTGGCGGTAATCTGACCTGATTGAGGCACTTTGCACAAAGGAGGCGAACACATTGTGGCGCAACACGCCGCCTCCCCGTCTCTGTGTCTTATCACTGCAGCGCCGTAATCTCTGAACAGAACTGGAGCGTTAGAAGCTGCCGGGCCCTGCCGAGACTCCCGGTCTACTTATCAACACGTCTTATGAGCTCTCCCAGAACATTACTGCTCTTCTTCAGGAGCCTCGCTTTAAAGACGAGGCCAAACGTTTCCCAGCAAAGACAGCAGCTCTTCTGCAGGCCAGGAAAACAGCTGCTTACTGCAGACAGAGTGATGGGAACTGTGAAAGTTAAACGCTAGGCCGGGACATGCACAGGAATGAAGAAACTACAGGGGGCCGCTTAGTGTTTGAGGGCTGTTTGTGGTGTGTTTGGTGTGTGGAGTGTGTGAGGTGTGTTTGCGGTTTGTGTGGTGTGTGAGGAGTGTGCAAATTGTATGAGTGTTTTTGTGTAAGGTGTGTAAGAGAAGTGTGTAAGGGGTTTGTGTGAGGAGTGTGTGAGTTTTTCTGTGTGAGGAGTGTGTAAGCTGTGTGTGTGAGGTGTGTGTGTGTGTGTGTTTCTGTTTCTGTAATGTGTGTGAAGGTGTGTGAGGGTTTTTGTGTAAGGTGTGTGTAAAGAGAGTGTGATAAGTTTTGTTTGAGGAATGTGTGAGGGTTTGTGTTTGAGGAGTGTGTAAGGTTTGTGTAAGGAGAGTGTAAAGTGTGTGTAAGGTGTGCGTGAGGTGTGTGTGAAGAGAGTGTAAGGTGTGTGTGAGGAGAGTGTAAAGTGTGTGTGAGGGTTTTTGTGTGAGGTGTTTGTGACGAGTGTGTGAGGTGTGTGTGAGGTATGTGTGGGTAGAGTGTAAAATGTGTGTGAAGAAAGGGTAAAGTGTGTGTAAGGAGTGTGTAAGGTGTGTGTGAGAAGCATGTGAGGAGGAGAGTGTAAAGTGTGTGTGAGGTGTGTGTAAGAAGTGTGTAAGGTGTGTGTGTGTGTGTGTGTGTGTGTGAGGCGAGTCAGTAATGAGCAACATAACACCATCTCCAGTGATCGTAATTAACATGGCCCATCTGACAGACTGCTTGGAGACATCTGAGCCAATGAGAGGCGTACCTGGTTGTCTTGGAGACTGGCGGCCTATCCGTTTTGGGAGAAGCGGTGGTGCCAGGCTTGGTGGTGGCTGCAGAGGCAGGTCTAGGAGCTGAAACGAGAAATTAGAGAGAGAGAGAGAGAGAGAGAGAGAGAGAGAGAGAGAGAGAGAGAGAGAGAGAGAGAGAAGAAAGAGAGAGCGAGACCCTTCAGTCAGGAATTTGTCTTACTCACAGGCCACTCTTTAACCTTATTAGAACTATGCATTTATAAATGCATTAAAACTATTAATGCACACTAATTTCATAACACTAGGCATAGATACATCCCTAGTGAATATTATCACAATATATTAAACATTGGTTTACCCTGTTCATTTGATTATGTTAGCCTGTTTTTAAAGAGACAGTACACAGAGAGGAAAATATTAGCAAAATGTTATGCAAACATTAGCAAAATTATAACCAACAAGATTACATAAGTTATATTGACAATGCAAAATTGTGTTAAAGTTACAGGTTATGAATGTTGGTGTCAAATTACTTAAAATGAATTACCCAATTCTAGTTTTAACAGAAAAAATATCAATTTCTTTCCATAAGGAAGGAGCTGCACAACTGACACAAATATATGTCTACGAAAATAGCAAACACAACAGCAAACTTTAACGTTGGATCACTGGTCAGTGTGCCATGCAGTCATTATTTCATTATTACATTTAAACCAACAATATAGCACAATACTGCTATACACGGCTGTGCCTTGAAATGTACATAAAGTTAAAGAATAACAATATTTTACAAGAAATGTTTCACTTGGAGTATACTGGCTCTGTACAGCTTAGTGACGTAATGAGAAACTACCTTGTGTGTAATGGATTAGAAGAAGCTGATTGACTAACTGTGTCAGCTTACTTTAACCTTTAATCTTAAACCTTCAATGAAACTCATTTATCTGTTATGGACCTCTCAATTCGGTGCTTCATTTGTGTGGTGTTTTTGGTATGTGACGGCCTTAAATCTTTGTGAAGAAACCCCCAAATATATAGTTAAAAGCTGTAGTTTACAAACTTTCTATTGTAATTTTCTCGTGTACTGACCTCTATATAGCACTACACTTTTGTCCACATTAACAGCACTAGCATTAGCCAGTGATTTTTGTGTAATCTTACCTGTAGTTTTTGGTTTAGTTTTTTCTCCATTCACCGGTGCAGCTGGTGTCTTTTTGGCTGCTTGTGTTCCCGTGGTCTTGGCTGCACTGGCAGGGGCAGTGGCTGGCCGCGTTGGTCCGACAGGCTTCTTTTCCATGGTCTTGGGGGCAGTCTTGGTGGTCACAGCGCCGGCGGGTTTTCTGGATGGCGCGGTGGTTGACGTGGTCTTCTTCTCTGGAGCTGCACTTGGGGTCTTCTTAGCAACACCATTAGTTTGCGTCTTCTGTACCCCGTTTGTCAGGCGGCTTTGAGCGGTGGTGGGACGAGAGCCCACTGTAGACGTCTTGGTTGTGGGCGTCTTGGTTTTGGTAGGACCAGCCTTTGTCTTGGCTTTAGGGTCTGCGGGCTTGTCTTTGCCGGTCTTGGTGGCAGCAGCCGGTGTCTCGGTCGGCTGAGGTTCCCCTTGTCCAGTCTCTTCCGTTTGTGAAGTGGGAGGGGCTTGTTCCTGGCCCTCACCCAGCGGTGCCACCACGACCGCAGGCTCTGCATCTAGTGCTACCATTGGCTCCATTGTTGCTGCGTCAACCCCGTCCGGCTTCATCTTGTCTGAACCGGCTGTTGCTAGCTGTGAGAATAGCTTGACACCTGGAGGTCCTTCTCAATGAAGAGGAATCAGGAGCTGGAGACTCAGCAGGCCGGTCAGTGACAACCACTCTCTACAGGTAACTACAGTGATCACCTACAAAACAGAAAGAAAACTCAATGTGAAAACCGAGGCAAAGCTCAACAAGTCTGAACAAGAGAACAGCAGAACCTTCTTATTGTCAGATAGACCCATGGGAACAATCAGATAAAGGATTAGGTCTGCTCTGGGAAACTCAACCTGTAAGAAATGTGAAAGATGTGAAAGTTTGTGTGATATGAAAGCAAACTAAGTAAAAAGGTCGTAAAGAAAGAGGAAAATCGAGCAGGCTGTGCTCAGAGGGAACACAGGGAGCAAGTGCCATTTCACAAAGGAACTGTCTGTAAGCTTTTAGATTTCGTGAAACTGTAACCAACTGGAATTGTAACGGTAGCACAACGGCAATAATCAGCAGCGTTCAGGCTGCAGTGTTATTTCAAGCACGATTTCACAGTCGACGAGGCACATTATTCTCTGCTCCAGTTGTAACACCTGTTCTGTTTCATGAGAAAAAATACTTTTAAAATCACAATATTTTATAAAATTGCTTGTATATTTTCTGCACTGTTCTTGTGTTCATACATTTGTAGACATCTGCTTGTTCAGTGTCCTTACTCACTTTTAATCCAGTAGCTACCTCTATCCCTCATTACAGACTTTACACTAAATATTAGAAAATTGCTGAGGGGATTTAACTGTATTCAGCCACAATATCAATACTGAGTTCAGGTGATGAATGTTGTTGGATGATTAGTTTAGAATCTAATTCCCCAACACTGTTAAAAAAAAATTGTTCATTGGTCCTATACACCCCTCTGGCCAACACTTATCATTGACAATGGTTACGTCAGGCCAGTGTTTCTCAGTTCTAGTTCAGGACACATGTGCCCTGCACATTTTAGTGGTCTTTCTGCTTTAACTCAGCAACTCTAAAATGACTTGTTTAAGAACTGTTTATTTGAATTTAAGGGGTTGATGGGCACAGAACGGTGCCACCAGGACCAGGTTGACTGAAAAAAGATACTTTGGATGAACCTAAAAAAATTACTCTAATTTGTTACATCTAAATATATTCGTTTTTTTCCACTTATTTTTATGATTTAGTTAGAATCTAACATTTTGATTAAAAATCAATTGATATATTGTTTAACCCAAATATCAAAAAGTTCTTTAAAATGACGAAAAAATATTATTTATAGTATATAACCTTTTTTACACTTTGACTTTTTATTACAGCCATAGTTTTACATTTGTATAAACTATTAACCTATTAACCTATTAATATTAATGTAGAATTACTCAAAACATATTTTTTATTTAATATTAAGTGATAATTAAAGCTGGACAAACTGTAAAAGTCTGAAATCAAGCTTTCATTCAATAATTAACCATCAAAAGGCAGAACTATAAAACTTCACTCTGTAGATAAGAGAAGATACCCTCAGAGGAACAACCCCGTTACTTGTAATAGTAGTGACGGGAACCAATGAAAAGAGTGTGAGACTGACTGAAAAGAAAAACTCCAGGAGGAGTAATCTGATGGCATGTCATAACCTCTGAAATAAAGTAAAAAATAGTATTTGAGTTAAATCATATTATTTAAGTTGTTTTAATGGGGAATGGATTTGCTTTCAGGCAAACTGAGAAAATCAGGTTTGAACCACAAATCATAATTTCTCATTAGACCAACATAAAAATGCACTTTACACTTTACTCTTTACACTTTTTTCAGTGTATTTTACTGAATATAATACAAGCTTAAACAAGGCTTTGAAGGCTGTGACACAACAAAAACCTGGTATAATCTCAGGTCGTGCTGCTTGGCATCAGCAGCCGGAGTCTGAGAGAGCTCAATAGGCCAAGCTCTCTGGGTGGGTAGATGTCGGCCTCTCCCCACATCACTTCTAATGTAATGTTGGTTTGTTAGCTGATATATCAAGAGCTGGGAATCCAGAACTTTCCTTCAAGCATGATCACTACTCAGTGATGTTTAATAGTGGCAGTTTGAAAAGAGGCGGAGTCTGCTTTCATCTAAGAAGGTGTGCACTAGTCTTCACCCTCCTACTGTTGATAGGGAGGATACTAATGATGGAGATAACAAATTGAGAGACTCCAATTGGATCTTCGCTGTGAAGAGTGATAACACCAGCGACATTACCCATGGTGCTTTGCTGATGCAGATGTTGCATTTTTGATTTAAGAGCACAAAAAAAACAAATGCACCAGAAGCCAGCCAGAGGAAATGGCTTGGCCCAAGAGAGCATGGGAAAAGAAACTAAAAGTCCTTTGGGTCTCGAGAAGATACACTAAGTTCCGCTAAGAAGCAGCCAGCCGTCTTCATCCGATACGCTTACACTTACGCCACGTCGCCCTGCTCCCCTGCGCCGCTCTGTCAGCTGGCCCTTCGTTCACCTTTTGTTTATCCTTCTTTCGCTTATCCTCCATACAGTAACGTATCCTTTCTCGTAATGTCCGTATTAACCCAAGCTGCTTCTCTCTCTTTCTCTTTCTCTCCTCTCTCACCCCTCCTCCCTCCTTCTGTCCAGCGCAGGATCTGTTCTCAGTTGCCTTTGCACAGATGGCCTCGGCAGCTGAGGAAACCCAGAGAGGTTTGGGGGAGGGAGCGAGGGAGAGAGAAGAGTGGGAGAGAGTGGATGGAAGAGAGAAAAAGCCCCGGGGAGAGAACCCCTACTACTGGCAGACAGTTTGATTCCATTTCAATGGAACATTAGCAAAGTCAGACAGAAATGGCGACAGGCAGAGACAGAGAGAGACAGAAAGAGAGAGAGACTCCTCGCCGAGTCACACAAAGAGAAAGAGTCTTCATCTCTCAGAAAGATTGACTGGATTGAGTGGGATGACCTCCAAGATTCAAGATGCGAGCAATCAAACATATATCTACAACAAACCAGTAGTGCAGTTTTCCCAAACTCCAATCCATTACTCAACATTTTAGACCTGAGGTGGGTGTGTGAGGTAATAAAGGATGGAGATGGGAATCACAGGGCATCTCACAATACAATTTTATCACTATATGTAGCCCAGGACAGTGATTCAGTGAAACTTGATGTATCACAAGACGATCCTCTGCAATACTTCACAGCATCTGTGTTCTTGAAGAGAATAAAATACTCCTAAATAAGCAAAAACCAGGAATTATGCATTTACTGTTGTCAGTTTCACATAATTTAACAACCAATATTCATCACTGTAAGTTTGCTGGGATGGGATCTTCACCCAGACAGTCTGTAGTGCTGGATTCGGGTCTACAGTGATCTGGTATGAGTTTCACAATAAGCTTCTCTGGCACAGAGCTTCAGAAGTGTTCAAAAGAGCTTTTCAAAGAGCCAGTCTTATCACTCCATACTACACTCTAAAAAACAGAGGTACGATATGAGTACTTTTTTGTACTCAAGGGTACACTCTTTATAATTGTACCCTCAAAGGTACAATTTTGTTCTTTACAGGGTCAGATTTGTTCCCTCTGAAGTACAAAGTAATTTCTAACAGCAGTAAGTACAAATTTGTACCATTTAACCAGCCAAAAGGTACATTCAGTATTCTTTATTACTGTACTAATAAACAATATATATTTTAATTGCACATTATTTATTTAAAAGCCAGACAATTTTGGATCATCAAGTTTTTGAGCCATATTTAGTTGATGATAATGTTTATAATTTTTATAATCTTTACTGGCACAAAAAACATGGGTACAAAAAAGGACCTTTACTGAAAGGTACTTTTTTGTACCTCAATATAAGGTACAGCCCCAGCGACAAGCTTTGTACTCTTTTAAGTACAAATCTGTACTTACTTTTCTTACAGTGTAAATTTAGACATTTCTTTAGATATTGCTCATCTTCACCTTGTTGCAATACCACACCGTCCTTGCCAGCCCCCAAACCAGCAGCCTTGCCTACACCTTGATTGGCCAGTGTTTGCCAGTGTTTATGAATGCAGATCTCCAGTCTTATCTCTACACAGCGTCTGCCAAAACTCAGAATCCCAAAACCATTTATACAATAAATCAGAAACGACTCTCTCTCCCTCTTCCTGACAGAGCTAAACTGTTTCAGGCTCCTTGCTGCAGAAAGCCAGTCTGGCTGTGGAGCCTCAGGAAGTCCAGAACATCCTCCCCACAGACCCGAACTGTGAATCAGTATATACTCCCTACGGCCCAGACGCTGCTGTACAGGCTTAACACCTGACTCTGAAGAGTTATAGCACCTGTAAATCACACATAGCTCACTTCTCTAAATCGCTAAGCAATGGAACATCCACTAACATCCAACTTTCAGGATAAAACAGGTGGTGGAAAAAATAGACGATAGACAGCTGTTTGGCAGTGCTGTGTGTTGGACTGATTTAATGAGACACTAATAGATAGAAGTGATAATTAACTGTATAATACTACTGCTATTACAACTGTTGCTGTGGGCAGCCATCTTGGATTCTGAACTCTGGGTTGGTGAAGTGCAGCTGAGACTGTAAAGTTTTCTGTCCAGGTCTCTGTCCACGTATGCAAACTAGGATAACTCTTTAACCTGGAACTTTTTCAAAACATTTTATAACATCCTGTTGCTGGGAATCAGCCTGCAGCTTTACAGTATGTCTGCTTCTGAAACAAGAAACTGCAGCTAGGCCGGTCACAATACTGACAGGGGTTTGGACAATGAAACTGAAACACCTGGTTTTAGACCACAATAATTTATTGTGGCGATGGACAGTTCTGGTGGAAACAGGAGAGTTGAGGTGAACATTGAATTCTGTCGTGATTTGATCAGCCGTGGTTTTATGTTTTTTGGATACAATCCGGGTTAGCACCCGAACATCCCTTTCAGACAGCTTCCTCTTACAGCGTCCACAGTTAATCCTGTTGGATGTGGTTGGTCTTTCTTGGTGGTATGCTGACAAAACCCTGGATATTGTGGCTCTTGATGCATCACAAAGACTTGCTGTCTTGGTCACAGATGCGCCAGCAAGATAATGTTGTGTGCATTGCAATATTTTGAGCAAAACTGTGCTCTTACCCTGCTTATTGAACCTTCACACTCTGCTCTTACTGGTGCAATGTGCAACTAATGAAGATTGGCCACCAGGCTGCTCCAATTTAGCCATTAAACCTTCCACGCTAAAATGGTAGGCGTTTCAGTTTCATTGTCCAACCCCTGTACATTATCGTCTTATTGTACAATAACCGACATGAACTTTTAACTGAATATTGTACATTATGTTTCCCTATGAAATAACTTGATTATTCAAGCCAGTTGCATAACCATAAACAGTGTATCAAAAATGGCACCCTATACATACACACTGGACTGCAGCAGATAAAAGGAAAAATATATAAAAATATATATGTAACAAACTACTATTAATTAAAAGTTTATTGTATTTTAAAAGAGTGTAATTGCATTAGTATGCTATTAAATTGTCAATATATCAGGGGAGAATGAGTCAAAAATTAAAAATGACAATAATATCACTTTATCAAATTATCTTTCGGACAATATATTCAACAAGTGATTTATTGTAACAGGCCAAACTGCAGGCCTGGAAAGCTTGAATAAGTGCTGAATTCCCAGCAGTGCCGTCCTCCGTCCCCATCCTCCTCTCAGTCTGTGTTCTGGTGGAGCGATGCTGGCGTGGGTGAGTATTCGCTCTCTCTCTCTCTCTGGCTGAGCCAGACTGATAAATCACAGGCGACAGCCCTGAAGCATGACTCTGTTTCTCCAGTCCACAGCTGAGAGATCAGCACTGCCCACTCACTACCAAATGTACTGGATGGATATGTTTACGTAATTTAAGTCTCCAATTGGTGTTTCTGTTAGTTTTCTTGCTGCATAATGGTTTATATTTACTTATATTTACGTAACTAACAAATTGGTTTCTTGTCTTTCACGCTGGGCTTTCCGCCTGTTTAAACATAATTAGATATGTAAATAATAAGCCTGCTGATGCATCAGATTCCCCCACATGTTTATACGTGTTCTCCATCTCCAGAAAACACTCAAACAAGAGCAGGAGAAAGAGGAAGAGTCTGAAAATCACACAAGACACAGACCAGAAACCATACCTATTATTACTATACTGATATACTATTAATGTAACTACTGCAAATACTGTTTAAAATAAAGATACCACACAGTTTTATTCAAGAAAAGCCAATAGTTGGGTAGGTGGGATAGGGATGCAAGATACTGGAAAAATATACATTGGCGTATTTTGTTGTTCTGGAATATATATTAAAATGTATAGCCATTTTATCTTTTGTCTAAAACCAAAATGTATCAATCCAACCTTTCATGATATTATTAATGCACACTATGTATAATAAATAAGATATAATAAATGACACTGGGCAGATATAATATGTCTCTGGTAGATAGAGCATGATTACCACCACTTATCTCAATGTTTGGTATCTATTATCTATTATCAGGGCTCCACCCTGTTCTAAAACCTAATGTTGATGATGTTGTAAAACACGATCACTACATTATCTTCAGACTAAAAGCACAGTGAGGTTTATACATCATACTTTGGATCACTTGAAACCACAAGCAAACAGTATCAGGTATCAGAAACCAAATTCACCTAATAAAAAGGCAGAAACACAGAGCAGTACGTACCCTGCGGAGGAAAAACACCTAATGTAAGACCTTCATTGATGTGCCCCACTTTGTAATTATCCAGGCTATGACTGTATGGTTGACGGCTTCCAGGCTACTTGCTCCCTTAAATAAACTCCTTTAAGCAAATAGCAGACTTCCAATTTCAGAAAAATTAGATGAAGTAATTACTGACTACACGCCTCTCTACATCCTGAGTCTGGATATTACTTTGAGTTGTGATTACTAGACAAAACACACACACAGACACACACCCACACACCACCTGATGACCTGTTGCCCTTTTGAACCGTAAACAAAGGTAATCTGTGGGAAAGGGAGACTTCCTGTTCACACAAATCCCAAAGAGGATAACAAGGCCAACAGTTCTCAACATCCCTTTAAATATAACACCAACCTCTACATCCTATTTATGAAGGAGAAGCATCTACAGACATTCCAACAGGTGCTAAAGAATGCCCTTATTAGATTAATAGCATTAAAATAGCATAAATACTTATAGAATATAGAATTTTAGCTGAGGTAAAGGAAACAAGACCAGGTTAAGTTATTTTTTTAGCGTACAAAAAAAAAAAATAATTTGTACTGTGTAGTATCAAAATTGCTATTAAAATACTCTTTTTTACATAGAGCAGTGATTAATTTTGATTTAATTATTTTAACTTTTGGCAGCACATTATCAAATTAACTGTAATACATTTTTCAGTCAGTGTTTTTAAATCTGTCATTGTTTTTTGATGATATCATTGATATGTTTAAAAAAGCATACAATCGATACAATAAGAAAATGTAATAAACAATCACTACACACACAACTCAAACAGTCAGTGTGTGTGTTTAAAGAGTGTGTGTGAGAGATTGTGTGTGGGTGTGTGTGCCAGCAACAAAGGCGTTGCACGCATTCTGACATCACATCTTCTGTTTTTGGCACGTCTCCAACAAAGCGGGCTGATCTGAGCCTTGTTGCTCGTCTAGACGCGACCCTAGCGCTCTGCCTAATCAGGTCATCAGCATATTTTAAGGGCAATTTGCACCCTGGCCTCTTTATCTGAGGGCATACGCAGTGCAGTGCAGCACAGTAAAGTGAAGTGCATGCATGCATAAATACGTTCCCCAGTAGCTCAGTAGCCCAGTGCCCTGCGCGGAAAGCCAGTACCAAACTGTTTTGCATCACCACAAAGACAAACGAGACCCAGCAGGAGATAAGAGGCTGATGCCATCGCAGCGCTGAGCGCTCTGAGTTGAACACTTGCGACAAACAGAGCGACAAACCCGGGAACAGAGCGCAACAATCAGCCAGCAAACGGAGCATTAGCCTGCGCTAATAGTTTTTGAATAGATTGCTATAGGAGCCCACGCCGGGTCTCAGCGTGCAGTGTGTGTACAGTGCTTTTGGCTGCATGTCTCTAGAGGCCTTTCTTTATATAGCCATCAATGGAAGAACTGTGGGCAACGGAAGTGGGATTTGCATGGAGAGGAAGATTTGCTGACCAAATCAGCCAGTATGAAAATCTGATAGATAGCCAAATACGTCAAGTTACAGCTTAATCATTAATTCATAATCACTCTGAAGGTGTCCTGTGGTATCTTAACACCAAGACATTAAAAAACATATTTCTTTAAGTCTAGTAAATTGTCATTTCATCGAATTTTATCATTTAACCCTCCTATTATGTTAATTTGTCAGGAACAGCAATGGTGTTCTGGGGTTAATTCGACCCGGTGCAAATTATTCCCTCGTTTAAAAAAATAAAAAAATAAAAACTGTTCAAACTTTTTTATGTTTTACTACTTTAATACTTTTAAAAAACCAACAAATAAAACACAATAGTTCACACTAACTAAGACAAGCAGAAGTTTCATAATAAAGAAAAATTCTTTCAACCAATTTTTCTAGATCTTCAAACTTTAAAGCGGGTCAAATATCCCCAAAACATAACAGGAGAGTTAAGGTGCTGAGTATGGATGGTACAAAATATTGATAACGCAATATATTTCATAATTTCTTTGCAATACATTGTCGATGCATGACGTCAAATGTGGAAATTTTTATTACAACTCTAAAATCCCTGAAACTAACCCCCAAATTTGACTTGTAATGTTACTGATTCATTTTTCCAAGAGGTGGCGATATATTTAAATGAAAAGGGGATAAACCTGCAGTGAAGAATATTGATTGTTAAATTGTGTAATACTGACACCAATAAATCTATAATTCCTGGTATTTGCTTATTCAGGAGTATTTCATTCTCTTTAGTATCACAGATGCCAGGAAGTTATATATTAAGTATCACAGAATCACAGTATTGTGATTTCGTCGTTATCATGAGGAACTTTTACAGCCCATGCCCGTCTGGAACCTACCGAGCACAAGCTCCTCCCATGTGAGGAAAACCCCACGAGACCTGTCTAATATTCTAGAGATCTAGAGAAGTTCTGAACTGGCCTTTTAACCATCAAAGTTAGGTTCCTATTAGTTTGGCTCAGATTGTGGGTTTGAATCTCAGCAATTCTGTTACCAAAAATGTGGGTGATTATCTGCAATATCTGCAGAAAGTTTCATTAGTTTCGGCTGATTTATTCACTGTAAATTACGACATTCATTTTGTTTCCAATTTTGCACAATAGGCCTTTCTAAGCATATGTTATCTCTACAGAAATCATTCATAAATATTCACACCAGTAATTCCCATATATTCCCTTGCATGCATCAGTGTACATGTAGAACCAAGACTTTCCCATTCATCACTTTCTGGAATGGGATTATTCAGCGAATGCTGGCTCTGGTCGGGCTGCCTGAAAGAAAGAAGCAGTTAACGCCTATCTGACCTGCTGATCATCAGCTATTTATCACTGCCTGGCATTTCGCTGAGACCCAGCCTGCCTCGCTAATGTGGCGAGGAGCCCCAGCTAACCGCGGCCAATCTCTGACTGGCGGACTGGGACAATTCAGCATCTCTATCCAGCACGCCCCCCCTCCCTGAGCTGACCCCCCGGGGAGAGTTCACTGTAGTGGTGTAGAGGACCCTCCCCCACATCCCCAAACCCGAGGGAACACAAGAGCCCTTCAGAACAGCGGACAACCATCCCACCCCCCCCCCACCGACCCCACCCCACGCTGCTGTTCCCGCTGCTCACTGACCAAGGTGCCACATGTTGGCATGGAACTGGACCACATAAACAAACAGAAGCACGAATACACACTCCACAGGAGTCTGAAGCTTAAAACAATTGAAAGCAAGGCTCAGCAGGACGGTATTAATATAATCAAGGAAGAGCAAAACAGTGAGGGATTGAGTTAACTGAGATAAACAGTTTACACACTGCACCGCTGCTCCGCAGAGATCCAGTCCAGGAACTTTTTGTGGTCATTTTTTGCTTCCCACACCTCAAAAACTGAAATAACCCAAAAATAATTGATCTGATCCACGTTAAGGTCTTTCTTACAAACAGTCAAGTAGGGGTGAAACGATTACTCGAGTAATTCCTTAAGTGCCTTAAGTAATCGTTTAATTAATTCTAAAATGCAGAGCACATAATTTAGCGCAGACTTTAATGTGAAATAGGGCACTTAGCGTTGCGTCACCCACCCACAGGAAGCAGGTGGAGGAGGCGGATCTTTTTGAAGTGTTGAGCAGGTAAATTTAACTTATAACAAATCAAAGAGATTAACATTAATGTACCTTAATAACATAACAACAGCGCTGTGGAGTGCTGATTATTATTAATACTGTCTAATGTGTGCGTAGTTAGTTTATTACAAAAGAGACAAGTTCTAGACTTAATACAGGCTTTATATAATTCATCAGTAAACACATGAAGCCAATGTTTATGCATTTATTATTGATTAATGTCCTATATTTAATGCTTATAAGAAATCGTAAGTTGAAATAATTTAACTTATTAAATTATTAATTATTAAATCATTACTTGTGGTATTTATGTCTATTTTGTGTTTTATTTATTTATATTTGTGTTTGCAATGTGAAAATATATGTTGTGAATTTAAAAATTAAACCAACTGGTCATTCATTATTAAGTAAAATTGCTTATTTTATGAAATTTCTTATTTTATGTTTTATCGGATTACTCGATTAATCGAATCGATTTTTCAGTAGAGTACTCGATTGCTAAAATAATCGATAGCTGCAGCCCTAAAGTCAAGCTTACTTACAAATTAGTTTCAGCAGCTTTTAAATCATGATTGAATCACTTTTATCATTACTGCTAAAATTGTCTTGTGATATTTCGAGAATTGTAAAATTACAGTATTGCGATATTCATCTGCCATTGTTTATGTAGTTAGCCTACCTAGCTATTAGCTATATTCAGCAGTTATACAGCTTAATATACATTTTTCTGTGAGTTGTTAAGTCTGTCTTACGAGGCCAATTAAGATCGTAACACCTCTGATCAGTAAAAGATGCTGCCATAAATACACCCCGACACAAGCCGGCACATGGCAAGCACATGAAGGCTCAGGCCTGGAAGCGGCGAGGGCTATGAAACAGAGCAGTCTTCCCTCAAATCAAACGCTCGCTCTCTCCCACAACCACATGAATCGCCCAACGGTTGTTTTGTGTCCCCAACACCGAGATTACATAATGCAGCTCCTGTGCTCTGAGCGGCATCTGTGTGGAGAGACTGGAGCGCAGTGTTCTGGCTCTCCATTAGCAGGCTCGATGGCCCGTTAGGCGTGCTGTCTTTAGCGCTGCTCTGACTGGATCCTTTATACAGAAACAAAGCCTGTTAGCTCATTCCAACCGAACACGAGACTGAAGGAGGGACTGTTACGGTGCTAGCGCTGCTGTTAGCACTGGGATCAGCCTGGATTAAGAGAAATGTACACATATTTAAGTGTTTGGTGTCTGAAGTTCGTTTTCTTAGTTTTTATCTGATTCTATGCTAATGTTGAGGCTAATATCACATTTGCCCCACAAACAGCAAGAGTAAATGGAGTAAATGAATGAATTCATCCACTTCATGGGTTTTTATTAGAGGAACTTCATAATTCAGTGGTTCATGTTAAATGGTTAATTGCAGTAAAATTTTCTTTCTTATTGTTTTGGTATTTTTTGGGAAAATTATTTATGTTTTTAGTTTATATGCATGCACTTAATATTCTCCACTTTAGAATTGTAATACCTCTTTGTTGTTTTATTTATGTTGTTTTACAGTTTCTGCTAAATGTGTAAAAGTATTATCATTCTATAAAATAAAACATTTATTTGTTTTGAATACAACATTTGTGTTTTGTAATACTGCTAATAATAAAACTGTTGCTCTCACAGATTAGTACAAATACAAATAGCTATTTTACCTTCTGTCCAAAACTAAAATCAATGAATTGAAATGTCTTCTGAGCTTTATATACAATGATAATGATGACATTAACATCCACTCTATTCCCAAATACTGTGAATATGTAAAAGTCTGTAAAAGTTTCTAAAAAATTAACTACTTCATGGAAAACACTCTGTTTATATCTTAACCAACAAATTATACAGGAATCAGTGGAATTCCCCATTGAGCGATGTAAAATTGACTGGTGTATGTGTTCAATGTACGACACACTATTCTTTATATAATGAACAAAAGTACACACTTTAGGTGTTGCTGCTACTACTGCGTTTAGCTGTATTTTGTAAAGAACATGAAGTCCTTTAATGAAGGTGATGGTTCTATTTGGATGAGATAAAAACAACTGTGTCACAATTTTGTTAAGTAGAACGTTTTCTGAATGTTAAAATTAATGTTCTTAAAACATTCAAACTGCAATGTTTTTAGAATATTACTTTTAATGTTTCCATAATGCTACTATTTGTTTAGATATGAACGCTATGTAAGAAACGCAAACCATTTTCATGTTACTAATTGTTCTTGTGAAGTTCTCCGTTAGCTGGGCTGAGTTAGCTGGGCTGACACCTGCTGCTGTACCAGTGTACAGAGGCCAATCAGCTTCCCCCAGTTCTCAGATACCAGTAATGGCGAACACATTCCCAAATACACCCTCGGCCAGAAGGTCAGGAAGCCGCCCTGGATCCACACACAAACAAACTGCTGTGAACAAAGCTCACTGCGCTGCGGCCCAGCGTTCCCAGAGTACACGCGGAGGAGGAGGCCGAGAGGAAGGAGATGCGAGGTCTTTGCAGGCGGTGACGTCAGACAATAACAGACCCCTTTTGAGGCCGCTGCCCTCTGGGGGAAGTCGGAAAACAAAACCTAAGCCAAGGGCATTCAGAGTGAGGCAGGCCTAAGCGGCGAATGAGGATGTACCTTTTGTTGTTTACTTGGCTGGCAGGCCAGCAGCTTGTGTGGCGGTCACCTGGGCTCCGTCCAAGCGGCAACCGGCTAATCCCCACACTGTAAGAAAGATTTACGCCAGACTTCTAGAACATGCTTCAGATTCTGAGCAGCAGAGTTGTCATACATTGCTCCTCAATTTTTGGAAATGAAAGAGTTTGATTTGGGGCATAAATGTTGTTCACTGCAGAATTTTAGCCCCACCCACTTATGCAGAAGTTATAAGGAGTGTTTCAGAACTGAATAAAGCAAAATACAGGGCAGGGCAGATATATGATGAACAGACTTCATAAATCGGCCTTAAAGACACTGTAACAAAACCTGCCTGTTATTAATACGGGGTAAAGAGAGGTTGGAAAATTAATGTACACTAAATATTTTTGAGATTGTTTAAAAATATAATATTTTTTAGAAAATATATAATATGAAGATTAACTAAAAGGATTCTATTAAGAGAAACTGGTATTTTTAATGACATCCACAAAATAATACAAATTCTGTGGATAAAACAGAAAAGTACAATAGGTAGAACAGGTTTGTTAGAAGCTAAACTGAAATTTGCTGCAAAACATTTTGTGGCCTCTTCAATCCTGTCTGAGCACATTTTTTCCAAAGGTTGACTAAACTGTGAACAAGACCAGAAACAGACCCTGTTTACCAGAACACTTAGACAACAGGGCTGCAACAATTAGGGCTGCAACTAATGATTATTTTGGTAGTCGACTAATCCGTCGATTATTTCTCAGCTTAGTCGATTAGTCAACGATTATTTCTGCTATTCCCTCCATATTTGCTTGCTGTGGGTACGGCTCCTGTTTCTAGATTTCTCTATCAGTCCAAAATGATGAAAACAGCTGAACATGAGATTTAAATGCCGTAGAAAAGTCCAGAACAATTAAATGTCATTTAAATGAGGAAAGTGCTGCAGTTAAGAGGTTAAGTGAGTTCTTCCACTGTGTTCCTGTCCACAGAACTTTGTGTAGTGCTACTAATTAACAATTAGTTGACAATGAACGTTTGGAGTCAACCAATTTTTATAATCGACATTGTCAATTATATCGACTAATCATTGCAGCACAAGCAACAAGAAGTTGTTCAAATTTCACTGTCAACTATATGTTAATGAGCTAAGGGGTTAAGGGGCTGCTAACTCACTCAGTTCATATTAATACATTTGATTAAGCTATTAATTATATTAATTTCATGGGACATTCTTTAATTTGATATGGAAACTAGCTATGTTATATTAAGAAAGAAATTGGACATTCACAGGTGTGCAGACTTGAGCAGGTGAGTTCTTAGGAAGTTGTCTATGTCTATGTTTCAATAAAAATATCCACAATTATCATCACATATTGATGTGATGATATTGATCTATTGCAAACGAAAACGATACATGTCACTATCAATGGTTTGTCCCTCCTCTAGAGAAGTAGACAAGTGAGAACTGCCAGAGTGGTAAGAGTCAGTGCCCAGTCAGCAACAGGGGACCATAAATGATGAAGGACACCCACACAACACCAGCCAGTCCAGGGGAGTGAACCAACAACCCTCTGGTCTCAGGCCTCAGGCCATATTGATACGCCCCCTAAATATGTCCCACTCCCAGGAATGTCCGGCTGTTTGTCCCTGTAGTATGCGGGCACCGAGCAGAGGGCAGCGGGGTAGAGGGGTAGGGGGGCAGAAGGGCAGCCTCGCCTCGTTCCACAAGCTCCAGTAAAAGGCGCTGGTACTATCACCCCCCATGCTGTGCGCACTGGCATGAATCATCATGGCCGCCGGCCTCAGGAGGCTTGGTCCCCTGGGGGCTGAGAGATTAACACACGACAGGCCTCGTTAACCCTGCACAAAGCCTGATGCTAATCCTGAGCGATCGCATGGCCGGACTGTCCTCCAACCCATGGGGATGAGAGAGCGTGTGTGTGAGAGTGAGAGAGAGAGAGAGAGAGAGAGGCTTACTGTACATTAGAAAACAAATAAACTTAATAAACCCACCCAACACCAGTTGTCCCGGCAAGAGAGTCCACAACAAACACGGTTTTGATGAGGTCCGGTCTGGCCCAGGCCCCGGGGCTCCGGGGGGACGGTCACAAAGGCAGCGTTGTGGCCGAGAGTGGGTGGGATTGACTGCCAGGAGAAAGCGCATAAGTGCATGTGTGACTTCATATTCAGTGGGGAATCCACCTTCAATTAAACTTACTAAAGTTACCGCTTCATTACTCCACGTGGTGGCGCTAATCAAATGAACAGAATAAACCTGAAGTGAAGAATATTGGTTATTAAATTGTGTGAAACTGACACCAATAAATCCATTTAATTGACACCAATAATTCCTGCTATTTGCTTATTTAGGAGTATTTTATCTTCTTCAGTAACACAGATGCACTGATGCATCATAGAGAATTGTCTTTTGAAATATCGAGTATCACAGTATCGTGATATCAGCATTATTGTGGGCATCGTATCGTGAGATGCCCTGTGAGTCCCACTCCTACTCACCAGTGCATTAAAGAGACATGTGTGGGCTAACCCTGGTGACACCAGTCATCCCCCACCCCCATCAGGGTCCCGTCCACAGTGGGTGGGGTGGGTGCTGGGGGCACGGAGGAAATCTGTAGTGTCATTTGTAACCTGAAGAGAAGGACCATTACTATTATCCTCTCTGTGCACTCAGAGCCTGCCGGGAAACGGATTAGGGGGGGCAAATTAGATAAGTGCTGATCAGGAGCAGCTGGTGGGGTTCGATCAATAGCATTGGACGCACTCACACACACACACACACACACACACACTGCACAATGGCTGCAGATAACATCTGCACCAGACAGCCAATATGCCTGCCAGCTAACAGAGTGAGGCAGCATAAAACACACACACACACACACAATGCAGGAAAGTGCTCTACCTATAAGAGGATTACCGATCCTCCTGCCAGGAGGTGACTGGCACAGGCCAGATGGAGCTTCACAGGTGCAGAACACTGCAAACAAACCTACATCAACAAACCTAAATCTCTGAAATATAATGAAGAGGAAGATGGATGATCACAAGCCATCAAACCAAGCTGAACTGCTTGGCATAAAGTTATCCAAAAGCAGTGTGTAAGACTGGTGGAGGAGAACATGCCAAAATGCATGAAAACTGTGATTAAAAAACAGGGTTATTCCACCAAATATTGATTTCTGAACTCTTAAAACATGTAATGTAATGTAAAAAACAACTGCCAGGAATATATTGGAGGCTTTATTGTTATTGATGGGTATCTGTATTATGCTGACATCGGCAGAAATATCTGAAAGTGTCCTTTCATATCATACACATACATACATAAAATAATAAAAATTGTTTTCATTATGTATATAATAATGCGATATCATGATAAATAGAATGTTATTTTTTTTTTGTTTAACTATTATTAATTTTATGCACACCTAACAACAATGTTTGTTCCTACCAAAAGGGGGTACATTTTATATTTGTACAAAATAAAACTAAAACATGTAGCTAGTTGCACTAGTATTATTAGTAAACTAATAAATTAATAAAATATTTGTTCGTGTTTTTTCATGCTGCCAATCATCGTAAAAATACCCTGAAATACTGTGATATTACTGTATGACTGTATCAAACCTCCCTATTAACTGGTATGCTGTACTTTATCTGCCCCAGAATCTGAGCTGGATCATCAGTGACTGGTCAGAAAAAAAAAGCATCCTGCAAAAACATGAGCTCATTTGCATATGACAGCCTCAGCAGCAGTGCAGCAGGCGAGGCTGAGCTTCTGATTACCCAGCGATGCTCCTCCTGCAGCTCCTCCTCTCAGTTCAGTGATAGATCTGTTTATATTCAGCAAGCGCTGACTGGTCAGGCGGCCGTGTGCTGTGGGAATCAAAAGTACACACCGCATGTGACTAAACTCACAGTGGATACAGCAGATCAATCAGCTGTGCCAATAACCCCACCCCCCCATACCCTCCGGCTCCGGTTATTCAGAGGTGATGGTTATGATGGGTAATCGAGTGTTACAGCAAATCTGTTACCTAATCACAGCAGCCACCAGCCAGAACACCCATATCAAGGGATTTAAAATATGTAAATAAGCCTCTATCTCTATTGTTATAAATTCTTATGTTGCAGCAGCACCAGATATCTGAACTCTACAGTATATCATAAGACAGTATAAAGCATGTGTGTGTTACATCTCTGTACACATTTCTAAACACTTCTGTTTAGCATGTCTGTTTGTATTTTAAAGGGCCCAAATCACTGGCATCACTAAACGTTTCCATGTTTAAAACTGTTGGTAAAAAACACACTCAGTCCATGCACTGTATATAAGGTTACTTAAACTTAACTTAAACTTAAAACTACATAAAATTGTAGCTTGCTCTTATAACCTAAAACACTAAGTCCAGATACTTATAAATTATAACTAAAACAAAAAATGCACTCACAAGAGAAGGTAGCATGGAGGGAATGACTACACACTGATGCTGAGTGAGGGTGGAAATACCCAGTATACAAAAAGATGGTGCCAAAAGCCAACAAGAAAGGTGTGCATTTCAAATAAGGGTCACTATAAGGCTTACTATGGGTCACCATATATAATTATAATAATTATAAATGTATATAATTGAAACGACTCATTGAACAAATTTACCACAGATAACCAGTGTTTATCTCAGCTACTTATTTTAAGTTTGTGTGGCATAATTGGCCTAATTAGCCTCAGTGACCTTTAGATGTATTATATTTACAATATTTACATTACTGTGAATGTTTTTTACTTCAAAAAGTGAGGGAAATAGAATTTCATGATTGAAGCCTATTAAAGAAATTCGGTTGCTACTATAAACGTACTGGATTTTAATATTCAGACCTTACTGTAACATTCACTGCCTTACAATAGAATTTATAGTGGTCTTGTGTTCAATATGCATTTATCATACTGATTTCATACTGGGAGTATGCCTGTCACGAAAACCAATTTTTGATCGGACGATATATATATTGTCCAGAAATAATTATGACAAACAAGATTATTGTCCTTTTAACACAATTTTATGCCACTGATAAAATTATTTAAAATAGAATAACGCATCAATTACACCCTATAAATTATTATTAATTATGAAAACTATTAATTGAGATTGAGATTGTAATAGATTTTTGTTTTAAATATCCAAAATAAAAAAAAATGACAACCAGTTTGAAGTACAGCACTTTTTACATATGCAAAAATAATGAAAACCTGTGGAAAAAAAAAAAAAAACTCTTTCGTTTTGGGGTTTTGCCCCGAGGTTGATAGTTTAATTATCATGACAGGCCTAATCATTAAGATATTTCATCATAATACTGCTAAGGTTTCTCCTTTAAAACAGTTCAAACTTGTGACAAAACCAGGGTATGTTTTTTATAAAATTGTACAAATGCCACAAAAGTAACCTCGGGAAGCTATTAACCCTTTCATTATGTGAGAATGACTGCAGCAGCCTGAAGCTGAGGGTCCTGTATATTACCCTACAGGAGGAGTTATAAGGGGGTCATATCTACCATTTAATGCCTTACACATTTACACAATATCAAATTTCACAAAAATGCTCATCCTGAAATACTCAGGGGAGGGTATGAAAGGTCAGGAGACGTGGTGTTTAGAGAAAAGCGGGGCGTGACTTGTGGAGTACACAAACAGAGAAAACGACCACAGCTGCAACACGATGCCGCTTCACAACCCCACAGCCAACTGGCACGAGCGACAACTGCCCGCACCCATGGGGGCATTATTATCTGCACCACAGCAATCGAGCGGGGAAGCATTAGCATGAGGTCGTAGCACTATCGGTTATTACATACACACACACACACTTATACAGCAGCAGGAAACCACAGCATTTCTGGCACAGCCATCTTGGGTAAACATTGAGAGGCACGGCGCGGTCACCCTGAGAGTATCAGTGACAGTTGCGGTGCAGATAATCGTAGCGCTGCAGACTTAGATGATTATAAATGGGGCCGGTTGTGACATTTGTGAGGTCACTCAGTTCCTCCAGTAATTATACTGGGGAATAAGGAAGAAGGATGGTCGAGCCGTCCAATCGTAGAGGACCCGGGAGACGGCTGAGTCATTCTCACGTTCCCCAGGCCTCCGCGGCGACCACTTGTCACAGCGTGACACGCGGGTAATTGGTGGCGGCACAGGACTGGACCCAGAATCCTGCAGGCCTTGGTACTTGAGCAGGACGAACGCTGAAATCTGGGTCACAAATCTGCTGGAGTAATGCAGAGAGATGGTACAGCGCTGCCCAAAACCCTGCAGGACCTTCAGCTCATGAAATGTCCAGCGTGACCTTTAGCAACACGGCACATTACACTGAACAGCAGAAAACAGGGTCAACACCTCGCGTTCCTGCTGAGATCTCATTCTGACAATCCACGAGGATCGGATCATTCTGCATTAGACCAATGTCCTGTATCTGAGGATGACAGATATCTGGGAGAGATTTAGGCAGAGTTCTCACTATAATGAGCTCCAAAACACTGTCTCATACGGCTGTGTACTGGCAAGAACAGGGGTGGGCAACAGGGGCGGGCGATATGGTTCTTGGCTATATGACAAAGCACTGACGAGGCAAAATGGTTTATGGCATATATTTAAATTTTCTGTCACTGAAATAATGATAATATAATAAAATATTAATGCAATTACATCAAGATTAATGAACATTTAATTATTAAGAATGATAAAACATTGCAATTTTGTAAAATATCCTAATTATTTTTTTAATTAAAGTCAACATAACAGATCATTCCATTTAATGTCTCTCCTTGTTAAGAAAAATAAAATAGGTAATACATCCAAAAAAACATTTGATTGATGATTGATGTCTATTTGTACAAAGTACAAAGCATTAATATCATGACAGGACTAGGCCTGTAAACAAAGTAACTATTAATTAATTAAGAAATGCTGATATTATGTTGATATGAATCTGTTAATTATGATCCTTTAAGACCTGACAGGCCCGTATTGTGTCCGGGGCCTATACCTTAGTCCATTAGTCTTAAAAGACTGGAGTTAAATAGGCCTTTTCATTTTAAATCAGTTACTGAAGAATACTTCACATTTAACCAATTATAATTAGAATGTGGGTTCACAGGGTTAAATAGCCTAGGTAACCTCAGTATAGGCTAACATTAATTTTGGGATTGTTATGAATTAAATATTGTCCTAGAAATACTTTAGATGAACTATTTTATTATTTATCTCTTTATTTTATAATGATTTTATAAATGCAAGCTTAATTTATGTCCTTATTTAATGATACTTTAAACTATTCTAAATTATTATTTAGACATATTTTAAAATATCCTAAACAAGTACATTTCAGATATCAGTACTGGTATGGTTATCATCCTGGTCATTTTAATATTAGTCCTGATACTCCCCCAATACTCAAGACTTCAATATTAACATTAATATTACCCTGAACTCAATATTATATGATATGGCTGATGCATCGTATTGATACTTAGAACACAGTGGGGTGAGACAAAATATCAATATTGTGACTTTGACTCAGAACTGCCCCCAGCATCTCTAGTACGAAAGCCACGCCCCCACTTCCCAAATCCCAGGTTAATCTGTGAACATAACATCACCAAGAAATGATACAAAGCATGTCAAGCCCCTTTTTGTGACTAAGTCGATATTTTAAACAAGCTGTGCTGAATATTGAGCTGCAGTGTTCTCCAGAGCCCCCCCCCCCCCCCCCCCCACCACCCTCACCCAGAGAGAACACCCCCACCTCCAGTCTTCTGTTTGCTTGAGAGACAGACAGGTAAATATCAGCTCTGATATTACAATCAATAAACTTTCACACAGTAAGACTCACAGAGAGGATGACAGAGGACAAATCAATACAGCAATTCACAACATAACACACACACACACACACTTCAACCTGAGTATTGATATTGTCCCAAATCTCATGATTGTATTAGGCACAGGTGTCACCCCTATACTCAAGACTTCAGTATCATTATCAAAACATTTATTATAAGTATCAGAATTTACATTTAAATCACATTTAAATGATTATCAACGGGCCCATAAATCTTTTTAAGCAAATTGATTATATAATCAGTGTAAAGTACATTGACTTAACTGTATATTTTATTACAGGAGTGTAAAATGTTGTTAAATTGGATGAACTGGTGTACATTTAAAAGAGAAATTGCCGTACTAAACATGGGATACTATTTAAAATTTAGTTTTTAAGCATTCTGACTGTGATCATGCACATTCTGATATAACATTTGATTGCCCAGCCCTTCTCTCAATAAACATTAACTATAAATTAGTTTCAATACGTATACCCAAAACTCAACCTTGTATTTTATCAGGGTCTGAAAATAACAGTTTATCAGTTAACAATACACATCTTTAATCCACAATTACAAAACAGGAGGACACCCTGAAATCGGACTTAAAATTTGAACTTGCGATACAACACCCTCAACTGGCTCTCGGGTGGCAGCCTGGCATTACCTTACACCCTGGATTCTCTCCAAACACTACAAAGCCCGTCACAATAATCGCCCCAGGACCCAATTTATCTGGAAGGGCATCAATAGCTGGTGGCAGATCACTGCAGAAAATATCGACCTGCCCTCGCCAGCTGTAATCACCCTGTTTGAGCGTTTGCTCTGCAGGGCTCGGTATAAAGAGGAGACAGATCTGAAGCACAAATCTACACTGCGCGTCGCCTGCCGCTGTGCGTATGTAGACCCCAGTCTGTCTGTCTGCCTGAGACATCCAACTGACAGAACTGTCTAGATGTTCAAAACCTCCCTAATATCAGAACCGGACAAGATTTCTGTAAAATAATAAATAAAATTGTACTAAAAACTAGGGGTGGGACAAAACATTGCTATTATGATATATCTCATTGTTTTTGTCTGTAATACATTATTAATATGCGGCATAGTGGTGGGAATCAAGGGGCATCTCATAATATGATAATATCTTAACTTGTTACCCACAATGACCATGATACTCCATATATCACAAGACAATTATCTACGATATTTCACGGCATCTGTGTTTCTACAAAGAATAAAATATTTTGAAATAGAAAAAAAACAAGGAATTGAAAATAGATTTGGTAGCTTTGTCCTATTTATCTGATTAGCATGATCACTTGGAGTAATGAAGCAGTAACTTTAGAAAGTCT
The DNA here is from genome assembly GCF_023375975.1 of Astyanax mexicanus. Classification (NCBI taxonomy): domain Eukaryota; kingdom Metazoa; phylum Chordata; class Actinopteri; order Characiformes; family Acestrorhamphidae; genus Astyanax; species Astyanax mexicanus. The sequence goes on along the minus strand of NC_064410.1, from coordinate 18,367,548 downwards.
AATGGGGGGTGAGGCTTTGGGAGTTTAGATTTCCTATGTTCCAATAAAAAAATCCATATTTGATGCCATATATTGATACTGTATCGCAAACGAAAACAATACAATATATTGGAATATCAATATTTTGTCCAATCCCTACATCCCACTGACAGCACTGTCTGGATGCCCAAAAATGTCCCTAATATCAGACCATGAAAAGATAGCTGTAAAAAAAAATGGCATCTAAGGATACTGTGTATAAAATTGTACTAACAACCAAGTGCAGAAGATCTGACACCAGCATGCTCTAAACAGGGAGGACAGCCCTGTTATCATGGCTAACTGAACCCAGTCCCCCTTCGGCAGAATGAATGGAGCTGCTCGCCTCCGACTGCAGAACAATAGACCCCAAACGATGAAGCTGCAAGAAGAGGAGAAAGAGGAGGAGGAGGAGGAGGAGGAGGAGGAGGAGGAGGAAAGTTTCAGCAAGCTGGAGGATCTGAAAAGAAACAGCACTTCAGCAGCAGCATGCCACCGACCCACCCATTCCCTAGTCATACAGCAAGAATCAGAACCGAACAGAGGGCCATCAGTCTCGGCCACAATGCCGGTTCCGCCACCGCCCAGTTCCTCAGGCCTCCATCACCATCCACCTCCATCCGTCTCTGAACACCAGCGGTTCTGGAATCACAGGCTGGGGAGGTTTAGAGCCTCCCTGCCTGAATAGCAGTGAGTCCTCTTGTGAGGTTATATGGGAGGGTTAGAGCAGGAAAATCACTCAAATGTTCCGCACTGGAGGACTATATATGGATGGAGATGCAGAACTGCAGAACCCAGAAACAATGACTGTTACGCTGTTCAGTCTGAAAGAGGGAGTGCAGGAGAAACGGTCTGAAGAAGAACTGGACTAATAAAATCCCAAACCATCCAAACTATACAAACTATACAAACCCAGAGCATGATAATCTTTTTATGTTTTTTAAAGGAAAAAAATAGCAACAAGTTAGTCTGATTATGATATCAACAGCTATACATATATATGTATATATATATACGTATATATATATATATATATATATACGTATATATATATATATATACGTATATATATATATATATATATATATATACATAGATAGATATATAGATGTAAATGGATATATAGATATAAAGAACCTGTATGAATATATTATAAATTTACTATAGGCAGAAAGATAGATATCTTTTTGAAAAAAAAATATGAATCACAATTCATATTTACAGAAACAAATAAATATATATATAAAAAATTCCCCCTCTCTGTATATATATATATATATATATTCTTTTCTCCCACTGTTCTGAGGCACAATACGAGCGCATTTGCATATTAATAGATTTCGCCGGCAGCTCCACCAGTATGAATCAGTTCAGTGGATTCAAATCAGACAAAAACGCCCTCAGCCTCTCTCCTCACACACACTTCCATTTTCACTCTTAATATAATATTACACACCCCATTACTGAACACAACTCTTATATATGGTCACACATGATAATCTAATGATCTAAAAGCAGAGGGTAAATGTGCGGTGAGTGGCTGAGGGGATCGTACCGGAGCTCCGGCGCTTTTCCTCTTCCAGCTACGCCCAGTCCAGCCGCTCCTCTCCGCGCCCTCTGTTCCTCAGCGTCCGGGGAGACAGCGCGGGGTCCAGCCGAGCCAGTGAGAGCCTGTAACGGTACCGGGAGGATGAAGACGAACAGCCGGGCTGCTGCGGAGCTGCTGCCGTGTCGAGAGTACAACAAGAAATGTAACCGAGGAGAGAGGGATTCTGAGAGAGTGAGAGAGGAGAGAGATACTGAGGGAGGGAGAGATACTGAGAGAGTGATACTGAGTGAGAGTAAGGGAGGGATACTGAGAGAGAGGGAGAGAGAGGGGTGATGCGCGTCTCCTCTGAAGAATAGGATCAACGCTTTAGGCCGCGGACACGAACACTCCGACACTCCCTAACAGCGGGCGGGCGGCCGGGCTGAACCATCGCGGGTGAGGCGCGGGGGGGCGGGAAACATTCAAAGGCGCGAAAAAGCAGCTTCAGGATTCTCCAGCCAATCAGGACCGGACCACGACTAACGACTGGAGTTTATGCAAATTAGGGATGATGTCATTCCTACCCCGTTCAGAAAGTTTCCAATCTTTCTATCCCTCTGTTACCCCTCCCCAATCCATCCCGACCCCCCTCTGCCCCGCGCAAGATGCACGCTCCCGCCGTTTCTTTTGTGAAGAACAATGAAGATATTTTTATTATTAAACTTTTAAACACTTTTGATACAGTAAAATCTACTGTATTTACTCCACTCGAGTAAAAACACAAATCCTCTGTACTAAACACACTGTTCTGTAGCAGCAGGTGGTTCAGTCCTTGGTGGTGCTGAGTTTAGAGGTCAGGCTGGATGCTGATGGAGCCACTGTGGACTCAGAACTATGGAGGCCCATTTCCACCATCTAACGTAAAAAAAAAAAAAAATAAATAAATAAAGCATGTGTTTTTCTCATCATTAAGTAAAATGCTCATTATTTTGAAACATAAGTTAACAAAAACATATTCAAATAGCCACTTAGTTAAATAATGGGATAAATTACTTAATAATCAATAATTTATAAGTAAATTATTAATAATAATGATGAAAAATAATGAAATAATGAGAAAAATGACCTTGCATATGGTTTGACCTAGTGAACGTTTGTTAGCTATTGAAGAGCATCTCATACTCTGTAGTATACTAACTAACTAATCTCTCTAACTAACCCTTTCAGACCCTAGGTCTGCCTTTTACAATATGGACAATTACTTTTAAGCTGTGCTAAGTACAAGAATACACATTATTCAGCCAATAAAACAGCATCCTAGTCCCTCCCACTGCTTTGAAAAAATAAAAATCTTCACACTTATGTAAAGCAAGGCCTTGTCCCAGCCCCATCATGTTATACTTTTTTTTCTTTTTAAAAAACACACAAAACAAAATATGAGAGACAAATAAGTTATAGAAAATATATAGAATAAAAATAACAAAGGTAAACAAATTATTAATTCCGGTACAATAATTAAAAAAATTGAAATAATATGATTCATTTTTATTTCTTTATTTTACTGAATCTTGTTTATAAATACATTACAGAAAAAAAAACATTCTTAGATTTTTGGAACATTATTCAGGCCTGAAAGGGTTAAGCCATGCTTGGTGATGCTCAGTGGTATTATACAGCATACAAGCCTTTGTCTTCGGTTTGCTTTCTCTCTCTCTCTCTCTCTCTTACTCTGGGTCTTCAGAGTTTTTGGCATGTCAACCCCTCTCTCTCTGCCTCACTCCCTCTTTCTTACCTCCCTCCCTCCCTCTCTCTCTCCTTCCCTCCCCCTGTCTGCCTGCCTGTCTGTCTGTCTGCAGGAGCCAGGCCTTTGTGCAGGCTTAGAGTTGTCCTCCACTGTCTCACATACAAAAGCTCCCGTGTAAGCGTCGCTATTGTAGCACAAAGGCTGCGAAAGGCCCACACTCTCACAGCCATGTAGTCCACGCTCCCTCGCCTCCTGTTGATTGCCATTTTCTGGGTCCTGTAGCACCACGCCAGCTTCTGGAACGCACTGCTATATTGTAGTGCAGATAAATCTTCACAGTGCTTGAAATACCTTTATGGGTATTTCAGCACCTCTTGGAGTGTTTTAACACTTGTAGTTGGTTTCTGTGGTCTGAATTAGTTGTTTGGTTTGGTTTAGTTTCACACAAGGAAAATCACAAGTGCAACAAAATGCATCTTAACAAATGATGTCACCAAGGGCAACAAGGGAAACAGCCTCAAGAGAGAAAAAATCATACAAAACCTCTTATGTATTGTTATTGTTTTTTACAAAACTGGTTTTATAAATCAAAAATAGGGTGATGTATAGAACCACTACTCGCACTAAATAGCCAGTAAGGATTAATCAAAATATTTTTTTATGATTTTAAATCTGTATGTAAATAATAATCAAAAAAATATATTATACCATTATCTATATTTTATACCAATTTAAAATAAAATAATTCTATGTTCCAAAGTATGTAAATTATAGACTCTTTTTTATTTTTATTACTACACATCAAACTTCTCAAGACACAGCACACTCCCTTTAGCCCACATTGACCCTGGTATAGAACTGGGAGTGGAACAATACACTATTCTAAACTTGCAGGAGGAGGTTCTATCTTATTGTGTCACTTTCTGCCTGCAGCGGGTAGAGCCAAGATCAGACTTTAGCAGATGGCATTTTGAGACAAGATAACAGCTGCATCAGCTACAATAGATTGCCATACCAAGGCAAAGATTTATATCGAGAGCGATTTAAAAAAAGTGCTTTATATTGAAAATATCTTTAGCTAGTCTGTACAGGCTAGAGTCAAAGAAACATCAACCAAGTTGCTGCTGTATAAAGTCTGTATGAATACCAAGCTAAATGCTAATATAACAGCATGCTTATATTGGTCCATATGAGCACTGCAACCCCAGGATTCATTTTTAGACCTGGGAGACCAACTGGTAATAATTTAGACTGCCTGCAAATTAGCTAGTTAGCGAATATGAGTAATGTACAGCCCCTTAGCTAATGCTGCGTATTATTTACCTCAGATGTCAGATGCTGGAGCTGAGAATGATGTCACACTTGAGTTGACAGTGTTCCAGTTAAACATTAAGATATCAGATGGCATTGTTAGCTAGGATATCCTAGGATAGCCTGATAGCTATACCAGTTGATAATATTATGGTATTGTGGGAACATGTCCACAGATCATGACCAGTGGAATGTGGTTAGAATTAAGAACAGGTAAGTGACTGACAGAAATCACATCCACATACAGTCATATGAAAAAGTTTGGGCACCCCTATTAATATTAATCATTTTTAGTTCTAAATATTTGGATTTGCAACAGCCATTTCAGTTTGATATATCTAATAACTGATGGACACAGTAATATTTCAGGATTGAAATGAGATTTATTGGAGGTGGTCTGTGGATTGTCCTTGACTGTTCTCACCATTCTTCTTCTCTGCCTTTCTGATATTTTTTATGGCCTTTATTAACCTGACAGGTTAAATCTCTGAGACAACTTTTTGTATCCTTCCCCTGAACAACTATGTTGAACAAGCTTTGTTTTTAGATCATTTGAGAGTTGTTTTGATGAGCCCATGATGCCACTCTTCAGAGGAGATTCAAATAGGAGAACAACTTGCAATTGGCCACCTTAAATACATTTTCTCATGATTGGATACACCTGGCTATGAAGTTCAAAGCACAATAAGGTTACCAAACCAATTTTGTGCTTCAGTAAGTCAGTAAAAAGTAGTTAGGAGTATTCAAATCAATAAAATGACGAGGGTGCCCATATGTTTGCACCGGTCAAATTTTGGTTTAATGCATATTGTACATTTTAAACCTCATTTTAATCCTGAAATATTACTGCGTCCACATATCCCACAGGTGCAGCTGTCACGGGACATGATACTATGCAATATTATTGGATTGTGACAGCTACAAAAGGTTCATTTGATGGCATAGTGTTCACTAAAACTATACTTGCTGCATTTTTAGCAGCAATGCTAGACCGACTTGACCCTCTAGTGAATAGAATATTCAGCCTGTAGTTGTGTGTCTCTCTATGACGGCATTCTCCTCCTCCTCCTCTCTTGCATTCTATTCCTCTATCATCACACCAGCTATCATGGACATGATCTCAGCTTCATCAGTGGGATAAACAGGGGGCAGGAATGAATCTGTTCATTATACAGCACTGCTCTTTTTATACTAGTACTGGTCAGGGGTGTGAATCACATGGCATCTCAAAATAACTATGAGATCACAATACGTTGTGATTTTGCAATACTAAAAATATTTCACAAAACAATTTTCTACGATTCTTCATGCTATCTGTGTTACTGAAAAGAATAAAATAATCCTAAATAAGCAAATTCCAGGATTTATGGATTTATTGGTGCCAGTTTTACACAATTTAACTATTAATATTCTTCAGCGCAGGGTTAGGGGAGAGTGGGGTGAAATTTTAACGTTAATGTGCTTACTCTCATGCAATGACGCTTTATTTTTTGCAGGATGAGTAAATGTCTCACTTTTCGAAAATGTGTGGTCACATAGCCAATTTCTTTTGTGGTTCCCTAGAAACGAGGGGTGGCACAACTTCCCCACTGGCACAAATCATCCCACTTTCTCCTACCCTATTCATTTGATTAAAGCACCACAGCAAAATGGTAACTTATTGCAAACAAAAACAATACATTATATCGCCATATCGATATTTTGTCCCACCCTTATTACTGGTAGCGGTAGAATCGGTTGGAATCTAAAAAAATACAGTGATAAAAACCAAAATCTCTCTGGTAATAAACAAGTTCGTCAGTCACATTTAGGTATCAGGGCTTTATCTGTGAATCTAATTCAAAATCAAAGACCTAATCACAGCTCAACAGCAAATGAGCTGCTATGATGCAGTGAATTGTTTCCTACAGGACTGAATCGTTCTGTTGTGAGGTCAAAGGTTCCCGACTCTCTCACTCATAAGAGCTCAGGCTGGTATTTCAGGGAGGTGGGTGTGTGATCTGGTCCGATCCAGCCAGCCACACAAAGGGAGGAAGCATCCCGGTCCAAGCAGAGTGGACTAGCACCGAGAGGCAGGAAGAGGCAGGGCCAGTTGCTTACTTCCCCCTGACCATTAGAGTGTGAGTGTGTGTGTGTGTGTGTTAGCCCTTAGCCTCAATGGGCAGCTGGGCAACACGGCACAAAAGCACTGGCACAAGGTCAAATCCTGACAGAGGAACATACACACACTTAGAAATACACACACAGACTCTTTCTGTAGCTCACTCTTTCACACACACACAGGCAACAAGCTTTCAAGCCCAGCTTAGGTCTGTCTGTCAAAGACTGCTTTAAATGATAATAAACAACAAGAATTTCTACGTAAACACTAAAATCACACAGAATATCCTGAACCCTGACGCTGATGAGCTACAACAGCAGAATAACATATTGTGTTTTACCTCTTTTAGCCAAGTCCACAAAGCTAAGGCTGCAGAAGCTTACCACAGACTCATTCATCTCAAATTTCTTTATTTTATACTTGATTTTAAGGATCCAGACTTCCTTGTGTCAGGACTTCAGGCTGGTGGAGGTTGTGTAATGGCTTATACTGTACATAGTCCCTTTACACGTAATAAAAACTTAACCATCACAGCCCACATGCTTCTATGTATGCATGCTTTACATTGGTATGCATGTTAAGGTATACATCCATTAGAGGGCAGTCTAGAGCAAACCTAGCTCCAGTAAAAAAAGATTGCGATGATAAAGGAAGAAAGGATGAAAAAGGAAGAAGGGTAAACAGCAATAAATAGTGTAAAAAAAAAAACGCTTTAAAGAAACACTTCAATTACAGGATATGCCACTATAGATTCTGTTTATTTTAGTAACAGCAAAATACATAACTATTGCTGCTTTTGCAGGGGTGAGATTTCATTTTGTTTCATGCAACAGAATAAAGAGCATATTTTGGTCCCAAACTCCCCGTTCTTGAAATTTCTTTAACAATTTTATGCCGCCAATCAAAAATCCTTAAACACATAGTTTAGTTAGGCCTGTGGAGCAGCTAAAAGCTCATATATGGATTGCAATGTTTCATACACAACAAAGCACAGAATCGCTTAAAGGAGATTGAAAAGGTGTCGAATGAATATCCCCTTAAGAGCTCTAGACATTTCCACATGTAGTGAGGACTCTGAAAGAGCTGAGTTACCCACAGGCACTGTTGCATTACTCACAATACTAGTCAATCATCAAGTCAATGTGTCTGTTAACTGATATAACAGTTAAGTAAAAATCTGGTAATTAGTGTTCTCCTCCAAGCATGTTGAGCTGTCTGTGATGTTGCGTTAGCAGTAGTTCAATAAGCTTAGCTGGAGGGGGAGTCAATCAGACCCTTGCAGAAGACACACACACACAATCCACACACACACACACACATACACAATCCACACACACACAGAAGCAGAAATCAATGACCTCCGAGCAAACATACAATCTGAACTGACACACACACACACCATGGTTGCACTTCTCACAGCCAAACACACAAAGGAACAGGGTGTGTGTGTTTGTGTGGAAGCGTGCCGGCAGCAGGCACACCCTGCGTGGTACACACACTCCCTCCAGTCCGAAAAAAAAAAAAACACCAAGCGAGTGCGGTGCATAAATAATCAACAGGGCCGCCGGAGCAAACACAGAGCGAGTGCCTTCACGCAGAACTGCGAATATAAGCATCACAGGTGAACACACTTATGCACACACACACTCTTACACACACACTTACTCACACACTCTCACTTACACACACACTTACACACACATTGCCTGCAGCAGCTGCAGTGCTCCAAGCCCACGGCGTCTCCCTGGATACTGGAAACCAGCCAGAACTCCGGCAGTACCGAACAAACCTGGTAACACAAAGAGGTCCAAGCACCCAGAGCCACAACACACTGTCTTATCAGGATCATACTTACTGCTATTACAGAGACAGAGATATAGATGTAAAATTAATCTTCGCTATAACTTAAAGTAGTCATTGTACAGCTAGAATAGAAGTATAGGTTTACAACACAAATGAGTACACCCTACAGTGAACATTTTTAAATTGTGTCTCCCCGGTATCATGTGACTCGTTAGCAATACAAGTACTTAGTTGTGAATTGGGAGCCGGCTTGTTAAAATTTGTGGTTTGGGTAAAATTTTGTCATACTGGCCACTTGATATTTAACATGCCACCTCATGGCAAATAACTCTCCGCGGATGTGAGAGATAAAATTGTTGCCAAGACAATAAAGAGATTGCCAACACCCTGAAACTGAATTATAGCACAATGGCCAAGGTCATACAACTTTCCAGGACAGGTTCCACTCGCCAGGAATCAGCCAAAGAAGTACCAAGACAACTGTCCCTTGCCTACAGTAAAGCACGGTTTTGGTGGCATTATGGTTTAAGTTCTGCTAGCACTGGGAGCTCAATTCCATATACTGTGACATATGGATGAGTGGAGGAATATTTCAGTGCACTTGTGCAGCTCTGGTTAACTCCATGCCCAAAAGGTTTCAGGTCACACAAAACATTGAAACTTTGGGCACCAGTTGGACATGTTCATTAGTATTTACTTGATAAACTCAAGGATTTATAATGTACTTAGATAACAAGATAACATAAACTTGAAGGATTGTTTAATAAAAGTGCAGCTTGGCCTTTTTCTATTATCTCAGTTTTCATGCTAGAGGCCTGATCTCATTTCATACACAGTTTAGCCCCCAGTTTGCCCCCAGGGCAGGACAACTAAGCCCCCCAGCTACCCCCAGGGGGAACAGCCCCCTGCAGCCCCACTTCCTGCAGTGATTTCAGGCTAAATATGCATGTAAATATGCATGTCAATGACAAAATAGATGATGTCCCCCAGGAGACCGTACTGTTTAAATATGTTTAAATCACATTTCATTCATTTTTACATGTGAAATACACATGATGCAAAGATTACAACATAGAGCCTAATACATAAAACTAAATTATTTATTTACTCTAGAAAAACAATAAAAAAAAAATATATATATATACATAATTATCAAATGCATTGCAGGTTATGAGCTCTCTCACCCAGTTCACATTCAACTCTCAAGTCTGTGTCTCCAAAAGTGACCAATAATAACAGATTACATATCAATGCTGTCCAATTAAAGACTTAACAGAAAAGAAAAAAAAACTTTTAAACTTTCAATGAAAGTCAATGTTTGTTTGTTCAAAAATCAACTAAAAATCATCAAAAAAGGAGATACTTGTTTTTCACTGGACAGTGACAATATTTACTCACTAAATATCAGGATATCCACATTTACAGATCTTCTGAGTATTTATAAGGCATTTAAATCCATGTTCAGCTGTATCTATAGTTCTGAGGTGATAGAGAAAGCAAGAAACAGAAGGAAAATGGTTTCTAATCAGCTCTATTTCCTTAATTTTACAGTAATATACACTAGGGTAGCACATTTTGACAAAGCACAACTCGCCAGAACACCGGCTGAGACGAGCAGCCGAGAGCAGAGGAATACCCCAAACGCCCCGGAACACCCCGGAAGATCCCGGAACACCGGGCCGGACATTAAATATTCAGGCCGGTAGGTGAGGAGCCAGGTTTCCTGAAGCTCCAGTGGCAGTACAGTTAGCTTCTCCCCCGAGTCCAGACTCTCTCTCTCTCTCTCTCTCTCTCTCTCTCTCTCTCTCTCTCTCTCTCTCACACACACACACACACACACACACACTTCACTCTCTCTGGGGTCACATGCTAAGTGCTTCCTGTGTGCCGGCTCCATTGTTTAGTGAATAATGGATGTCACTGTTAAGAGTATTGGACATGCTGGTGTTCGCCCAGTACATTAAACCACTGAAGGTCATTTTTCAACTCAATTCACTCACACACACACACACACACACACACAAATTAAATGTTCTGGATTAGACATTTCCTTAATTGTGGATTTTAATGTTATTAGAATACAATTCCAGATATTAATATTAATATTGTAGAAAGTAGTTTTAGATATTTATTTTAGCAGAATTAATTAAAAAAGTACTATATTAATGCATTTGAATTAATTCAGGAGAATGATTTGCTACAGTGGTATTCTGAATACTATTGTCTTTTATATAATAGATATTGGATATATTAGATTTATATTATATTATAATATACTAGAATCTAAGTATACAGAAGTATACAGGATTTTGTTGGTGGTACATTTCTTTTCTTTTTTATTTAATTTTGTTAAATTTAAATGTAAAGTAGTATAATGTAAATTTTGATTGGAATGGAATTTTAGAATGGAATTTGTGGAACTTTATTTTATTTTTTAAGAAATTCATAATTATATATATTAATTAATTAATTAAATTAATAATTATAATTATTGTTAATAGAATATAATTTTGGATATTCATTTATTATAACTATTTAAATTCTTTTTTATTTAAATATTTCTTGATACTCATTTTTTCATGGAAATACATTTGTTCTAATTTAATTAGTTTTTAATTCTTATAATTATGGAGATTAATTTATTTGAACTTAATTTTAGTGTACATTCATTAGGTATATTAATATATTATATAATCTGGATTTTGATTCTGTGCTAACTGTAAATTGTATTAGATGTGGCTGTGGTGATGCTGCAGTGCTGCAGTGGGAGGTGATCAGGTGTGAGTACTGCAGATACTGGGATGAGGTTTGAGCTGGAGCTCGGCTGTAAGTCTGCCTGCAGTCACTGTTATAATTAGAGCTGCCACTGAAACAGTCACCCGGCACCAGTCGAGCATCTCCCTGCCTTTACTACTAACTGTTCACTCACTATACTGAACCACTGCAGCCACCAACATCCCCCCCACCGGCCACCCACCCTGCTCCTCCTGCCACAGGCAGCACTGAGCCCCCTCACACTGCTGTTCACTGCGCCCCCTGGCGCCCGGCCGCAGCACTGCACAGCACAGTAATGCCCAAATAAGGACAGATTCAGTTCAGCCCAGACAACAATGAGCAGCCAGATACAGAACCCATCAGCAATTAGGAGCAGAGGCAGATCCTCTTCCCAAGCAGCTGTGCTGTATAATCACCTCTCGCCCAGACTCCATCAGGATTATCTGGGAAAACTGAGGAACATAAAGGAATTCGATGGGGAACAGCAGCCTTTTCTTAATGTAATTACTGTGGATGAACTACAGCAGTGAGTCAGCACACTGTCTGACTGCTTTACAGCCAGCCTGCAATCAAACCTGCAGCTTTTACTGCATCCGTCTGGCTTCCCTCTCACATTTAAATCATAAAAATACAAAATCTTCTACAAAATCTTTTTTTTTGTTTTTTTTTTTCCCTTGCATTGCCTTTTCTGTGCGTTGACTGTGATTGTGCACAAATGGGAGGGGCAAAATAATATTAATAGTGGTGTCAATTGATTAAAAACAGGATCAGATTAATCATAATAGCCTGTGATTCATCACAATTAATTGCACTTGTTCTTCTTTCCTTATGAATATAGCATTTTATCTCATCTCTCATCTCTCAAGTGCTGCAATACAGAAGAAAAATGTGTGAACTCATTGAACCCTGTGCATAAACCAAGGTTTCAGTTATTCACCATAATAGCTGCAATACTCTCACAGCACCAGTTCTATTGACCCTAAAATTGAGCCCTGTAGGACTCCACAACATATACTATACTATATGTACTGTACTGCTGCCAAACACACTGACAAGATAAAAGCAGTCATGGGAAAGCAGTATAGATACTGTTCATGAAGTGGATTGTTAGCGGGTACAGGTGAATTATGGGAGTTAGGAGGAGGACTGTTTTCTTGGTATTTGTCTCCGGTTGCATCTGATGAATCAAACATAAGGCCCAGGATTGCTGTATCGTCGGAGAACTTAAACATGTAGTTGCTAAAAGTGCTACACGTAAATTCATTGGTGTACAGCGAAAACAGAATTGAAGAGCTAACACACCCTTGAGGAACACCTGTGTTAATGGTCAATGTTTCGGACAGAGTCCTGTTTACTCTGACCTGCTGAGTGCGATCAGTTAGAAAAGAGTGGTACCACTTAATAATGAATGGGTTTACATTCATCCTCTGCAGAGTTGCCAGGAAAACGTGGGGATGCAGAGTATTAAATGCTGAACTAAAGTCAACAAAACGTAGTCTAGCGTAGGCATTCTGATTCTCTAGGTGTTGTCACTAAATGGACTACACTACTACATACATCATCAGTGCCTCTGATGTTTATGCGCAAACTGGTATGAATCCAGTTGTGTACCTACTTCCACCTCTAGCCTAGTGGTGATAGTGGGTGCAGGTGAATTATGGGGGTTGTGGTGAGGTCTGATAGTGGGTACAGGTGAATTATGGGAGTTGGAGTGAGGGTTGATAGTTGGTGCAGGTGAATTATAGGAGTTGGAGTGAGATCTGAAAGTGGGTGCAGGTGAATTATAGGAGATGAAGTGAGATCTGATAGTGGGTGCAGGTGAATTATGAGAGTTGAAGTGAGGTCTGATAGTCACTTGACATGCTAAATGTAATGGATCATAATTTAGTTTCTGTCCTAAGGTCAGTGGAATCACTCTTTAAAAGCTACAAAGACAAATAAAGATATATCTATTCAATAGCTCTGATTATAATGTTATTTAGGATTTGTTTAGGATAAATCAGTTACTTTTTCAAATAATCCAGTAAACACATAATTCCATAATTTCTTTTCTGGACAGGAAAGACTTTCCCATTAAAACACTCTAAAACATAGCTTACAAACTGACAGAAAAAAATGTATGTCTTTAAAAAAGGCAGTTATAACAGATTGTAATGAAATTTAAAAAAACATACTTAATTCACAAAAAACAGCACTTTAGAGATGATCCCTTAAACAGTAGCTCCACAGCAGAAGGTAAATGCAAGTCATTTAGAGGTGGTTTGGTGTGAAATCTTCTCTTTCATGTCTCTAAAGCTCACTGACTGTTTCAGACACTGTTTCAAGATAATTCTGACATAAGGTTTTGGCATAAAATGTATTTTAACTTTAATTAATGTATCTTTGAATAATTACATTTTAACCATTTTTCCTCTATGTTTAAAAAACTAATGACTTAATTCTTGTCCATATGAATTTCCCATACCACTAGCAATGCTCCTGAAACTAGAAGGGGGAAAACTGAAAATCAACATACACCTTCACCTCCTTTCAACTGACACTAATGCAGCATCACTAGGCATCACTGATACATCAGCTAACAGATGCATGTGCCGACCAGCATTACAATACACTAGAGAGTGCCACCTACCCACCCTGAGAGAACATGACCAATAGCAACCTCTCGGACTCTGGATGCTGATGTGGATTTTAGAGAACACTGTAAGCTGGATGCACCCTGGGTCCATTATTAAAAAAAACAAAAAAAAAAACACACTCTCCGAAAGGAACACTCTGGAGTTGGACTTACTACCCAACAGCTGTGACCCATCTACTGCTTCACTGTAAATCATATCACACCAATCTCCCTCTCAAAATGAGTGTTTAGCAAATGTGTGCCCTGCAATGAATATACAAGCTGCCTTTAAAACATTGCCAACAGAAATGTAAAAAAAAAAAAAGATATAGAGTGGTTTTCAAAAGTATTCATACCCCTTTAACATTTTTACATTTTGTCACCTTAAAATCATACATTTAAATTTTATTGAGATTTTCAGTGATTGAACAACACAAAATATCACATAATTGTAGGATGTAACAAAAATGATACATTAAATAAAAATCTAAAAAGTGTGACATGCATTTACTCCGAAACCCCTAAATAAAATCCAGTGCAATTAATTGCCTTCAAAAGTCACTTTAGTAGTTAATCCAGCTGTGTATAATTTAGTCTCAGTATAAATACAGCTGTTCTGTGAAGATCTTAGTGGTTTGTTAGAAAACACTAGTGAACAAACAGCACCATTAAGACAAAAGAACTGACCAAAGTTGTGGAGAAGTTTAAAGCAAGGTCAGGTTATAAAGCATCCCAGTGATCATTGTTCAATGAATCATCCAAAAATGGAAAAATGATTATACAACTGCAAACCTACATAGACACCAAGCCGTCCACCCAAACCCAAACTGACAGATCAAGCAAGGAGAGCATAGGTCAGAGAAGCAGCCAAGAGGCCAATGGTCACTCTGGAGGAGCTGCAGAAATCCACAGCTCAGGTGGGCAAATCTGTCTGCTTGTGCTCAAATTTGGCCTTTATGGAATAGTGGCAACAAGCTTACCATTGTTTGGCTCTACAAAGTATTGATATAGGGTGTTAAAAACTATGTATCATTTTCATTTCACTTCACAATTATGTGCTATTTTATGTTTGTCTTTCACTTTCAACAGGGGCTCCCTGATGCCTGCAAATTATAAACACTAACCCAGAAATCATTTTTAGCGTGAGTGAGGGCTGCTGCACACAGACCGCAGACCACAGGATGCTCCAGGAGGATCAGGTGCATGTTTTCCTGCATCTGTAATGCTGCTGGAGTGTGTGTTTGGGTAGGTATCGACTGTCACCGCCGCCCGTGCCGCTCTTTTGTTCTCAGCCTCGGCAGCTACATTCCCATCTCTTTTATCTCCCCTCATCGCCGCACGGATACAAGCAGGCGCTCCATCCCAAAGCTCCAAACACCTCCACCCCCAACACCCTTCAGAAAACCTCAACGCATCTGCAGCGGAATTTACACTTCAAAAGACGTACAGTACAGAGAGACAGTCACGCTCGCACTGCTCCAGACACTCAGATGAAGATATAATGGCCCAGTCCTCCTGTCACACCAGCACACACACACACACACCTGAGATGCACTGTGTTTCTCAATAAAGCCATTTAAAATAGCACAGAGACTACTGCTCAAAAGGTTTGGGCCTAGTGCTCTTAGAAAAGGCAATGAGTACAAAAAGTTGTGTAAATCGTAAATAAAAGCTGAATGCAATAATTTGCAAATCTCATATAACCTTATTTTTGTATATATAAAATAAAGGTTTGGTTTTGTAAAAAGCGATTTTTAGAAAAATCATATTTTTCACACTATAAGGTGCATTGAATTATAAGGCGCACTATGAATAAACGTCTATTTTCTGTCCTTTTTTCATACATATGGCGCACAGGATTATAATGTGCATTATGCAACACTAGTAACGCAGCTAGGCTAAACTAGGTAAGCAAAACTGTAATTTCGAAAAGAAAAACAAAACAGAAAGAGCTCTGGATGTTAATCTACACAGATTTCCTGAAAACTGTTTATTTGGGTTAATAAAGCGCTTCTGTTTATTTACAGATCTACAGCTTAGATTTCCAGATTTCCACTAAGTCTGGGTGCTGTAGCATTAGCAGCTAACCACTAGCGCTTGCTGCTAATGCTGCTCCATTAGTGCTTGCTGGGGTTAGCAGTAGGCTACAGACTGATAATACTTACCTCTGAATGACAGAAGAGCTAGCACTTAGCACAGTTAGCGGCTAATGATACTCCAGCAGCGCTAACTAGGATTAGCAGCAGGCTACAGGCAGATAATATTTACCTCTGAATGGTGAAAGAGCAACAGCTAAGTGCGGTTAGAGGCTAATGCAAATACTGCTCCAGCAGTGCTAGCTGAGGTTAGCAGCAGGCTACAGGCCGATAATACTCACCTCTGAACCTCTAAAAGAGCTAGCGCTTAGCGCGGTTAATAGCTAATGCTAATACTGCTCCAGTCTCAGTGCCGGAGAACTTCAGCAGAGTGGCTTACTTTACTGCTCCTTAAAACAGAAACGCAGGGCAGCTTAAAATATATTATTGCGATATGATGTTTGCAATAACAATCATATCATGATACTGTGATTCTGCAATACTCTTTATATCACAAGACAATTCTCTAAAGGAGAATAAGATAAAACAATAACATTATATTAGATTTAGTACAGAATTCAATATTTATTATGTGAGAGAGACTTTACATATATACACATATATAGACATTTCGGTATGCATTGCTCAAAAACCTTTATTGTTAAGAGTGACAGTAGTACAGGGAAGCTTTTTTCTTTGTACAGCACCAAATCATCACACTAGAACCTCCTGCTCAGTGGTTTCTTTTGTACTGTATATTAATGATTGGATTTCCTGCTATATCTCTGCTGACTGCACTTCATGAAGGGTTGCTGATATGATATATGATACATGATATTTGTTATATGAGGCATGTTAAAGCAGGGAGGAACTAAAAGCTCTGCGGTTCTCCAGCCCTCCAGCACACAGACACCTCCTTCATCAAGCTGAGATCTTTCATAAATCTGCCTTTATGAGCCTCTTCAATTAAAGCATAGCACATTACAGCTGCTAAACCAAGTCCACAAATGACGCACAATAAATCTTTCAGGAATCTGAAGCAGTACAGAAGCTGCAGTGTCTGAGCCTGACTCAGCTGGGAGCTACGAGCTACAGGCAGAAATCCTCCAGAGAACAGCAAGATCCTTCTCACAACAGCCCCTTTCTGCCCTTTCTCTCAGGGTTCTGGGGAGATAGAAAAGCAAACCACAATACACGATGAAGACGCTATAAGAAAAAAAGCAGCATTTGTTTTTAAGCTTCTCTAGTCCAGCCCATAGGTAAAATACACACCTCAAGCATGGATAAAAGTTTCAGTACGAGATTAAAAGGTGAAAAATCTGGAGTTCCAAAAATGGGTCAACAGATCCAGAAAAATAGACTATTTTATTATTTTATCCCAAAACAAGTTTTGATTCTTTGTGTTAAGCACTGTGTTCAAAGCGCCATCTAGTGTCTTCAGTGTGCAATTACTCAATATTACTGCCCAGCTGACAGAACTGAGGAGAGTTCTCAGAAGGTAAATAAACATTTTTTGTTAGAGTCTCAAGTGTGGAGTCAATCTCATCACCCAAATGCTCTGTTTTATTATCAGGAGAATCGCACCATCTATGGAAGTAAAACAGTGTCACCAGATTTTGAATTTTAAAAGCACTTGAATATTTAGCACTGAATTATTTTACATTGAATTATTGCATGTGATTTTTTTTGCCTCTGAATTAAACACTTTAATTTTTCAGTATATCATTTTCACTTATTTTATTTTAATGTAAAAAAAATTCAAAAGCAAAAATTCAAGTTTTAAACATTCAATTAAAATAAATTCAGGTTGCTCAAATTCGACCTGTCAAATTCAACTGCTAAAATACAACGCTCAAAATTCGCTGTCAACATCCGGGACACACAGGATGAGCAATCGATTCAGTCTTCAATCGAGCCAACAACCAGCCAATCACATCACGCTCCGAAGATCACGTGACAGGTAGCGCCTCAGTACAGCAGAGCAGCTCACAGCCCCCTCTGCTGCTGCTCTCGAGAAGGTGAGAGTGAAACAGCTGAAAACAGGGCATTTACCTCACCACTGTGGCCATGTAATATCACTTAAACGGTGTAGAAATCATCACTTTAACCACGGTTTGCTCTGTGGTTTGTAAACATATTGAATTAAGATAGATATCCAGATATACCTTGTTAAACTAACTAAATAAATAAATAAAGCTCCTCTGTTCATTTCAGAAAGCGCTTCAAACACGAACACTAGATCAATTATTTATAAATACAGCCAGACTGTGTGGAAGATAATTACTACTGTAGAATCTGAGATAGTAACTTAGTTAGCTAAATTATAGCTACCTATCTTGCTAGTTAGCTGTGGGACTGTGCGATTATAGACAAGATACTACCCAGTTAGCTGTTTGTTTAGCAATACCTTATTTACACTTTGCTGCAAAGTATTTTGCTTAGTGTACTGGCCACTGTCTAAATAAATATATTGAGCTATATTACACTTACTGCACCCCTCTCAGGCCGGTCCTCTCATTAAATAAAGGAGATTTATTACAGTTACTATATACCTCTCAGGCTGGTAACTAGGTCTAGATGTATGTGTGGGCATTATCTAATTTGTAATCAGTGCAATATTTATTAGTGATGTCTTTTATACATTTTTATTTATATTTAGGTCATGTTAATAAAGGAGAATCAAATATTGCAACCCATGAGAGAGTATTATTAGTAATATTTATTAAATGTTTTATGTTAATAATAATTATCACATTTTGTAAATGCTGTCGCTAAAAGTGAATCTGATGTTTTTATTTAAGGTTGAAAAGAAGATGAAGAAGTTTCAGCTGGCAGCTATGCAGAGTTCACCACGAAAAGAACGAAGTCAAAGAATACAAAGATCTGTCCATATTCTAAAGTCACCACTTGAAGATTTTATGCAGAATTATTTGGATTATGAATAGGAACCACATTATTTGCAACAGCTTTTATTATTTATACAAACAAGATGAACATGATATGATGTGCCAGAATATAGGGAGGCTGCCTAAAACATACAAAAAAAAAAAAAATACAGAACACATGTAAACAACTAAAGAAAAACAGAACATGGCACATGTAAATAAATCAAATAAACACAGCACAGACTGCATGAAATTGGATTTCTTTATTTGTTCTTTAAAAGTTTGGAGAAAGGAAACCTGTGGAATACAAAAGAAACTTGAAAAATTACTGCATTTGATACATGAATATAATTAAACATTTTAAGAACATTACCTACCTTTTATTATCCTTTCTTTTTCTGGGAGAAAATATCCTGTTTAAGAAAATGAAGACAAGAATTATGACTGTGTTAAACTTGGTGTTGTTTGGATTCAGTATTTACTTCATTTATTTAAAATATTTTTGCAATTATTATTGCATTGGTTTTGGCACAAACCAATTACTAATGCATCTCAGAAAATCTGAAGATCATGAGAATATCATAATTTAACAGAAATTATACATTACACTACATGTAAAGTGACATATTCCAAATCATTTTACCTGGCTAAAAGTTCATTAAACCAGAATTACTGTCCTAACCTTAACCCAGTTTACTAGAATATGTAGTTTAAACTTAAAATAAAAAAAAGTTAAATGTGACCGTTTACTGAACGATATTAAACACAAATATATATTTTTCACTATTGAGATGCACTAGTAAACAGGACTAATCATGCTGTATCTTAATTACACAAGCATTTTAGGACTATTATTTACTGTTGATATCCTCAGTTAAAGCCTGAGTTGAATTGTTAACAAATTTATAAAATATATATTAAATATAAGCATTAAAATCAATATCATAAATTATTAAATTAAATAAATTAAATTATCTCTGTTGAATTAGTTAGTAAAGAGACAAAAAGCAATTCTAATAAATCTCCTTTATTTAATGAGAGGACCGGCCTGAGAGGGGTATAGTAAGTGTAATATAGCTTAATATATTTATTTAGACAGTGGCCAGTACACTAAGCAACATACTTTGCAGCAAAGTGTAAATAAGGTATTGCTAAACAAACCGCTAACTAGGTAGTATCTTGTCTATAATCGCACAGTCCCACAGCTAACTAGCAAGATAGGTAGCTATAATTTAGCTAACTAAGTTACTATCTCAGATTCTACAGTAGTAATTATCTTCCACAGTCTGGCTGTATTTATAAATAATTGATCTAGTGTTCGTGTTTGAAGCTCTTTCTGAAATGAACAGAGGAGCTTTATTTATTTATTTAGTTAGTTTAACAAGGTATATCTGGATATCTATCTTAATTTAATATGTTTACAAACCACAGAGCAAACCGTGGTTAAAGTGATGATTTCTACACCGTTTAAGTGATATTACATGGTCACAGTGGTGAGGTAAATGCCCTGTTTTCAGCTGTTTTACACTCACCTTCTCGAGAGCAGCAGCGGAGGGGGCTGTGAGCCGCGTTGAGCGGCTCTGCTGTACTGAGGCGCTACCTGTCACGTGATCTTCGGAGCGTGATGTGATTGGCTGGTTGTTGGCTCGATTGAAGACTGAATCGATTGCTCATCCTGTGTGTCCCGGATGTTGACAGCGAATTTTGAGCGTTGTATTTTAGCAGTCGAATTTGACAGGTCGAATTTGAGCAACCTGAATTTATTTTAATTGAATTTTTAAAACTTGAATTTTTGCTTTTGAATTTTTTTACATTAAAATAAAATAAGTGAAAATGATATACTGAAAAATTAAAGTGTTTAATTCAGAGGCAAAAAAAAATCACATGCAATAATTCAATGTAAAATAAGTCAGTGCTAAATATTCAAGTGCTTTTAAAATTCAAAATCTGGTGACACTGTTTTACTTCCATAACCATCTTCTTTGTTTTAAAACAGCACTGAATAGTATGTTCAGAACCGAGCACACACTAACGCTAATACACACACTATAGAAACCCAACCAAGCATTAAACCACTCAGGTGCTTCAACTAGTTCTTTAAGTGAAGCCATAAATTAACCATTTACAAAAGGAAACATGTTTTAATATAGGTGTGAATAAAAAGAACCTTATATGAGATGCAAAGGGTTTTTTAAAACCAATTTAAAGGTTCTTTTCACTCACACACATCTATTTTAAAAACATTGTTCTTTATGGAACTAAAGATATTCTTCTATGGCAGAAAAAAAAAGTCTGAAGTCTGGCTCAGAGCCAAATGTGGCCTTCGGACAGATTTGTATTGGCCCTCAGCTTTACGTTTAAGACTACATTATACGAGGCCAACAGTTGCTCTTCAGTTTTCTCTTATTTTACTTCGCAGCACTGTGTTATGGACTTGATCTTACATAAAGAGCTGTTAGTTTCTCTGATTGAAATGCAAATTAATTTACAGAATGGCATTTAGTGAGCTTAGACTAAATATCAGGTGTGTTACATTGCATTATGTACATTAAGTCCAATTAGTTTTACACTAAAATTTAGTGACTGAGCGCACTGCAAAAAAAAAAAAGCATAATCACACATTTTACTCATTTCTTATTCTGTTACAGTTATGCATATAATATAAATAATTGTTCTGTACATTTTTTGTTGATATTTTGGATACAATTTTTGGATAATTCCTAAATATTATACAGTGATGTTTAGGCAACCCCAGATAATTTTCAGGATTTCTCTTTATAAATCATACATTTTGGAACCCTTGTTATTTTATTGATTTGAATACATTTACCACTAACTATTTGAAACACACATTTTATTTGGTAAGCTCATTAACCCTTGACCTATATACACAGGTGAATCCAATTATCAGAAAAGGTTAAGGTGTTTTTCCTCTTTGCATCTTCTCTGAAGAATGGAAACATGGGAACCTCAAAACACAACTCTCAAACTCTCAGCTTCATTTTGGAATCAGGTGCTGGCGACTAATGAAACTAAAATTAAGTTATTTGGAGGATAGTATGTATGGTGGAAAAAGAACACAGCATTCCAAGAAAAACACTTGCTGCCAGCAGTAAAATGTGGTGGTGTTTCATCATGCTGTGTGGCTGTGTCATCAGTGCAGGTACTGGGAATCTTGTTAAAGTTGAGGATCTCATGGATTCCAGTCAATATCAGCAGATTCTTGTGAACAACATTTGAGAATCAGTGAGAAAGTTAAAGTTGCTCTGGGGCTGGATACTTTAACAAGACAACTACTAAAGCTTTCATGCAGAGGAACAATTACAACATTCTGGAATGATCATCTCAGACCCCAGACCTGAATATTATTGAAAACCTGTGGTGTGATTTAAAGCGGGCTGTTCATGATCAGAAACCATCAAACCTGACTGAACTGGAGATGTTTTGTAAAGAAGAATGATCTAAAATACCTTTAACCAGAAGCCAGACTCTCATTGGAAGCTATAGGAAGCATTTAGAGGCTGTTATTTCTGCTAAAGGACCCTCTAAATATTGATGTGATTTTTATGTTAGGATGCCTAAATTTATGCACCTGCTTAATTTAGTTTAAAGAATTATTACACACTTGCTGTAAATCCTATAAACTTCATTATACTTCTCAAATACCACTTAGTTCATCTGCTATATGCTATATTTAACTGAAATTGCTGATCTAAACAACCAATGATTTATAAAGGAAAAATCATGACAATTATCAGGTGTGCCCAAACTTCATACCACTGTATGTGTAGAAAGGGATGTAGGACCTGGTATAATCTGGTAAAAGTTTGAACACCCCTGATTCATGGCATCGCTTAGAGAACTTGGAGCAACTTTTGGAGAATTTTTATGACTGTTTCAAATATCACCTCTACTTCTCCCCCTATTAACCCCCCTTTTTTCCTCCCTCTAACTATCTCCTTCCCCTTGTCTCCCCCACCCTCTTCTTTCTTTTCTTCCTCTCTTTCGCCCTCTCTCTTTTTCTCTCTGTGGGGATGGTGTGGATGAAAGGGCAGCGTGGTCAGAAAAGAGGCTCCAACTGCTCCGACTCCATTAAAAACACAAGGTCAGCTCCCTGGACACCACAAGAGCTCACATAAATATTGATGCTTCAGTAAAGCTTAAGGCTACACACACACACACACACACACACACTCTCTCACACACTCTCACACTATCGCTGGCAGCATGGAGATGAAAGACAAGAAGCAGCAGAGCAGAAAGGAGAACATGAAGAAGGCTACCGGAGAAGGAAATGTGTGTGATACTTAGCTGAAGCCAGAAAGCAGCTTTATTGTGTGTGTGTGTGTGTGTGTGTGTGTTTGTGTGTGTGTGTGTGTGTGTGTGTGGGCACAGCTTGTGCTAACAATTCTAAGTATTTTTACTGGACATTCATTACTCTGTAGTCCTGCAGTCTGCAGTTAATCTGATGATTTATACAGAGCTGTAATTTAGCTTTAACCACAGTCAAGTGTGTTTATTTACAACACAAATAAGCAAACAAACAAACAAATAAAAACAATTATTGTGCAAATAGTGCTGATCACATTGCATTCCCTTCATAAATAAACAAGAATTAAAAGAATATGTTATTAAAAAAATATATAAAAGTCCTGAAACATCCTGAACGGTGTAGAGTGTGGAGGTGTGCTAACGGTCACTGCCACTAGGGGGCACTGTTTCACAGAGTCCAACTGACTGCACCTCAGCAGCTGCACAATAAAATCCATAAGAACCCAAACACATTTACACCACTTCAAACTTCATCTCTCACACACACTCACACACACTCACACACACTCACACACACTCACACACACTCACACACACTCACACACACACTCACACACACACTCACACACACACACACACACACACACACACACACACACACTCACACACACACTCACACACACACTCACACACACACTCACACACACTCACACACACACACTCACACACACACACTCACACACACACACTCACACACACACACTCACACACACACTCACACACACACTCACACACACACTCACACACACACTCTCACACACACCCACACACACACTCACACACACTCACACACACTCACACACACACTCTCACACACACTCTCACACACACTCTCACACACACTCTCACACACACACTCACACACACACTCACACACACACTCACACACACTCACACACACACACACACACACACACACACACACACACACACACACACACACACACACACACACACACACACACACACACACACACACACACACACACACACACACTTTCCTGTCTAGTTGCAGCAGCAGAAGAGGGAACAGGTTGTGTTTTCTGGGCTGTGGAAATTTCCTGAAGTGGGCGTGTCCGTGCACTCTGCAATGAACTTATGAAGGGCTGACACCTGTACCGGCTCCTGGGCTTGTTGCTATGAAGACACACAAACATACACACACACACACACACACTTTAATAAGTGATGTCAACTGATCTAAACATATCATTGCATTAAATCACAATAATTTTCTGTTATTAATCAGGATTAAAACCTTGTTTAAGTGTTAATGCTGGTATTTCCCTATGGAAGCGGGAACTGTAATAATTGTGTATTAGACCTTTATATTTATTTTTTCTCTAATGCTGCTTTCCTAAAGCACTCTCTGATGAAGACTGACAGGTTTCTGACGTGATGGGTCTGTCCTTAGATTTCTTTAATTGTCCATAGTTCAGTTTCACATTAAGAGGTGTATATACATACCATACACACACTCAGCATTTTATTTGTGTAACTTCACTGCACAACAAGGTGCCTGGCAATAAAATCACTGATCAAAAATGGTACCAGCAGCATTTGTTGACTGGAGAATTTCTGATTTATTAGCAATACAAGAATAACCAAAGCGTTTCGGCGCTCAGGCCTTCATCAGGGTTAAAAGACAAAAGTTATTAACATTCCAGACATTTAGTATTTGGAGTGTTCTTATTGGTTGTTTTGTAATCATGTGTTTTTTAAAAGCTGGAATGCTATTAACTTTTGTCTTTTAACCATGATGAAGGCCTGAGCGCTGAAACTTGTTGACTAAAGCATTTCTGATTTATTAGCAATACAAGAATAACCAACAAGTGCTGCTGGTTTTTAACATTTTTTGATCAAGCAAATCTATTAAGGAACAGAAGAGTTGTCATTTGTTTTATTCTAATTCAGCTGGTCTTGCCTCTGTGTAACTAAAATAAGCTAAGTAAACAAAATTGTAATTATTAAAAAAACATTCCCTTTAAAGTCAAATGAGTGCTCGATTTTAATCTATACAGATTTCTCCTGAAAAACATTTATTTGGGTGAGTAAAGTGTCTTTATTGTATTTATTTACAGTAGAATTCCAGTAATTTGTCCAAGGGTGAGCACTATCTGCGGTTAGCAAGTGCTTAGCCAAACCCGGTTATTAGCACTGGCCAGCCTTGGTTAGCGCTAGTAAATGCAGCCCGATACCTGTAGACTGAGAATTCTGAGTGCTCTGGTAACACAGGGCGCTATCAGCTAGTGGTTCGTCTCACGTAGCTTGTTTTAACACGGTAAATGTAAAGACTACAGTCAAATTTTCAATATTACAATATTTTATTGTTTGTTTTTAACGCTCTTAGTGGTTTAGCCCTCAATTTCAGATGAGCTCCTTCATATTTACTCCCCCGCCAGATCTGAGATCCTCCAATCAGCTTTTACTGGTCCTCCTAAAACAAATCTCAAAAGCAAGGGTGACCGAGTCTTTGTGGCGGCGGCCCCTAGGCTCTGGAATAACCTGCACTGGCACATTCGATCTGCAGGTTCTCTAAAGGTTTTTAAATCCTCTTTAAAAACACACTTTTTCTCCCTGGCTTTTAATCATATTTAAGTAGACTCTTGGCTGATAACCTTGATTTGTTTTTATTTATTTTTGCTGTATCTGCTGCCACACGATTGGCTGTTTAGTTAATGGCTTTAATGAGAAGGTGTACAGGGGTTGCTAATAAACTGCATTCAGACTCACAGTGATGGTGTCATAAGCTCCAGTGATGAGGGCGATGAAGAGCGACAGCACCATGTAGATGAAGAGCGAAATGAAGGTGTACAGGTAGACCTGACTGAAGAGCCACACCAGTGTCCCGCTGCGTTCCACCTCCGAGAATGTGGCGAACATGTCGTCTCCGTTTATCAGGGAGAACAGGCACTCAGACACGGTGGACAGGGAACGGAACTGAGGAACAGAAGGAGGAACAGAGTCAGGGGAAGAGAACTCATCATAGGGTCGTAGGGTAAAGGTGTGGGGTGTGTTTAGTAGAACGTTACTTTAGCATGGTAGGGTCCCAGGACAATCCAGCCACAGAAGACGTAGCCGAGATAGATGGCAGCAGCGCAGCAGCAGAAACGTATCACGCTGGGAAACGCAGCTCTCAGAGTCACGATCAGGATCTGCAGGAGAGCACACAATTTAATGTAGTGAAGAGAACTTCACTGGGAGTTGGAGTGAGGTCTGATAGTGGGTGCAGGTGAATTATGGGAGTTGGAGTGAGGTCTGATAGTGGGTGAAGGTGAATTATGGGAGTTGGAGTGAGGTCTGATAGTGGGTGCAGGTGAATTATGGGAGTTGGAGTGAGGTCTGATAGTGGGTGCAGGTGAATTATGGGAGTTGGAGTGAGGGCTGATAGTGGGTGCAGGTGAATTATGGGAGTTGGAGTGAGGGTCTGATAATGGGTGCAGGTGAATTATGGGAGTTGGAGTGAGGGCTGATAGTGGGTGCAGGTGAATTATGGGAGTTGGAGTGAGGGTCTGATAGTGGGTGCAGGTGAATTATGGGAGTTGGAGTGAGGTCTGATAGTGGGAGCAGGTGAATTATGGGAGTTGGAGTGAGGTCCGATAGTGGGTGCAGGTGAATTATGGGAGTTGGAGTGAGGTCCGATAGTGGGTGCAGGTGAATTATGGGAGTTGGAGTGAGGTCCGATAGTGGGTGCAGGTGAATTATGGGAGTTGGAGTGAGGTCTGATAGTGGGTGCAGGTGAATTATGGGAGTTGGAGTGAGGGCTGATAGTGGGTGCAGGTGAATTATGGGAGTTGGAGTGAGGGTCTGATAGTGGGTGCAGGTGAATTATGGGAGTTGGAGTGAGGGTCTGATAGTGGGTGCAGGTGAATTATGGGAGTTGGAGTGAGGCCTGATAGTGGGTGCAGGTGAATTATGGGAGTTGTAGTGAGGTCTGATAGTGGGTGCAGGTGAATTATGGGAGTTGTAGTGAGGTCTGATTGTGGGTGCAGGTGAATTATGGGAGTTGTAGTGAGTACAGGTGAATTTTGGGAGTTGGATTGAGAAATTATAGTGGGTGCAGGTTATATGAGATGGAGTGAGGTCTGATAGTGGGAGCAGGTGAATTATGGGAGTTGGAGTGAGGGCTGATAGTGGGTGCAGGTGAATTATGGGAGTTGTAGTGAGTGTCTGATAGTGGGTGCAGGTGAATTATGGGAGTTGGAGTGAGGTCTGATAGTGGGTGCAGGTGAATTATGGGAGTTGTAGTGAGTGTCTGATAGTGGGTGCAGGTGAATTATGGGAGTTGGAGTGAGGTCTGATAGTGGGTGCAGGTGAATTATGGGAGTTGGAGTGAGGTCTGATAGGGGGTGCAGGTGAATTATGGGAGTTGGAGTGAGGGCTAATAGTGGGTACAAGTGAATTATGGGAGTTGGAGTGAGTTCTGATTTGTGGTGAAGACCTTTGGCATGACAATGATTATTTATTTATTATAAATTAAATAAATCATTTGTTTTGTGTAGGGGTGTGACGAGACACTAATATCACGAGACGAGACACGATACTGGGTTCACGAGAACGAGACGAGATTTAAAAATAAAATTTTAAATAAAAGAAGTTTTTTGACAAAATCATATAACGCAAACTTAACAGACTGGTTTCTCTCACACACTGATTCTATAAGAAATAGAAATGAGAATAAGAATAAAAAATAAAAATAAAACTTTTCTAGGTCTTATATAGTGCAAACAATAAGTGCAAACCACAACCAGTCATATTAAGACTATGGTTTGTGTTTTTTCTCCTAAATCTCTTGTAATTTAACTATTCATAACCATAACCAGTCATATTAAGACTTTGCTTAAAGTGCAAACAGAGACAGAACATTTTTTTTAAAAACAGTACAGAGCTAAGGGATTAGTACAACTGCCTATGAAACAGTCACGTGTATGATTTACTTACAGTATTTACTAGGGCTGTGAATCTTTAGGACAGTAAGAGCACTGTCATGCGAAGCTCACCCACTGTCGCGCAGAGCTTTTTAACTGTACCGCGGCGCTCACCTACTGTTTTTTTTTCCCGTGAGACAGGTTTAAGCTTGACGAGAAATATCGTCACATTTTAATCTTGCGAGATCTCGTCACACCCCTAGTTTTGTGTTATTATTAATTTGGTTATTTATTAAGTCACTCACTTACATTCACTTCCATATTTAATTCATGCACATCTTGCATGAAACTTACATTGTACTTCTGGAAGAAGCTGAGGTAGCGGATGACCCCGACCCACACCAGTAGAGTGGAGGTGCCCATCAGAATCCCACACACGTCATAGGATGACAGGTTCTGCAGTACCACACAAACAACCAATCAGAAAACTGAAACCACACTGGGCACATTTACAGTTTTTTATATGCAAATCTATAATTATGGATAGGGTTCTGTCAGAAATATCAGTTGAAATCATCATCCAGTGAAACCAGCAGGACTCCACAGGTTCTGTTATAGTTGGGTCAGAATGCAGTCTGTGATGTAATCACGCTCTCAGCATTACACCACTCTGTGGTAAAGCAGAACTTCCTGCTGACATTAAACTGTAATTTGAAGTGAGGAGGACAGTTAAATCAATTTTTCCACACACACGACCTAAACTTACCTCATCAGTGACTTACTCTTCCAGGTTACTATTGCTACTTACTATTCCAACAACTGGAATATATCATAAACACGTAATAGTAATGAAAATGTCTATTATTAGGGTATCTGAATACCTTTTAGTGATTTTAAATCATTTTCATGATAAAATTTAAGCAAATTTAAGACATTTTTGCCATTTTTTAACCACAGTTACATCATTATCAGTCAGTTTTACTGCTCAAATCTGATCTGCATTCCACTGCTGGGATCAGGCTTCTATATGAATTTCAGTGGTATGTTTGTACCAAGCCACTAAGTTTGTACCACAAAACGCCACTACTTGAAGAGGAACATTTAATCCAAAGCTTAAAATAGACACCCAGGGGTATAGAGGAAAATCTAACTGAATACTATTAGAGTCTGGTTAGCCTGCTTAGCCTGGATACTGCAGAGTACTGAACCGTTTAGTCTAGGCTTAGTTAATCAAAACCTTTAACTTTAAAGATGCTCAGTTATTAAAATCATCTTTTTTTTGCCCTGTTCCATATAAGATGTAATCCCTCCAGTTGATCCTAGGCCTTCCCTGTGGGCTCCTCCCGGTTGTTTGGACTGGGTACACTGTAAGTGATCTAACAAGCTCCAGGGATGGGTTGCCAGGTACTTTATTTTCCCTAGGGAGATCCTCACAAACACAGTACAAAAACCCTAGTAAGACAGAGTATGATTAAAGGGTATACGCTGCCCAGAAAGGTCTAACCCTGAAATATCCACAGGAGACAAGCCCATGTACCCCAGTCAGGGTCAGCTGATCACCTCTTAAAGATTAGGTTGAGGATGGGGTGGAGTACAATCGGGTAAGTGCAAAGGGGATTTTGGCATCAAGGACCTTAGCAATGGAAGTTGGCTCTTGATAGGTGGAACATAGGTTCAATTAATAAGAGCCATTGTTTAATTTCACAGCATACACAATCATTTGTAGATAAAAAGATTTCTGAGCTGAATTAATTTATAATTTTTAACAACAGATGGATGTTATTGTGCTGTTTAGATAGTTGTGAGGGTAAGTTTTATATGATGTGTGTATGATATCTGTATGTTATAATGGTCTTTAGTTATGAAGGTCAGAACACCGGTATCAAATATCAAAAATGTGTTAATAATTATATCAATGTTAGCAAAATATTTTCTATTGTGATAAATATTGATATTGAATTATTTTCCAGTCCTACTTAAGACTTAATATTTCAGTGCTTTTGCACAGTAATCAGCTTGATACACAGTTAGACAAAGGATTATGTAATGCAGGAAAGAGTCTGTATAGTGTGAATTTGTTTAATAATGTTTTTTCACATCACCACCACAAGCGAACCGCTTCATTGTCCGCTAGAGGAGTGTCTCGGTCTGGTTGTTGTGGTCCAAACCGGAATGTGATTACTGATTTCGCAACTGCTAAAATGAACTGCACCAAGCGTTCAAATGAACCAGAGTTCATTTCAAGGGGACCAAATAGTGCTGGTGTAAAAACAACCTGAAAACTGTAATTACACTCTGAAACAACCGCACAAGGCCCGCAAGAGGAGGTAATCTTGGTGTGCTCCCAAATCAACTACGGGGCGGTTTGTTTGTGGAGAGAATATGTCAAATATACTCCTCCTGTTGAGCTAAATAACTGTTTAGGTGCAGTTTAACCTGATGTATTACCCAGATAATTACTGCAGCTATTAACTAATGCCTCTCTGCTGCTTCTCCATACTAAACTATACCAAAATACGTGCTGCTCTGGAACACCTACTTCCTTTGTGTTTACTTTCTTGCTCTGTCTGCAGACAGGTCTGACCAAAAAGAGGAGAGAATGTGCTCACATGATTTGTTGTGATGCATTTTGTTGCACTTGTGGTTTTCCTTGAGTAAAACCAAACCAAAATAAAAACAGATACAGTTGTGAAAACACCCTCAGACTTTACTATTTGCCTATTGTGAGAAATCCAAAGAACCCAAACCTTGGTCTCAATGCCGATCTTGATAAAGGAAGCGATGATGGTGAGCACATCACTGATGATGAGTAGTAAATACCAGCCGTTAATGAATTCCATCCGGTCAGCCCAACACACCTGACGCCCCAGAGACTGTCTGAAGAAGCGTTCAAACTCCTACAAACACACACACACACACACACACACACAGATTTTCTACACTTCATCCACTACACCACAGATCTATCCATACCTCCTCCCACCCCTGTGTGAACATATGAAGAAGTTTGTAGCCCAATCTCATTTCTTATTTGTATGCTTACCCCTTCCTTTTGAGTATTACCCTTCCGCTTAAAACATAGTTAAAATAATTATTTACTATTGTACACTTGTGATTTCTTGATTATAGGGAGCTGAATATTTGCTAGTTTTCATTCTATTCTTTTTCCATTCCACCTTAAATCATGCAGCAGCCTTAGGTGCCAGAATGCAACTGGTGCATTATTTAAACTGAAACGGGGAATATAGCTAGCTTGTTATAAAGAAAAGCAAGTAAAACATCGAAACTACATTAAACTTAGATGTAAATGTTAACAAACGACATTTTATATATATATATATATATATATATATATATATATATATACACACACACACACACACACACACACACACACCTTTGTGTGTTTCATTGGCTGCTTGTGTGTAAATCTCTGTTTAAAGTGTGCCTCAAAAAGAATATCCATTTGGAGGCCGTGTAGTTCTAACACTTTACTGTAGCTCTCTATCCTGGCACAAACCAGGACACCCTACCTCAAGGTGTATAAAAAAAAAAAAAGGGCTAAGTGGTGAAATGGGATCGGCCTACGCATCCTGTACTTTCTTTCGCTGTAACAGTGAGATGCTCTCCTCTCTGCTCCCGCAGTTGTTAATTATGTATCTGCGGTAACGTATAGCAGAGTCTGCCACTCCCTCTGTTTCTTACATGCTGCAGAGCAATTCCTCTGAGTATAGAGCGTCCACACAGCGCCAGAGACAGACCACACACTACCGCCACCAACACATCAAACGCCACCCGCAGATAGTTCTCCTCTGATTAAGAGAAAGAGAGAGAAAGACAGACAGACAGACAGACAGACAGATAGACAGTAAAGCCAGACAAGACAGAGAGAGAGAGACAATTGTCACAATATGTTAGACAAGGGTTCTCAACTGGTCCCAGCCTGGGACCCACATTTTCTCATTGTCATTAAGTCATGACCCACTGTAATAGAATACAAACCAAACAAACTGATAAAAAAAAGCCTTCAAAAACACATTTAGCAACTTAATTTTCAGAGAAATGTTATAAGAAACTGTTATATAATAATATAATATAACAATAATATAACAATAAAATTAAATATCAAACCTGCACATAATAGTAAGGCCACAAAATTAGATATTTCACTTTCAGAGTGCATTAGTAAGAAACTGAGGAGGAACATGCCAACTGCATGTACAATGAATTTAAATATCAAAACTGCATAAAATAAAACAGGCTACAAAACAAAGTGTTTTCACCTAACTTGTCATTGTGGAACTCAGTGGACATATACCAACAGCTGTGCCAAAATCAGCACCCCAGCTATGAAAAGCACCCCCTCTCTGGAAGTGACATGTTTCTTTTTCATTATCTCTTATGAGCCAACGTAGTTAAAGCCAAAAAAAAGACGATAAATGCGTGCTGCCCAGAGGGGGTGCTGAATTCAGCAAAACACCGGCAAACTGTATTGTAAACCATTCCAAGGTTTATAAAAAAAAAACAAAAAAAAACACACTGTTAAATTTGTCCTACATTTTTTAAAATTATGATCTAAAAAAAATTATCCGATCCCTGATTCAAAATCTGTGACATGACCCAATCCTTAAGATTTGTTATCCATTAACATATACACAGTTTTTCACAGTAAAGGAATTAGACAATGAAGACATGATGTGTGTGTGTCTGTGAGTGTGTGTGTGTGAGAGAGTGTCTTACTGTGTCCGGACACGTTGGGGTCTCTGCACTCTGTAATGACTGCTTGATTACGCAAACTGATCTTCACTTTCCCACTGTGAGCTCTGTTATCAAAGAGGATCTGAAAACACACACACACACACACACACACACACACACAAACGCGGTTATATTCCTTGAAAAAAAAAAGTAGTTGCAAATAAACCATGACACTGAGAATAAATAATGATTAATTGTAGAACTGCAGCATCATCAGCAAAATCATTCACACCACATTTTAATCTCTGCTTTTTTCCTGAAAAATAGTTTTAACTCATTTATTTATATACTGTCAGAGTTAATACCATTTAGAAAATAAATTAACTTCAAAGAATCAATATGAATTAATGTGTGTATTGATGCCTGCCAGTTTACTGAGCAGGGAAAAATGTATACTTCACTACTTTCCAGTAGTGGTCTAGTGTTGTAAGAGATATACAGTATTTACAGCATATGTTACTGACTGATGTTCATTACAGGGAGCTTTTAAAATCTATACCAGTTATTCATTCACTTATTCTCAGATAAAAATCAACTAAACTGTAGTTTTAAACACTTTGATAATAAAAGTAATTAATTTGGATTTTTTTTAATAGCTTGACAACACTAAAAATTCAAGTAAAATGCTGGTACTTTCCTGTAGTTTTGGGAGAGAGAGATAACAATAACATGTGGTGTGTTATACAACCCCTGGCAAAAAGTATGGAATCACCAGTCTTGGATGAGCACTCCTTCAGACATTTCATTCTGTAAAACAAACTCTGATCAAAAACATGATACAATAATAAGGTCATTCCAAAGTGCAACTTGTTGGCTTTCAGGAACACTCAAAGAAATGAAGAAAAAACATTGTGGAAGTGAATGTTACTTTTATTGACCAACCACAGGGAAAAAAATATGGAATCACTCAATTCTGAGGAAAAAAGTATGGAATCACTCAAATTGAAGGTAGAAAATAAGGACACACCCAGTCAATTTCCTTTCCCTAAATGGACACCTGCCTCAGATTAGATCTGCTCGTTAGTCTGCAGTTAAAAACACCTGCAGTCATGACACCTTGGAGGGCTGCTGGACGAATTAGAGTGGCAAGAACCATGGCTCCAACAAGAGAAATGTCTCTTGAAACAAAAGAGAGGATTGTGAAACTTCTTGAAGAAGGTAACTCTTCACACATGGTTGCTAAAGATGTGGGCTGTTCACAGTCAGCTGTATCCAAGATATGGACCAAATACAAACAGCATGGAATGGTTGTTAAAGCCAAGCGTACTGGTAGACCGAGAAAGACATCAAAGCGTCAAGACAAGCAACTTAAGGCCATTTGTCTTGAAAACCGAAAAAGTACAACTAAACAGATGAAGCATAAATGGGAAGAAGCTGGAGCCAATGTATGTGACCGAACCGTAAGAAATCGCCTAAAGGAAATGGGATTTCAATACAGGAAAGCTAAAAGAAAACCATCATTGACACCTAAACATAAAAGAACAAGACTGCAGTGGGCTAAGGAGAGGCAATCATGGACTGTGGATGACTGGATGAAAGTTATCTTCAGTGATGAGTCAAGAATCTGCATTGGACAAGGTGATGATGCTGGAACTTTTGTTTGGTGCTGTTCCAGTGAGATTTATGAAGAGGCCTGCCTGAAGAAAACAACCAAATTTCCACAGTCCTTGATGATATGGGGCTGCATGTCAGGCAAAGGCACTGGGGAGATGACTGTGGTTAATTCTTCTATCAATGCACAAGTTTACATTGACATTTTGGACAGTTTTCTCATCCCTTCAATTGAACAGATGTTTGGAGATAATGAAATAATTTTCCAAGATGACAATGCATCGTGCCATAGGGCAAAAACAGTGAAGGCATTCCTTGGAGAAAGACACATTCAGTCGATGTCATGGCCTGCAAATAGTCCAGATCTCAACCCAATTGAAAACCTGTGGTGGAAATTGAAAAAAATGGTCCACAAGAAGGCTCCGACCTGCAAAGCTGATCTGGCAACTGCTATCAAAGAGAGTTGGCACCAAATTGATGCAGAATACTGTTTGTCACTCATCAAGTCCATGCCTCAGAGACTGAAAGCCATTATAAAAGCCAAAGGTGGTGCAACTAAATACTAGTGATGTATTTTGAATCATCTTTTGTTTATCTGTTTTTCATGATTCCATACTTTTTTCCTCAGAATTGAGTGATTCCATATTTTTTTCCCTATGGTTGGTCAATAAAAGTAACATTCACTGACTTCCACAATGTTTTTTCTTCATTTCTTTGAGTGTTCCTGAAAGCCAACAAGTTGCACTTTGGAATGACCTTATTATTGTATCATGTTTTTGATCAGAGTTTGTTTTACAGAATGAAATGTCTGAAGGAGTGCTCATCCAAGACTGGTGATTCCATACTTTTTGCCAGGGGTTGTAACTGGTAAACACAAACAGAGTCTATTTAATTTATTATGTGTTAGGGAAGTTTAGATGCTTTTTACGTTAGAATCTATTAATGAGCTGAGTAACAGTTTTACAGAAAGGAGAGGAGAAGCTGCTGTGTGTGTGTGTGTGTGTGTGTGTGTGTGTGTGTGTGTGTGTGTGTGTGTGTGTATTAGATATATTCAGATAGATTTCCCAAAAATCATCAGTGTGCCTTAAAATCCGATGCACCTTTTGTATGAATTTTACCAGTCAGGTTTTAAGGAGCAGTAAAACACTATGCTGAAGTGCAGCAGTATACTGGAGCCGAGACTGGAACAGTATAAGCATAAGCCGCTAACTGCTATTTTGCATTCAGAGGTGAGTATATCAGCCTGTAGCCTGCTGCTAACCCCGGCTAGCATAGCTAGAGCAGCATTAGCATTAACCACTAACCGCACTAAGTGCTAGCTTTTTAGGACACGGATACTATGGCAGAGACAGGCTGGCAGCGCAGTTCGATTTTGTTTACTTAATTTACTGTACAATATGATAAAATGGTGAATGCTTGCTGTGTTATCAAATGCCACAATAGCTCTCGCAACCGTAGGGGGAAACATATTGCAAATGGAGTG
The DNA here is from genome assembly GCF_023375975.1 of Astyanax mexicanus. Lineage (NCBI taxonomy): Eukaryota > Metazoa > Chordata > Actinopteri > Characiformes > Acestrorhamphidae > Astyanax > Astyanax mexicanus. Next base: position 18,331,702 of record NC_064410.1, on the reverse strand, counting down.
TTTTTCAGCTTTACCAGCTTGGAAGCAACATGGAGGATCACTGGTTAACAACATTAAACAACATTACCCAATGTGGTCTAAGTGAAAGACAATAGTGTAAAACAGTAAGGCTATTATTGTTGTGGTTTATTAATCACCAGAAACATTTCATAGTAGTGTTTTGTCTAGGTTTGCTAGTTATGACTTAACAAATAAAGCTAGGTTAGCTAGTTATAACTTATAAATTAAGGCTAGGTTAGCTAAGCAGTTAACGTAAAGCTAGGTTAGTTTGTTATACCTTATACATTAAAGCTAGGTTAGCTAAGCAGTCAACTTAAAGCAAGGTTAGCTAGCTATAACTTATAAATTAAAGCTAGGTTTGCTAGTTATAACTTAAAAATTAAAGCAAGGTTAGCTAACTAGTTAACTTAAAGCAAGGTTAGCTAGCTATAACTTGTAAATTAAAGCTAGGTTAGCTAGTTATAACTTATAAATTAAAGCTAGGTTAGCTAGTTATAACTTATAAATTAAAGCTAGGTTAGCTAGTTATAACTTATAAATTAAAGCTAGGTTAGCTAGTTATAACTTATAAATTAAAGCTAGGTTAGCTAGTTATAACATAAATTAAAGCTAGATTAGCTAGTTATAACTTATAAATTAAAGCTAGGCTCGCTAGTTATAACTTATACATTTAAGATAGGTTAGCTAAATAGTTAAAGCAAGGTTAGCTAGCTATAACTTACAAATTGAAGCTAGGTTAGCTAGTTATAACTTACAAATTAAAGCTAGGCTCGCTAGTTATAACTTATAAATTTAAGATAGGTTAGCTAAATAGTTAAAGCTAGGTTAGCTAGTTATTTATAACTTATATAAATAAGCTAGGTTAGCTAGTTATAACTTATAATTTAAAGCTAGGCTTGCTAGTTATAACATAAATTTAAGATAGGTTAGCTAAACAGTTAAAGCTAGGTTAGCTAGTTATTTATAACTTCTACATTTAAGCTAGGCTCTTCCCTGCTGCTAACCCTGGGTAGCACAGCTAGATCAGTATTAGCATTAGCCGCTAACCACAACTCTAGCTTTTTTGTTGTTCGGTGGCTGGTATATCGGACTGTAGCCTGCATGTTTACTGAGTTAAAACTTTGTGGAAATCTAAGATTTAAATTTAAGATTTTCAGGAGAAAAATCTGTAGATTCCTATCCAACACTCATTTGCCTTTCATATATATATATATATATATATATATATATATATATATATATATATTTTTTTTTACAAAATTACAGTTTTGTTCACTTCACTTAGCTTAGCTTTACAGGTCTCGCCCCCAGCGGCAAGACCTGCTGAATTTGAAGGAAAACAGGGCAACACCCCTGTTCCTTAGTGTCGCATAATGCACCTTACAATCCACTTATAGCGAAAAAACTACGGTACAAGATTTTAAAAAGTACCTACCTTATTAACTAATCTACCTCTACCTCTAACCTAAGTCACTCTGTAAACTTGGTAATGTGATTAGTTTGCATAAAAAATGTACCTGTTAAAGTTTCCAAATAAACGGCATTCATTAGTATGTTAATAACTAATACTAATACTGTCGCTTCCAAAAATTACTGAATATTCACTTTTCCCAGTATGGATTTTAAATGATTCTAAATTGGGTCGAACCTCAGTGGTCACCACATGTGCCGGCGTGCAGGTGGACTGAAAGTGGTGTTTGGGGGGGGGTCGGGGCTTACAGTAACTGAGAAGGTGTAGCAGTCTGGAATCTCGTTGTTGATGATGGACTGGATATTTATGGCCTTCAGCTTGAATTTGATGGTCACGTTTATCAGCCTGAAAGAACAGAAAGAGGAAGAGAGAAGAGCAGCTGTGAGAAAGACTGTAATATGCTTTCTAAAATTACTATAACTATACGAAAAAAGAGCTAATGCTCAACCAATGCTACTTTCAGGGTCACAAAAGTACAGCTATACAGCACTGAGCAACCACACAGTACTCAAAAAACTGATTTAGCCATTTATTCTACATCCACACTCCAAGTGAAAGTGGCTTAAATGCAATTTTTATTTTAAAAAATTGATGTTTATTTTAGGCTGTTCACACAAATTTTTATGTGATCCTATATCTGACTTGGTCTAAACAGTGTAATTGATGCACTTCACGTGAAAATTCACTTTAATCCTAAAAGAGCAGGTTATTCAGCCACAGAAAGATTTCTGCTAGCTTGTTTTATCGCCAGTGAAGATCTCACTCACTACTGCTGTCCATTTCCAGTTTTATTGTCGCAAATATGCTACGTTTTAAATATCCACATGTTAAAGTGACCCAAATTTTAAATGGACTTTGGGCTTTGGCCTTTTTTTGTATTAACAGATCTCTACATGCAAGTCTGAAGGTGTATCTCTCACTTGTACTCACTTGTGGAATTTGAGTGTGAAGTTCTTGTAATCATCAGGGATTGGAGCAGAGGGGTCTGCAGGGGGGTTCACTCCTATACAGTCTATAAAGGAGAGACAGAAAAAAAGACACACCAAACTTCCACCTGAATCTCATCACATATACACTAAAACAATTTAAACAACTAAATAGCTGGTAGAACTAAAGTTGGTATTTGATGTATCTGTAGCTCCACAGTGTTTCAACAGATCCTTTAAACAGTACAAATGATTGTCAGTACTTCTTTTAAAAAAAAAGGACATTTATCTGTGCTGTAGGGCTGCAATGATTAGTCGATATAATCAACAATGTCGATTATTTAAAATTGTCGACTACAGATTTCATTGTCGACTAATCATTAATTTGTAACAGTACTGAATTACACAAAGTGCTGGGAACAGAAGCACAATGGGAGATGAGTAAATGGCTCACTCACCCAGGTTACACTGAATTTAGTCTGTGTCTCCAAAAGTACCCAAATTCAACAGATTACATATTAAATCTCTAAATATCCACATTTAAACTTTCCACATTTAAACAACATATAGACATTTAAATGGCTTTTAAATCTCAAGTTCAGGTGTTTCTATTGTTTTAGAGATGGAGCACATGGCAGAAATAATCATTGACTAATCGACTAATTAAAAAAATAATCATCAAATGAACCAAAATAATTATTAGTTGCAGCCCTACTGTGCTGGTGGCAAGCTGGGGAAAACAAAGAACAGCCTAACAGCTAACTACAGTCAAATAAAGCCTTTAATACTACAGCTCAGTTCCAAAGTCTACAAAATCACAAGATCTGGACAGATCATAATCAAATATTAATCAAACCAATCTATATTTGTTTACATAATTCATCATTTATGTTAATCACGGACAGGGTGATCTCTCTGTACTCTTCTCAGATGGAAGACGAGTAGATGCGAACGAGAAGATGGGCGCTTACCGGTGATGATTCGAGGGTCAATGTTGAAGGTGTCGTTCACTGGGTCGATTCTGCCCTTCTTGTAGTACCGCTGACACAGAGAGAGTGCGCTAGCGTTCACCCCTGAACCCATCACATATGCATACATGCTGACTGAGTTCTGAGAGAGAGTCAGATACTGAGAGAGAGAGAGAGAGAGAGAGAGAGAGAAAGAGAGAGTGAGAGGCCATCAGATATCCACAGCAGAGGCAAATCCTTGCCAAATCAAAGTGACCACAGACAGCTGCACTTCTTTCTGTGCTGCCCAAAATGCAATTATTAAATGAAGGCTTTCATTATTAATGGAGAAAAAAATCCAAACATACATGGCCCTGTGTGCAAAAACGTTTAGACCTGGCTGGGTCACCCTTTGCAGCAACAACTGCAATAGAGTGTTTGTTGTAACTTGCAGTAAGTCATTAACAGCACTGTAGAGAAGTTTTGACTCCACTCTTCTTTACAAAACTGTTGTAATTCCATCACATTGGAGGGTTTCTGAGCATGAACTGCCTTTTAAGGGTCACGCTACAGCCTCTCAATAGCGTTCAAGGCAGAATTTTAACTAGGCCACTCCAAAGTCTTCACTGCTGGTGTGTTTTGCATCATTGTCCTGCTGCGGAATCCAAGTTCACTTCTTTCTAATCAGTGCCATAGCTGCTCTGTGGTGGTCTATCATGTGGGATTCTGAGCATTGAAAAACAGGAGTATGCAAATAATAGTAATAGGGAGAATAGAGTAAAACTAAATGAAAAAGAGATGAGAGGTAAGAAAAAAGAAATGAAGAGAGTACGAGTGAGAAAGTAAAGAAACAAGAGAAAGGAAAAGAACAGACAAAAGGAGAGACAGAGAGAGAGGATACAGGGAGATAAGGCTATTTGATGTGAATGTAAGTGTATAAGAGAGTGAGAGAGAGAGTGTGTGTGTGTGTGTGTGTGTGTGTGTGTGTGTGTGTGTGTGTGTACCTGGTCTATAGCGTAGTGCATGTGTTGGTACACGTCGCTCTGAGTGTGAACAGCCAGTCCGTCAGAGTCGTCCTGATAGTCCTGCAGGAACAGGTGCCTGAAGGTGTCGGTGTTCTCATCCTTAAACATCACCACCATCTGATTACTCAACCCAAACAACACCAGCTGAGAATGAAAGAGAGAGAGAGAGTGATAGAGTAAGTGAGAGAAGGAGAATGAGAGTGAAAGAGCATGAGAGAGTGAGTGAGAGAGACAGAGTAAGAAAGAGAATGAGAGAGAGATAGAGTGTGAAAGTATGAAAGAAAGAGATCAAGTAAGAAAGAGTGAGAGAAAAAGAGAGTGAGAGATAAATAGCAAAAATAAAACCTTAAAACGTATTATTTTGCATCTATGGCATTTTTAAGCCTTTTGGGAGCTGCATTTAATAAATTTTAAAACATTTTATGGATCTGAAGACACCGTGAAGTGACCCTGAACTTGCTTATCTTGTCTGGTCTAAACACAAGTGAATCTGAGCTCCACCTGCACGGTGACAATGACTATCTTCAGCATCTGCAGCACCAGCTTGTAGGGTTTACGTCCCTTGGCGTGGTACTTGTCACAAGGGCTCATGAAGAAGTATTTGAGCTTCCTGCGCAGAGCCTCTTCCTCCTCCTCTTCACTCCGCCTCCACAACGACGAGCTGCTGACATCCAGCGAGGGACGGCTGCCCTGAGGCCCGAGGTCACCTGCACTGCAGTCATGAACAGAGGTCAGCAGCCCGTCCTTCTCTGAAGCAAAAAAAAAAAAAAAAACACGCAAGCGATTAAAAACCCAGACATAAGGAGGTAAATAAACCCACCCATACTGAGCTCTTCATTATGAACACTGGACAATACTGAGTAGGGCCTCGCTTTGCTCTCAAACACAGCATCTCATGACATGCATTTTTACTGAACAGAACGAGGGGAAGATCTGAAGCTACACTCACTGTCAAAAATAATTTACATAAAGAATTAGGTAATGGATGTAATGTAGTGAATGTTTGTCTATGTGGATATAATGATATATTAAAGTGATTACAGTATTGTGAAACGATTACTTTTTAAGTTTATTGGGGAAAACAAGCTGTAAAGGATGCTCTAGTACCCTGCTGGAGCCTCTAATCTGAATACAAGATAAGATTGAGAAGGTTTGGCATAGAGGTGTACAGGTTTTGTATGGCATCCTGCAGCACAATTAGTCACAGATGTTGTAGCTGGGTTTGTAGGTTCTGCTCTACACTCATAGGTTGCTAAAGCTGTGTCTCAGTTGCTCCCATAAATGCTGGAATGGTGATACAGTGGAATGAAAAAGTTTGGGCACGTCGGATATTTTTTTTATGAATTTTCTTTTTTAAATTAGAAATTTGGACACCCTTGTTGTTTTATTGTTTTGAATCTCTTTAGCACTTATTATTGGACCACTAATTGTTTTGTAAGCTCACTGACCCTTGAACTACATACATAGGTGTATCCAATTATGAGAAAGGGTTTTTCTCCTCTTTGCATTTTCTATTAAGGGTGGCAACATGGGAGCCTCAAAACAACAACTCCCAAAAGACCTGAAAACAAAGACTGTTGGTTTATAGGAAAAAAAAACAAAAAGCTAGTTCAGAGATTTCAGCTGTCAGTTTCCACTGTGAGGAACATAATGAGGAAATGGAAGACTACAGGTACAGTTCTAGCTAAAATCTCAGATAAGCAGAGGAGAAGGATTGTGAGAACAGTCATAGTCAACCCACAGAGCAGCTCCAAAGACCTACAACATCATCTTACTGCATGTGGAGACACTGTGCATCGTTCAGCTATTAAGTGCACTTTACACAAGGAGAGGCTGTATGGGAGAGAAATGTAGAAGAAGCCTTTTCTGTGCACACGCCACAAACAGAGTTGCTTGAGGTATGCTAAAGCACATTTGGACAAGCCAGCATCTTTTTGGAATAAGGTGTTGTGGACTGATGAAACTAAAATTAAGTTATTTGGAGGACGGAATGCATGATGGAAAAAGAACACAGCATTCCAACACAAAAACACTTTCTACCCACAGTAAAATTTGGTGGTGGTTTCATCATGCTGTGTAGCTGTGTGGTTAGTGCAGGTATTGGGAATCTTGTTAAAGTTGAGGGTCTCATGGATTCCAGTCAATATCAGCAGATTCTTGAGAACAAAAAATACCTTTAACCAAAAGCCAGGCTCTCATTCGAAGCTATAGGACGTGTTTAGACTCTAAACACTTCCTATAGCTTCGAATGAGAGCCTGGCTTTTGCAGAAATAACAGCCTCTAAACTTTAGAGGCTGGTATTTCTGCAAAAGGAGGATCTACTAAATATTGGTGTAATTTTTATTTTGCGATGCTCACATTTATGCACCTGCCTGATTTTGTTTGAAGAATTATTGCACACTTTCTGTAAATCCTATAAACTTCATTTCACTTTTCAAAGATTTTTTAAAGAGTAAACACTGTTACTGCAGAAAAGGTGGGTCAAACAGGCGTTCTGTCCAGTTATGCTACCCATCAGTATGAACTTCTTACCAGGCACTGCACATGTGCTGACCCACAGTTTTAATGAGTGAACTATGTGCTGATAGTTCTGATCTTCGCACGTACATTTAACAATCTTAACTCACTTCCAAAACTGAAAATGGCAATTAATAATGATAATAAAAAATGAAAAATAGTAAACCAGCAAAAATACAAAAATACTTTCTAATAAGCTCTCTTTTTCTAGCTTTACCCTGACAAAGTTATTTACACTAATATACCAAACCTCTTAACTGGACTTCTGCAGGGATCATGTTCTAATATGGTGCTTTTTTGTATTTCTACCCATAAATATGACGCTATACGAGTAGCTCAGTCAGAACTCTGGCTGGACGAGGAGGAGGATAATTAATAATAGTACAATTATTTTAAAATGCATCTATAAAAGAGGCATTTGCTGTCAGGCAAACATTGCTGACATAACATGAAGACCCTATTATTTATTAACAACTATGAAGCTTAATTAAAGTGTATTATGTGTTTTAAAGTGTGCTAATGTGTATTCATGAGTATTTAAGTGTATGAACGTGTATTAAACTTACAGGTGGGTAACCCAGGTCCAGAGAGTAAAAATCCATCCCAGGGTTTTGTACCAACTGCCTGGGCAGCTTTGCTCTAGCTGAGATATGCACAGAGCCGCCCTGACAATTAGTACAAAACCCTGGGATGGACTTGTACTTTCTGGACCTGGGTTCCTCACCTCTAAAGCTGCAGAAGGTGATGTTTAGTGAGGAGGTGGTCAGACCTGTGTCCTGTGCTCCGGCTCTGGGGGAGTTCTCCATGCTGCAGTGAGGAGGAGCTGAATCAGTGAGTACACGGGGACAGCAGTGTGTGATACAGATGATACAGGAGATTCAGGAGGTGAGCGGATCCCGGGCTGGGGAAAACCTGCAGCTTCTCTCTCATAATAACCCGCAGATCACAACAGCCCAGCGCAGTAAACACAGCCAGCTTCCGGGCGGGTCACGTGACTGGTTTATAGCGAGCCTGCCCGCTCTCCGCGCTGCATCAGTAACTTGTTGCCGCCGCTAGAGGGAGCCCGCGAGGGAGTCTTCAATGAACACAAACATATATTAATGTATGAAAATAAAATTTTAAAGCTCCAGGTTGTATATACAATTTCCCAGATATAATGTGTTTAATATGCGCTCATTTTTCTGTCTAGTACCCTGTTGGAGCCTCTAGTCTGGATACAAGAGGAGTATGAGATGGTTGGGCATAGAGGTGTACAGGTTGTGTATGGTATCCTGCAGCACATTTACACACAGATGTTGCAGTTGGGCCTGTAGATCCTGCTGAAGCTGCGTCCAGCAGCTCCCATAAATGCTGGATTGGTGATACAGTGGTATGAAAAGGTTTGGGCACACCTGATAATTTTCATGATTTTTCTTCATAAATCATATATTTGGGCACCCTTGTCATTTCATTGATTTGAATACATTTTATGCACTGAAACTGTGTTGATCTCCAACATCAGAATTGATTTATTAGGAGGAGATACGTTCTGTCATTACTTTTCCACCGCGCTCCGCAAAACCAGCAAGCTGATTGGCGGTTTCTCCTGAGAGAAAAATTATTTGGGCCTTTCATTTGGCGCCCCCTGTAGTGCAGCGCCCCTATGCGCATTGGCTGCATAACCCCTTTTAAGTTGTATGTCTGGCTGCATTTTGGCTCCAGTGGAAACAATAAATGGTAACAGAGTGACCAAAAAGACACAAACCATATATAAATACTGTAAGTAAATCCTACACATGACTGTTTCATAGGCAGTTGTACTAATCCCTTAGCTCTGTACTGTATTAAAAAAAATGTTCTGTCTCTGTTAATTACAAGAGATTTAGGAGAAAAAACACAAAGCATAGACTTAATATGACTGGTTTTGGTTTGCACTTATTGTTTGCACTATATAAGATCTAGAAAAGTTTTATTTTTATTTTTTTATTCTTATTCTTATTTTTATTTCTTATAAAATCAATGTGTGAGAGAAACCAGTCTGTTAAGTTTGCATTATATGATTTTGTCAAATAAAACTCTAGTTTTCAAGCCATTTTTCATTTTTGAAAATCTCGTCTCGTTCTTGTGAACCCAGTATCGTGTCTCGTCTCGTGATATTAGTGTCTCGTCACACCCCTATTAAATAATATTTTATATTATATAATAAATATAATTAATCTGTTATTTTGCAGAGTAAACACTTGTGGGGAGAAAAATTGCTCATTTTCTGAAAATTTTATTTAATTACCAGCATACTGAACTGTGATAATTTTAAAGGCATTTCTAAAAGCTGATATTCACATTTAACCAGAAAATCAAGGCCTTTAACCCTTTCAAATATTTTATTAGGTATAAGATACCAAAAGAGTTGTAGGTTATTTAACGTATACAATCTCTCAACCATTTAACCCTGAATATCCATCCCAACAACACATTAGAAATATACAGCTTATATATATATATAATTATATATATATAAAATACATTTATAATGAATCTTGTTTCTCCAAGAAAGTTAAATATAATGGAGTTAGCTAATGTAATCAGAGAGACATAAACAGGAAGTGACGCAGATAAACAAACACGTTTAAGTGTGTATTCTCCTCTATAAAGACTCTCTGGCCGCGTCACCCTCCTATCTCCCGTTATAACCGCCAGAGGGAGCCCTCGAGTGAGTCGGCTAAATATAAATATAAAAATATATATATATATTTTTTATTATTATTTTTTTTTATTTTAATCTATCAATTAACTACATCCGGCTACAATCCGTATGTCGTATCTTAACTACTAACAACGAACCTAACTCACTCATACAGAGTTACATACTGATATTACCATGTTGCCATGGTAACGCGGTTGTCACCAGTACAGGCAGTTGTTTTTATAATTTATGATTATAGATATGAACGGCCTTAACTGCATGATTTATTGGGTAACATACCAGTGTACTGTAATATTGGTAATATTTCATTAGCGTTATTATTTAATATGTACATATTGTGTTGTTAAAAGTAACGTTATTTCAACACCCTGTGGAGAAAGCCATTGTTTTTACCGAGCTCCGAACAGGCAGTAATATATAATGGTTTTCATTGGTTTAGTTAACGTTACTGTTTACACCCGCTGCTCAGGAGTAATGAGTTATAACACTTAAAGACGTTATAACTAGCCTACGTTGCCTAATCCGCCCCCAGTTCTGAAGTTACAACCACGGGTTATAAAAGGGTTATAAGTGAAGTTTAAACGTTTTAAATAATATAACGTTTTATATATATGCTAAAATATGCTGTTCTGTGACGAGGAAAGTATGACTTTTTCAGTATGAAAATGATTTTATAATGAGTTTATAAAGTCTGAATTTACGCTCCATATGAACCCGTTAACTTTTGGTATCACTCAGCAGCGCCCCCTGGTGACGGTCAGGACTAAGGTGTAGTTGTAGTAGCGCTCCGTCAGGCCCGCAGGGGGCAGCACTCATATCAGCAGCAGCTGCGCCGCATTCCGCCTTTGTTCCTTCTGATGCAGAAGAAAGTGTAGAAAGTAAAGATGGCGGCGGAACGGGAGCGGAGTGTTTTCGGGGGATTTTGATAGAAACTGCGGCGTTTCAGGAGCTTTAACAGCCCGAGCAGGCCAAGCCGCGGGGTTAGGTAGCGGAGGGAAGGCCCGCAGGGTGATTGCGGTGCGGGTTTAATCCGGTTCATATCTTTAAACCCGGAATAAACACTACTCCCCCCTCCAGCGCTGCAGCGGGGCCTGCTCCCTCTCCCCGCCGCGCGGAGCTTTGGGCGGATCCGGGCTGATAAAGCGGCCCCCGGGCTGAAGCCTCTCCGGCTGCGGGTCACAGAAAGACTCGGTTCTTAAAGAATCAAATCCTAGAAACCTCCGCTCAACATGGAGGCCAAGCGGAGCCGCGCCAAGACCCAGCCGCCCAGCAGCGGCAGCAGCGACTCCAGTGGCGGGCCCGCGTCCCCCGCCAGTCCCGCAGCGCCTCCCGCCGCTGCCGGTAACGCGTTTGCCAACGACGGGAGCTTCATGGAGCTGTTCAAGAAGAAGATGGAAGAGGAGGAGAGGAGGAAGAGGGAGCTGCAGGAGGAGGAGGAGAGCAAGAGCGAGCAGATCAGTGCGGTCGCGGGACAGTCCTCTCTCAGCAAGAAGACGCTAAACCCGGCGGCCAGCTTTGTAAGGGGTTTAGCAGTTGCTCTAGCCGGTTAAAGACGGCCGCGCTAAATTAACCCTAGCTAAACACTGTACACTAATACTGTACATTACTGCATACTGAAACATTGCTGTCTTAAAAACACGAGAAACGAGCTTTATACATCTAAAATGTGCAGAACAGTAGAAACAGCAGCCACACACAGCTCTTTACTTCACCCAGTGCTCAGTGTGTGGGAATGGGCTTGTTATATGAGTCCAGCCCATCGTGATGGTTGAAGGTGACCATTGGGGGTTTGTCTCTGTTGATATGCTATTGGAGATGTATCTAGTTGTTAGTGTATTAGCAGGGCGGTTATGGTGGTGCTGTTTGTTTGTTGGGTGGTCTCATGTCTCGCTGTTGGGACGGGTGAAGCATACTGTAGATGCTGTCCTAAGTGAATGGCAGGCCTCCCCCCAAAAACGGCCCCTATAACGGTTTCAGTCTTCTCCCCTAACCCAGGTGGGCAAGCGGAGAGGCGGCGCCAAGTTGGCCCTCAAGACTGGCATGGTCGCCAAGAAGCAGAAACTGGATTCGGAGGTGGGTCAGATTTTCACTCACTTCCTTTTCATGCCATATTTGTGTCAGTTTAGAACTGTGAGATGATGCTTCCCCAAAAGGAATGCTGAGCAGCATAATCAGCAGGGACATTGCCAAACGGTGGTGGGATTGGAGGATAATCTCTGACCTGTCCAGTCCCTTTGGCACTGTCTAGAAAAGATACCGTCTTGGAGGGCTTTAGTCCATCATAGTGAGTAGAAAAGTGGATTCTTATAGGATTACCCCTATATCTTTGCCCCCCCTTAGATGGCGAAACTGTATTCTCTACTCCAGCTCTGGTTCAGTATGGTATACCAGTTCTGTCTGATGGGAGCTGGAGTAGAGCATTAGAGTGGGCATGACTTCCCTTCCTTATGTAGTAATGACTGATGTGTTCTTCATTAGTAGTGAAGTTCCTTTGCGTGTTTGGTTTACAGGCTGAGGCGGGTAAAGGAGACGCCTGGTCTAAGTACATGGCCGAAGTGAAAAAATACAAAGCTCACCAGTGTGGAGATGACGACAAAACCAGACCGCTGGTCAAATAGACTCAAAGGAGCAGCCGCCAGACCCTCTCTCTCTCCAGACTGCCAGGCCACCGAACACGCAGCCGATGAAAAGCCTCACTGCTTAATTTTTGTTTGGTTTAGTTTTATTTTTCTTCCCCTCGAACGTTTTGTTTATAGGTTCCTAATTTTAGTATGTATGCGGTCTGTGCCAGCTGCAGTGATGTATGGTGATTCAGATGCTTTTTAAAGGTGTCATTTGAGCCTTATTATGATAATTATTGTTATTATTACAGAACGTAAGAATATTTGTGGTGTTTGTTGTATTTGCACTGACATCACACCATGCTATTTTGTACCTCGGCTCCCCTTCCACTTTCCGTATCACCTGAATTAAAGGGTAAAATATCAAACCACTGCGGGCTGAATAGAGTGATTGTGCCATTATACCATTCATAGCACTTTAATCAATGCTTCAGTCACACACAATCTTGGGGAGAACTTTGTTTTAAGGTAAGCTCCTTTAGGCGTAAAATATGAAACCAGTGTAAAATTAAATATTTTTATATAAAATATATTCCCATTCACACAAAGACAAACACTTTCCTGAGCACCCTATCCTTGTGTTTGTAGTACATTATTAGAAGAGACACATAAACAAAAAAGTCACAATTCTCCTTAAGTAATGTACTGTTGTCCTGAAATGATGTCTTGAAAACCTGAAAGGTGCTTTATGTCCATCATGTGAGGAAATCTAATCTTTTGATTATTATTGTTATGAGTAGAGAGGAATTTGAGATTTAGTAACATGCATGTGTTGTAGCTTTTTAGCTACAACACAGCTTTTTAAAGCTGTTACCTGGTTTACAACAATAAAAACAAGATTTTAAAAAAGTTCTGTGTGAATAGGAGGTTAAAATCAAGATTTTACCAATTTAAAACTATGGATGGTGTGTGTGGACAGGGCCCAAATGTTCTCATCACAAGCACTTAAAAGGTCTAATGTGCTCACAGCAAAAGATATTGTAAATGCTAGGACAAAACCATGGTTCTTGTTTTTTGAGTAACGTTTAAAAATTGATCAATGTGTGAAATATCTTCAGGAATTGACCAACAAATTAGGAGTTCTTAATCTGAGGAGGGCAAAACAATCAAATTATACTGTAAAATTGTCAAACACCCCTTTTCCTTTTCGAGGAGCTCTTATTTATCTTTCATAACACCAGGCTGGTGCATTTCAGCTCTACTAGAATTGATCTATTTTAGTATCTAATTTGAAATAACATACATTAATATGCTTTTGGTCAGCAGGAATGTTCAAACCTGCTTTGACATTTTCTGAACACAATCACAAAACAAATTATATCTCTACAATAGCTTTGGAACTACAGAAGAAGAACATTACATTTCCTGTTCCTAGTTTCTTCTAGTCCGTTCATCATGAAATTTGGACACAGCATAAAGGACAACTGCCAGATGCCAGATTCACTCTATATCAAAATGTAACAAATGAAAAAAACGTTTACAAGCTCTTTACTTGACAGATATGGAGGTATTTAGAAGCTCAACAAATGTATCTTTTCCATTCTTTAAAAAGAGCAATGTTGGAGATGGGAGGTTTTGTCTTTAGAGAAGTGGTAGTATTACTTCTGGTTAATTACTGGGTCCCATTTTATACCATATCTATTGTACAGCAGTGCATTGTAAGTAAATGATATCCCTTTTTTTGTAGGAAGTCTTTGAGTGGGGAGACAAAGATGCACACGTGTTCCAGCATTCACATGTGTTCCGAGAAAATAAATAATAAGACCCTGATATATGAATCTTTGCCAATGCCAAATATCCAATATTACACACACTACCACATCAATACGTATCATCCAGCACCCCTGAACAACTTTTAGTAACATTTTACAATGATGGTACATTATTTAACAGTACATACAACAGAATTCCTCAACTATTTAATATCAGAGACTTTTTGTGAAAAGTACTGTTAATATATTTGTAAGTAACTTTCATATGCCAGACTATTCCTTTAGAGGCACTGTGATCCTGAAGAGACGTTACTAGAACTAACTAAAGCTTTGATGTAGCTAATGTAAGTTCAGCTTTAGTACACCAAAGAAAATGTTTTGATATAAATTGAAGATAACATATTCTACAACATTCAGACCATTTCAGAATGAGCAGTTTAGGGGCTCTGTCACTTTTATGCAAATAAGCTGTTGCTGGCCATGCCCCATGTTTATGCTGAGTGTTCATCATGTTAGCAATAGCTTGTGCTAAATGGGAAAAAACAGACAACCTAGTTGATGCTTAACTGCGACAGAAGCACAAAACTCATTTAAAAGTACTTACATTTTCCTCATCAGCTGACTTGCAGTACAGATCCCTCACTCAGACAAAGTCTGCTGGCTAACCCTGCTGTGTACTGTCTGAGGATCTGAACCAGCAAACCAAAACGGTGTTTCTTTACCTGATCTGGTGGGGGTTGACAGGTTAAAGGTGATACCAGGGTGGTTCTATGCTGGTTATTTCATCACAATAAGGGAACATCCAAACAGCTTACAGAAGCATCTGATTCCTGACACTAATTTCTCTTGCCTGATTTATAGAAAATGTCCAGATTTTTTTCTCTCACTTGGAGTGCTTATAGGGGCAGTCAAGACCCAAGTGTAAATACAACAGCATGCATGAGGTTTACTGACTATGTCACCTTTGAATATTTTATCAGAAATTTGTGTTGGGGGACAATGTAAAGAACTGTAAAATTCATTCTGTCAAAATGTAAATATTGAAAATTAGAGATATATAAGGTTTTTGTGTGACTGATATAGAGGATATTCAAATCCTCAATATTTTTGCTGAATTAAAAAAAAAAGTATCTTTCCCATCATATCTTTGAAAACTACATTAAAACACAGCTCATTTTTTCCACCAGAGCTGCAAAACTATGCGTTCAGAATTGTTCCTTATTACAGGATTCGTGGACTTTATTGTGTGTTAGCCGTCTAGTGGTGCTGTTCGAAATCTCAATAGTATTTTTGATTCCCTGTACAGTTCACTATCAAACACCCATAATGCACTGCAAAATACTGTGTGTGCTATTGTGTACAGACTATGTATGCTGCAAGTTCCATTGTATTCCATATTGCAATGCGGTGACATGTCAAACATTCTCAGAACAGCACAAACAGATGGTTTGTTTTTTGGTCGGTCCCTAGACAGTTCACTATATAGTAAATTCTAAATAGTGAATAAGTTAAGCATTCCAAACACGGATGACGTGTCCTCATTGGGCTGAGAACAGTGAACTCATCTTCTCAACTGTTCCTCAAAAGCATTGTGACCCTGAGAAGACGTTACTGGGACTAACTAATGCTTTTATTTAGCTAGTGTGGAGTTCAGCTTAAGTAGACAAAATTTGAAAATTCAAGTACAATACAAATTCTCCCCCTTCCCTCCCCACCCACCCCTCCCAAAAGTCCCCGCTTTCATTTGGATATAAAATATGAATTTTTGTTCAACAGGGGCTTATTTATAATTCCACTGGGAACAGCACCAGAGAGAGACACTGACCTACACCTGAGAGAGGGAGGGATGAATTCATTCATTCAATTTTTCCACTCATTCACTCATTCATTCCTCTATGCACTCATTCATCTAGCTACAGCTTTCAAAATTCACTCAGTGGTTCAGAAATGAAAACACACACTCAAAAAAAAAAAAAAAACAACTCAACTCAGAGTGTGTACATCCACAATGTTCCCTCCCTGTCCACAGTGATTAAGGTCTGTCTGTGTAAACATTAGCAAAAAAAAAAATCATCCACTCCAATGACAATATTATTAATTAAATTTCATCAATATTAAAAAAAAATGATCCATTCTCATTATTAGGTAAGCCAGCAGTCCATGCATGTGTGGTCAGGCCCCCTTGGTTATGTCCATTTCAGCATGAAAGCCACCCTGATGCCCACAACGTATCAGAGAGAGTCCGAGTCTAGCAGGTTCTGGGTGAGGTCATAATGTCTTCCTTTTCACGTCTCCGCCCTGACTTTGAGTGACATCTAAAAGAAAAAGACCATGATAACAGCAAGGATCAGTTTAATATATAAATATAAATATATATTATTTTATATTTTACTTTATGCACACAAAAAAAAGAAAGCAACAGAAATGGGGGGAGAAAAACACTTAACACAACATTTATGACAGATCCCAAACACACACAAACATTGGACTACAAACATCTACAGGAGGACAGACATGCAACCACCACCGAAAGGACGGACAGACGGACAGACAGACAGACAGCCACCAGGCAGGCAGTGGAGGGGGGTGTGGTTTAAAGAGGATTGGAGGAGCGGAGAGAACGACGGAGGGGAGGGCCACTGTTTACCTGAGAAAGCGAGTTGCAAGTGAGGAGGCAGAGCAGCCTGAGCACCTGACATGAGACCCTTTAACAAATCTGAGGAAGGATGGACAGAAAGATATAGAGGTAGATAGATGGACAGCGAGAGAGAGAGAGAGAGAGAGAGAGAGAGAGAGAGAGAGAGAGAGAGAGAGAGAGAGGGCAGACATTGGGGAAGCGAGTAAAGTGATGAATGAGGACAAGGATAGACAGATTCAGGTGAAGGGAGGGAAATAAATGATGAGATCAAAGAGAAAGCAGAGATGGAATAAATGAAGAAAGGAAGAAAGAGGTAAAAAGCAAGATAAGAAGAATGGATGAACAAAATGAATCAAATGTTTGATGAGAAATACAAACAGGCTAGCAGCAGAACAGTCCAAAACACTACATGAACCAACAGCAGCACAGGAGACAAGCCAGAGACACAGACACACAGTACAGTGTTTGATCTACAGCATTAAATACAGTACAGTGTGCAGCACTGCAGTTCTCCAGGATCCAACATTCAAACCTCTTATATTTTACTAATAGAAATGTACACTTTGTGTATCCAAAGAGTAAAATAAATGATATTGGGGATTAAAAAAATCTGCTTTTGGTTATTTGTGGAAAATGAGAAAAGACTAAATGTTCCTTTGTATGTAGCAGAAAAATGTTTTCCAAAAAATTCTATTTGAGGCTGTAAGAGACGCTGCAAAAACAATGATAAAACTACAGTGGGTACGGAAAGTATTCAGACCACTTTGCATTTTTTACTCATTCATTGCAGCCATTTGCTAAAATCAATAAAAAAAATTTAAATTAATGTACACTCAGCACCCCAGCTTGACAAAAACAGAAAGTAGGGAGATGGGAGAACTATCACTGCAGCCCTCTGTAGAGAAATAAAATGAACCTTTTAGATTTTAGCAAATGGCTGCAATAAAACAAAAATGGAAAAATTTAAAGGAGTCTAAACACTTTCCATACCCACTCTATTGGGCAGTCCTACCAGTGTTTGGGGTTTGGAACCCAGCCTTTGAATTTTTGGTAACAGATACAAGGGGAACAGGTAAATAGCAATGTAACCAGTTGTTTATCATACACTTCTGAATCAGCCACTGATTTCAGAAGCACCTTTCACACTTGACCAAGGGCATTTTCACACCAGCTCTATTTGACCCGGTTACAACGGACAACGGGTTTACTACACCACACATCCCTTTGAAACTCTGTTTTTATACAGGCACAAACCTAAATGCACCAAAGAACACTGCTGCACTTTTAAACAAAACAAACCAAGGGCAAAAATGCTCTAAGTAAGTGAACTGATCAGCTGATCCGGATCAGAGAAACAAACTACAGATGTGAAAACACCCCAAGTGTACCAAGACAAAGCATACCCAGGTCCAGAAAAAAAAGGATAGTGTGACTATACTTAAGTGTAAATATTTTATTTTATGTTGTGTATGTTTCTGTTCTTCTGCATACTAAAGTGGGATTGTGCACCACAATTTGACTTATCTGCAGCAGCAGGACTTCCTTACAGGACACTGCTGAGTTCCTGTGGTGCTACAATGCTCATTATACAGCCACTTTTCACACGAACTTGAAAAGTGTCAGTCTGCTTTAACTCTAGCTTTAATGGGTTTATTCAGTGTTTTCATTAGGCCTGTAAATGCTGAGGGCTACCAGTTACTAATTACCAGTTACTACTGATTACCTGAAAAGTATTTAGTTCTACGTTAAATGGTTCCAATCTGACACCAGAGCACAATTTATTGAAAAAGAAAATTTAGTAAGAACCTCTTAAAATGATTCTTAAAGGTGCATAGATTTATCTGTGTGTGAAAGTGAGTGTGAGAAAATGAGAGTTAGACTTACTGGGGGGTAGAGTGTATCCTGAGCTGGTGGGGTTAGCTGAGTTGGCCCCTGCGGCGGTCACTGTGGGTGTGGGGAGGTTGAGCAGCCCAGGGAACTGGAAAGGCAAAGAGACAGGCACCAGCCCCCCGAGCATCCCGAAACCCAGAGGCAAATTTGGGGCCCCTGAACCCAGCAGAGCCCCACTGGAGGACGACACCTGGAGTAAAATAACACCGATCAGCCCGCAAATCTGAAAGACGGCATCAGAGCTAAACACCTTAGGTAGCCTTTTTATAAGAACTTTTCTTGAACACAACTGAACATGATCTCTTGCTGATGCAGACAGTTATGTTAGATATCTAAAATACTCTGGGAACATATTTTGATTGAAATGTATGTATAATACTAAACTTCAGTGTTAGGTAAGGCTGCAGCTAAATATTATTTTCCTTGTCGAGTAATCTGTCAATTATTTTTTGATTACTCTATGACATAGGTCAGAAATTGGTGGCCCGCAAGCGTTAAACATCTGGTCTGTGATGTTATTTGAACTATAATAAAAAAAAGAAAAAGGCTTCTATGGCGAACTTTTGTTTACACGCTTCCGTTGTCTCTGTCGCGCTTGGCATGACTTTAGTTTCTGCTCAGGCTCCCTTTCTCATTATAAGGCCTTTTTTCTAACTATAACTCAGTTGGAGCAGTGGTAGTATATTCGACCGCGATCCTCACGACCCGGGTTTGATCCTCGCGTGAGGAGCGGTGTGTTTATTTATTTATTTTCTTTCTTTCTGGGTTTACCTGCTTCATTTTCCAAAAACAGATTTTTTTTTGTGGCCCGCCACTTAATGGCTTGGAAAATATCTGGCCCGCGGCCATAACTAATTGCAGACCCCTGCTCTATGAGCACCTGCTTAGGTCTGCACACCTGTGAATATCACCCTGCATAACAAAAGTTCCCTTAGCAAATTAAAATAAGGACCCATTAAACACAACTATGAAACTTGAGCTTGATAGCCTGATTATAAATATGTAACCTAATTATCTTTTTAACAATAATCCTTTTATATCACAATAGAAAGTTAAAAATAAAATAAAATAAAAAAGTAAAAAAAACAAAAAAAAACCAAACAAACAAAAAAAACAAGATATTAAAGGAAAACAACTAAACAAACTAACGGGCAAAAATATAACTAAAAATAGAAGCCTCTGTCCCAGTCCCAAGTTGCAGAATAGTAAGTAGCAGACGTCTTGGAGTCATTAAGGGAAAAGTTTATCACAGAATGTGTACTGGCTACATCGAGCGAAGAGAGATACAAATGCTGGACTTTTGTGTAGTGCATCACTTACTGATTAACTGATGTTGAAATTTACAAATGCACTCATTAAACCTCTCTGAGAACAGTGTGCTCAGGATTTGAAGGCACAGTTTTTTAATATTCTGCTTTGGGTTCCCTGATGTTCTGATATTTGTAATGGAGTTACAGCTCATAACTGGGAGAGCAGCTGCCCAGTGTTTCTCATTGCTCCTTCTGTCCCGTCACAAGACACCTGACCTGTGGCTTGTAGCGGTAGGATGACTGTGCATTGTGCAGAAAGAGCAGGGTACGCATGAGCGAAGGGTCGCAAATCGTGCCGGGTCAAATTACAGTTCTTATGGGCTTGAAAAGTGATTTAAAAGTTTACAACAGAGGATGCTAGACCAAAACAAAAAGCTACAAACACTGGACCCATACAATCATCACCAACAGTGCCTTACCTGTGGTAGCTGAGAAGCTGATGCCGAGGAAACGGACGCCAGAGTCTTAGTTCCCTGATTAATCCCACCTGCAAGCCTTTGGCGTGGCCCGTGATTGGCCGAGGCAGCGGCGGGCGACGCGCTGGTTGCTGGGGACTTGATGATGGAGGAGGGAGTGCTTGTGAGGCTGCCGCTGTTCACCTGAGAGGAGTTCTTCTGCTGCGCTGCAGGGGAGCTGTAACCGGCCCCGACACCTGAGAACCCGGCGTGGAAGGCCGGGCTTTTAGTAGAGTACTGGTGCACGCTGGGTAACGTAGATGGTCTGAGGGAGGGAGAAGGTGATGGAGAGCTGGTAGCCATGTTGGGGACAGATACCCGGGGGGTGAGTTTGAGGATGGGGGAGTTGGCGCTGTGGGGGGATTTAGTGAGTGTGGCCTGCATGGGGGTGATGAAGTTAGACTGCTGATGCTGTGGTTTGGGCTGAGCGGGCGAGGGCGCGGGACGAGGGGACTCGTTTTTGGGTTGAGGTGTGTGTAAGGCCTGTGGCGTTTTGGCAGCGAGGAGCGAGGAAGAGCATGAAGATGCGGAAGAAGACGAGGGCGAAGAAGTAGAGATCGGTCGAGCCTGAGATGATGCCGACGCTGCCAAGCTGACATCGCCGATTCGACCGCTGTTATTGCTAGATTTGTGGAGGCTTGTGGGCGTGGCCATGGGTGATTTCCCCACGGGTGAACTGAAGCTCTTGTGAGGGGGGAGGAGGGGCGAGGCAGTGGGCGGTGGCCTTGGTTTGGGTGGTGACGGCGTAGCGGGCAGGTTCTGCTTGTTACCAACAGCAATCCCGGGCCGCTGGGCCGTCAGTAGGGAATGTCTCTGTGCTTGAGACAAAGCGCCCGCTCCTACCTTCACCCCCACCAAGCCCTCGCTCCTGACAGCAGAGGAGGCAGAAACTGAGACTGAGGAAGGACGCGAGATGGCGGGAGATGGGGAGGAGGACGAGACTAAGAGAGGGCTGCCGGTGGGCAGCGGCACAGACGGGGCAGTAGTGGTGCTGGTCTTTTTGGGAAGTGGGGTTGTGGAGGGGTGGGGAGTCGTGGGACCAGAGGGTTTGGGGTTGGAGGGTTTGGGTCCCTCGGGAGATGCTGGACTGTCGGACTGAATCAGACCCTTGGCAGCGCTGCTGAGCAGAGCCAGAGCCTGAGAGATGGAGTCGAGTGATGGAGCACCACCCAGATCCTCATCAAGAGAGTCTGAAAGGCAGATGGGCTCGGAGGGGGACAGTGGCCGAGCCAGCAGGCCAGGCTCCACAGGGGCATGCTGCTGGACCCATACACCATCCTGAGAGAGAGAGAAAGAGAAAGAGAGAAAAAGAGAGAAAGAGAGAGAGAGAGAGAGAGATTTATCCTCTTTTAATCCTTTAAGAGTAATGTCTATGATCAAATCATGCATCTAATAAAATGATTTTGTGCACTAGCACAGGGGGTTTTCAAACTGGCATCTAATAAAATGATTCTGTGCACTAGCACTCTTGCAACTTATGTCCCCCTTGGCACACTGAAATATTTTTTATTGTTTTTTGCAATTTAAAACCAAATACCGCAAGCCATCATTTTAGTCATCTCTTTACATTTCCTTTAAAAATTAAAATAGATCTTAGATCGGGCCCCAAAAAATAAAAAAAGCCTGTACCCAAAAACCCACAATTCTTTAGTGCGTAGAGTCTTAAAACCTTTTTGACAACAATTCTGAATGGCAGGGGCCTGTATTTCCTGATTTCATGACACCATTACATTGATGTTTGCCCTGTCTATATCATTAATTGATTACATATACAGTCTAAGCTTATGCAAATGCCCAATACTGTTGAGTGTTTATACTTGTACATTGGTGTTTTTGTCACTCTGGAAATAAGGTGCTCCGACAAATCAGAGTTGTATGCTACAGCATAGATTCAGGCAGTAGCATAAATGTGCCTTTAGGTTTGCTTTTGTTGTGTGCATTCATTGTGCATTTAAGTAATCCTTTAATTAATGTGTTTAAATATATTATTATGAACCACTTACCTTTGGTTTCATTTTTGGAGTGGTGATTATCTTTTTCTTCACCCTAAAACAAAATAATAAATTGATTAAAAGATTATTTTAACCCAATCCTTACAATAGTATCCCAAACATCTTGGTCAAACCCTTGGTCAAAACTAGTCTGCCTGTGCTGATGAGACTCACAATAAACCACAACATTGTGTCCTTTCATCAGGCTACTTACGTGTTTCCTGTGAGATGGCCATGGGCCACACGGCTCTCTTTAATCAGCATTCTAGAAACACCACATGACAGGAAGTGAGTGTGTGAACACCTCTTCAACATTTAACTCAGCAGAGCTATTCTAATAGTACATTTACATCAGAAAAGCTATTCTAATCATTACTTTTCTTGAATAAACATTTAATTATCTACCACATATGAAAATATGTATGATTCAGGACCAACTATGAAGTATTCAGTATCTACCTTAAGTAATGTTAATGTTAAAACTATTCACTAACTAAACAGTTCAGGCTACACTGCAGTACACGGTAGTAGTTATAAATAGACATCAATATTTATAAATGTTTTTCCTAACTTGACAATCAATAATATTTAGACAGAATTAACTGATGAGTAAAGTGTAAACCTACAGTACATTACAATCAACACTGTCAATTAAAAAAAAATAAATAAATAAAATAAAAAATAAAAAAAAATCAATAGTGGGTCAGTGCAGCACAACAGCAGCTTTCTAAACCAAAGCCTCACGCTCACTAACCTGGCCTGCATCCAGCCTTTAGGCCAGAGAGGTTTGACCTCAGTCTCCATAAAGGCTTTGAGGTAGTCTTCAGGAGAGGGAGAATTCTGGCCCTCAGCCTCATAACAGCCCAGCTTCGCTCTGACCAGATTACACAGCAGGGCCCTGCCGACAAAAACACACAATACAAAAAATGTGTCTTACTGTCTATAACAAATATTTAGGTAAACGTGTAGCAGTTTTACACTGGAGAACATGACTGAGTCTGATTCAGGTTTAGCTTCTTTACCTGAGTTTATCATCCCACACAAACTTTTTCCGTGGACCCATCACCCGTTTACCCGGCCTTTCGTCGTCTTCATCCTCCGAACCGTTCCGCTCTCCATCCTCCGACATCTGCCTGCCAATCACACACAGATTAAACTGTAATGCAAACTTACCTGACTGCTTTGTTTACTTTCAAGTTTAACATTTCACTTCTTATATGTTATGTTGGCAATGATCTTTATTTTTTAACGCAATTAATTACGTGATCATGTTTGACCCCAACAGAATTTTTTTCTAGAGCAGTTTGTTTGTGGTAAGAATGTGATCTGGTGTCGATCTGACCCAGCTATCAAATATGCTTCTTTTTAATTGAGCTAAAGTGCTGATAAGTTGCAGTTTAATCTGATATTACCCAGATAATATGATATGAACAAACTCGGTCTCTGCTGCTTCATGCTGGTTATACACCAAGAGAGCGGTATATGCAGCATTCACTGCTCACAGCCTTAACACTCTCTGTTTAATACATCTGCGCTGCACGTCCCATTGAAAACACTGGTTCAATGGTGCACATTTTGTTGCGTTGCGCAAGTTACCAATTAGCTCATTGAGTACGGTCCCCACTGTGAAAAGGCTCTACATAAAGGAGCTAAACAGCTGAGAAAGCACTTACTTGGCCACCTTGGCCATGCAGTCCATGTTGTAGCGAGCAATCTGCTCAGGCATGGCGCTGCAGACGGCCAGTTTGAGTTTGAGCAGCGGGTTCTTCAGCCGGTCATCCTGTACGTTCAGACTCAGCTTCTTCAGACGCTTCAGCAGAGCTTCTTTGTTGCAGGGGACGAAAGCCTCCAGGTGGGAATAGACAGCGGCGCGAACCTCAGCCGGCTGCTCCTGAACCTGAAGCTCGATACTGAACAGTGGAAATAACACAGAGGAAATAAGGAAGTAGCATAACAAGGTTATTTAACTGCTTCGGTTATTTCATAGAAATGTAACTGATAATACTAATAGGTAATATTAGGAATAGGCACCAATCAGCAAAAACATAATTAATATGTTATTACAGCAATTATTATATTTTCAATTAATTAACTTAATTAATCTAAATAATGTTTTTTTTTTATGAAAACGATTTACCATAACAGATATATATATATATATATATATATATATATATATTTTTTTTTTTAACACAACCCTCCCCTACACTACATAGTACATACTTCAGGGCATTAATCTGCACCAAACAATACCTGTTTCATTATAGCAAACAGTTACTTGAAATAGAATATTATTATTTGTACTTAAATTCTAGACTTAATTTAAAATTTTGTGAAAAGTCTAAAATAAAGTGAAATCCTCCTTGCCACTAAAATAAGACGATGTCCCAAACCACACATTTTAGTACATTAATAAACGCAGTTCTAAAGGTTGTTTTTAACAAACTATTTAGTGTGGTAGTGTCTTGGTACCAGGTTTGGACACAGCCCTGTTTATGTGTTGATGCAGCTTATTTAGTTTAGACCACGTCTAACAAACACTGGACACACTCTCACCTTTATAAAGACAACTGAATCACAACTCATCTGATTAAAAAGAGCATGGACAGATCTTATTAAATATACTAAACTTAATATGGATCTACTTCATACTACACAAAACATCCTGCATTACAGTACTATTTAACACTGGATCAGGATATACGGACTGATGCCACATGTCCTGAGACAAACATGGCTCAAGTGAGGATCTGGATGTGTTTTGAGCAGGTTCAGAGATTGGTTGGGCACAAATGTATGCCCCAAGTGCAGTGTTCAATTAAAATTAATGTGAAATGATCTCTCTGTAACTTACTCTAGGAGGATGTTGTTCATGTCCAGCGTGAAGAACTTCTTCCTTCCCTCCACGTCAAACTGCCGAGATGCCTGAATACACCAAAATGCACACATACCTCATTAAAATAAGTTCAAAAAATAAAATGAAACTGGATACAAATTGAACAAGAAAGAGTCACCAGAGTTTCAAACCCTCACCATACTGGGGCCCACAGACAAAATAATTGCTGAAACAGATGCTGTAAGTACTATATATATATAAGATGGATGATCACAAACCATCAAACCAAACTGAACTGCTCAAACGCACCAGGAGTGACAAAGTTATCCAAAAGCAGTGTGAAAGACTTTTGGAGGAGAACATGCCAAGATGCATGAAAAATGTAAATAAAAACCAGGGTAATTCCACCAAATATTGATTTTTAATTTCTTAAAATGTTATAATTATGAACATTGTTTGAAGTCTGAAAGCTCTGCGTCTTTATTTTATCCATTTCTCATGTTCTGCAAATAAATGGTCCAAATGACAATATTTTTATTTGGAATTTGGGAGAAATTTTGTTTGTAGTTTATAAAATAAAAACAATGTTAATTTTACTCAAACATATACCTATAAATAGGAAAATCAGAGAAACTATTTTAGAAACTTAAGTTAACTCTTATTTTTTTCCAGAGCTGTATATCTTATAGTGCAAATACATTTTACACTCTGCTGAGTGTTTTACAACAACTGAACTATGTGTTGCTGTGTAATGTTGCTGGCCTAGGGAACTTTTATTATGAAGCCCAAAATGGCACATAAGCCATTATATCTAACGACTATCTGACGACACCAACTGTTTTGAGCTGAATTAATGGCTGGGGTTTGATGGAACTGGACGGCACTGTACTGGTTAGATTAGCAGGTTCTGTGATTTGATGTGGATTATGGCTATAGTTTACAATATTATTTTTTGTGATTAATTTATAGAAATTAATGCATTAAATTTGACTGCTCAAGCATTTGAGGTCTGTTGAGAGAGAGATCTTTCACTAATTCCTAGGGGTGTGACGAGATCTCGTGGCAAAAAACGTGACGATATTTCTTGTCAAGCTTAAACCTGTCTCGCGGAAAAAATAAATAAATAAATAAATAAACATTTTAGTGTGGACTTTTTAAGAGGGATCTGGCAGCGTGTGTGGTGGCTGAGCAGTGAGAATATTCGGGCATTTGTATAGAAGATGCTTCTGCTATTTTTAAGTTGTATGTCTGGCTGCATTTTGTCTCCAGTGGAAACAATAAACGGTAACAGAGTGACCAACAAGACACAAACCAAATGTAAATACTGAAAGTAAATCGAGCATGTGACTGTTTCATAGGCAGCTGTACTAATCCCTTAGCTCTGTACTGTATTTAAAAAAATTCTGTCTCTGTTTGCACTTCAAGCATAGTCTTAATATGACTGGTTATGGTTATACATAGTTAAATTAGATTAAATTAGACTTAGGAGAAAAAACACAAACCATAGTCTTAATATGACTGGTTATGGTTTGCACTATATAAAAGTTTTATTTTTATTTTTTATTCTTATTTCTATTTCTTATAGAATCAATGTGTGAGAGAACCCAGTCTGTTAAGTTTGCCTTATATGATTTTGTCAAATAGAACAAAAATAGAACAAATAGTTTTCAAGCCTTTTTTTTTTCTTTTTGATGTTTTCTTTAAAATTTTATTTTTAAATCTTGTCTCGTTCTCGTGAACCCAGTATCGTGTCTCGTGATATTATTGTCTCGTCACACCCCTACTAATTCCTCAAACCCAAGTTCAAACAGCACCATGTCTGGAAACTCATACTTCACCCACCTTGCTGTACCTCTTTCTGCACTGCTCTCTACCTCTCTCTCCTTTCCTTACTTTTCTTTCCTCCCTACTCTTCATTTCATCCTCCTCCTCCTCAATCTCATCCTTCTCCTCATTCTCATTCTCCTCCTCATTCTTCTCCCTTCTCTGTGCTCCACTATTCACCTGTATGGAGAAAGTCTTTAGCAGAGAGAGAAATAACTCCCTACACTAGTGAATCTCAGGGCAGGGCTCAGGACCTTTTTTACTGAGCCACCCTGCTCCCGCTTCTCCCTGCAGCACTGAGGAGCACTTTATTGACCACAGTACAAAAACCAGACAAAACAAGTAACGAATAAATATATTGAACTCAAAATCTTAAAATATGACCTGATGTTTTTAAACCAACACTAAAATCCAAAGATATGCATATACATAAGTTTCAATTGACTTGACATGTCAGATGCAGGAGGAGCAATGGACAAATAACTCGTATGACTGTTTTTAAGTAGTATCACTTTCTTTTGCAGCCTTTACCTGTCCCTTGTTTGAGATGTGTTGGTGAATCAAAGCCATAATAACGGGTACTGAAGACGCATCTCTTCACAATTTTGTTCCACCTCATGTACCACATGTGATGTGAATGACAATAAAATCTCCTTGAATGAAATCTCCTAAGTACCTAAATTAGCACCTATCTTCTAGATATCCATACTGACCTTTGAATTTATCAGTAGGTAAGCTTAAGATGTATTTTGCTTCCAGTTTAGTAACCAGTGAAGTACTTTGGTCATTCTTGAGAGAGTGTCTGCTAAACACCCTGAATGTTAATGAGTGAATGATTCACATAACTTACAACACTCTTTTTTTTTTGTACATTATGGACACAGACTGCTGCCAAAGGCTGTCAGTCACAGAAACAAATCCTAATGGTTTCCCAACCATAGACCTAATAATGGATGTTTTTTAATTAAACTGAAGATACCAAACCTGTTCTACTGCCATCCAGCCATCGAAATGGTTACAGGGTTACAGGACAAGTCTGTCCACTTACCGCTCGCAGGTCCTCTATACGCTTGATGAGGGGGGCAGGCAGACCTTCTGGCAGTGGAGGAGGGGGCATGACACCAGTCCTCTGTATCCGGCCAGGAGTGCCTCCTCTCTGAACACCGGCGCTGCCGTTCTCTCCCTGGCCTGGACTGGAGGGCTCTGGAGGATCCAGCAGTGCAAAGTCCAGATCACCCATCAGATCCTGAAGCATCTCGTTGTCATTGGCCGAACCCAGCAGTGACATCACAGCGGGGTCGTTGGTGAGGTCGGCCATGGAGAGGTCGTTGCCCGGAGTGGCAGTGTTGGAGTTGACCAAGGCTCTGTTGGTGTTTGTGGGTGCACGTGCGACTTTGAGGGCGGCTGGCGGCACAGGACTCTTCTTCTTCATCTCCTCTTTCTCACGGGTGAAGCGTCGGATCATGGCCGCCAGCGAAAGAGAGTCCTTCATCAACTTCTTCCTCTTCTTTTTCTCAGGCCGGTTCAGCGCCGACACCCTGAGACCAGAGAATAGAAACCAGTCTCTTAAGTTTCAGGTAAGAACACACCGATAACACTTTCTCCCTCTCCGATACCGATGCCAGATATTAAAGTATTAGTCTATATAGTGTATAAAGACCTGTACTGACTTTTATATCTACACTCTAAAGAACAGAGGTACGATATGAGTACTTTTTTGTACTTAAAGGTACACTCTTCATAATTGTACCCTCAAAAGGTACAATACTGGTTTTTACAGGATCAGACTTGTTCCCTCTGAAGTACAACGTAATTTCTAACAGCAATAAGTACAAATTTGTACCATTTAACCAGACAAAGGGTACATTCAGTATTCTGTATCACTGTGCTAATAAACAATATATATTTTATTTGCACATTTTTTATTTTAAAGCCAGACAATTTTGGATCATCAAGTTTTTTTAGCCATATTTAGTTGATGATAATGTTTATAAACTTTAAAATCTTTATAATCTGGCATAAAAAACATGTACAAAAAAGTACCTTTCAGTAAAAGTCCTTTTTTGTACCCCTCAATATAAGGTACAGCCCCAGCGACAAGCTTTGTACCCTTTTAAGTACAAATCTGTATTTACTTTTCTTAGTGTGTACTATTTATATCAAACTATACAGTGCACTGTATTTATTCAGTTTTTTGAGGTTTTCTTTTGTTAAAGGCGTTTTTTGTATACACAACGCATTTGCATTAACATTTGCCACAATGCAGAAACAAATGGAAGTTGGAAGGAAGACAAAACAGAGTAAAAAGACTAGTCTTGATTGATTCTTGAAGACTCACCCTGGTTTTGGTACTCGATTCTTCCTGGGTTTCTTTTCGTCTAAAGACCCATCTTTCTTCTTTCTCTTCTTAATGAGTCGCTCTTCAACATCCTTCAGTTTCTACAAAGGAAACAGAAACTTATAAATAAAGAATTGACACTCACTAAACACAAAAGCAAAAAAAAAAAAAAAAAAAAGAAAATTAAATATTTTTCTTATTCTGGTCTGATTCAACAGGATATTTAATTCAGTATGAGAACCTTGAAGTGGTTTTCATTCTTGCTCCCTTCCTCAGACTCGGACTCAGAAGCAGCTCTGAACTGCAGGGTTCCTGTGTTGATGTAGAATCCTCCGAGTTTAGTGGTGAGTGATGCAGGAACAAGCTCATCGTACTGCAGAGGAACAACACAGGGGAGGGGCTAGTTTAGTAACCAGCCAACCAGAAAAGAGCTGCAGACATTCTGGGCTGATTTCTTACACAAGGATTAAGCCTAGTCCTGAACTACATCACATTATACAACAAACTATTTTAATTAAAAGGAAAATATAGTCCATGAGGAGGCCCAAACTCAGTCCAAGCAAACTGGCCCTTTAAGTGTTGCATTAAAACAGTTAAGAATAAGAGTAAGAATAAGAGATTAATTTAAACAAGGATTATTAAGTTTCTCTTCACTTGTACAATAGTAAGAACATTCACATGCACTTTAGATAAGAGTTTTTTTAGGGTATTCGCAGGTATGAGGAAATTATATTGAACCCTTTTTTTTATAAATTTAAGATCAATTTTACTAATACAAAAAGACAAAAACACATCAATATTAAATTTACATTGTCTCACACACAAATATTTAAAAAAGTTTTCCACAAACAAATCTGAAACTGTATTCATACCCCTTGAACTCTCACATTTCATCACCTTACAATCCCAATACACTTTATTACAGCAGGCTAAGATATGCTCACACATCAGCGTTGATCCAAAAAAGTTTGTCTAACACACTGCTCGCTTATTTCCAGTACCGCACTCTGTTTTTACTCATGCACAGGCTAAGACATCCCAAATACTCCTGTTAAGAGTTTACATACACAGAGCTTTTATGTCAGTAATCAGATTTATCAGTTTTTTTACACCTTACTCTGAAATCTGAGTATACTGTTTACAGGACTACCGTAATAATCAGATAACTGCAACAACAGATGAACAGATCTTTGTGTGCATATAACTGCACACACTCATTATATACAACCGCAACTACAGACCGCAAATATACTGTGTTCTTGCGCTTTGGGTTTAGCGTAAACTAGCTGTGAGATGCTCAAGTATAGTCTGATCTACGGAGAAAAAAGGTTATGCAGTCAGCACTGCTGAAAACTGAGCCATACTCACAGCCTCAGAGTTGTCAATGAATGGATCGGTCTCATCATAGCCGTAACCAATGTCTATGAGGTCCTGCACTCGGTCCCTCTTCTTCTTTCTTCCTGTGTTGCCCTATCAGACAAGCAGAGTGGATCTCTTTTGAGTACAGGTATTTATTTCAGATTATCCATAAAATAAAAAAAAACATTCCAACAGGCCTTTTGCAATATAACTTTTGGACAATATATTGTCCCAGAAAAGACTGTAATAAACAATACTATTGACATACAATGGTATTAAAAGTTTGACTAATGTCATGATTTTCCTTTATAAATCAATATAAATGCTTGTTTAGATGTGCAATTTTAGTCAAAAATATCATGTAGCAGATGAACACAGTGATATTTGAGAAATTAAATTAAGTTTATAGAATTTACAGAAAGTGCAATACTTCTTTTAACAAAATTAGGCAGGTACATAAATTTGGGCACGCTGGTCGTTTTATTGATTTAAGTATTTTTAGCACTAATTACTGGAACAAAAAATATGTTTGGTAAGCTCACTGACCCTTGACCTACATACACAGGTAAATCCATCTATGAGAAAGAGTTAAGGTGGCCACAGAGCAGCTCCAAAGAACCTACAACATCTTGCTGCAGATGATGTCACTGTACATCGTTCAACTATTCAGCACACTTTACACAAGGAGAGGCTGTATGTGAGAGTAATGCAGAAGAAGCCTTTTCTGAGCACACGCCACAAACAGAGTCGCTTGAGGTATGCTAAAGCTAAAACACACTTGAACAAGCCAGCTTCATTTTGGAATAAGGTGCTGTGAACTGATGAAGTACAACATTCTAGAATGACCATCTCAGTCCTCAGACCTGAATATTACTGAAGATATGTGGTGTGATTTAAAGCGGGCTGTTCTTGCACAGAAACCAATGATATATAAAGGAAAATCATGAAAATGATCGGGGTACCCAAACTTTTTCATACCAATGTATGAACCGAGTATGAGTACAAAACTTTTTGTACTCTTGAATGTGACACCTATTCAGAATAAAAAAAAATTAAGAGCATTATGTAATAGTGTAGTTGTTAGTGTAAAGTATTGCAGTGTGACAGCTTTTTTTTTGTTTTTTGTTTTGGGACAACTACATTATATAATCTTTTTTTTAACGTTTCCAAACAAGGATAACTTTAAAGAAATTAACACATTATGTTTAGATAAAAAAATAGATAGCAGTAGTTTTACTCCATGCGTGCATGCTAATTTCCCCAGTGTCATCATGTGACGTCATGACCACATCAGCCAATCGGATAAGGCTTTCAACAGGAAACATAAATATAATGAGAGTCAAGGTCATATCATATAAATATATGATTGTGATATGTTTTGTATTCTATTACAGTTTGATATAACGACTTGTTTACAATATCACAATATATCGGAATATATTGAATCATAACCCCTGTATCAAATTCACATATTTTACAGCTCTCGCCAAATTCCTGCCAACCACAGCCCTACTGTAGAAAGTTTTTTGCATTTTATTGCTATTGTTATCCAATAAAAATACATTACATGTTACTTTAATTCTTATGTATCAGAAATAGTATTGCACAAGAGCAAAATTACAACAGCAAAACTGTAACCAGGTTTAGCATCCCTACTGAAGTATCTCATAACAGTCTCCTACTTACATATTTACTCTCAAATTTCTTGGCCAGAGCTTCAACCTCTCGTCTTTCTCTGTCCTCGTCTGCGAACGGGTCGTTTGGGTCCAGCGCTGGGGTCAGCCCTTGTGAGGGAACTTTCTTGGCCTTTTGGGAAACAATGCAGAAAAGAATGAGGAGATGAACAGAGAGACACAGACTGAGCACAATAAGGGGAAATGACTGGGTGAACTCTGGCTGGACAGACTGTTAGCTCTTCCCAAATTAGGAAAATTAATGTGTTTATAGGTAACACTAATGAAATCCTGTCCTTTCCTTTTCCAACACATGCTAAACTGTACACATGTCTGTAAATAAGCACATCCAACCATTTAGTAAATGTGTGAAAAAAGAAGAATTGTCACTAGGGGTGTAAAATCACAGAGCACCTCACAATAAATTTTCGCGATTACGATAACACTAGACAATTCTCTACGATACTTTACAACATCTTTGTTACTAAGAAGGATAAAATATTCCTAAATAACCAAAAAACAGGAATTATGGTATCAATAACAGTTTTCCCCTAATTTATGCCATACCTCCATGCGCTGACCTCAACTTAAAAGTGCACATAAAAAACTGAACAGTATTTATTTTCACTAAAAATTGAGTGGGAGATTTAACCAATTAAAACCAGACATTTTGTGCAGCTGAATTGATGACTGCTAATAAAGTAAGCACAAAAAACTGAAAAGACAAATGTAACAGATTGTTACAACTTTTTGCTACTTAATGCGAAGAAGAAAATTTGAACTGTTCTCATTTTTCGCAACATTTCTCTCAGCTATCATATATTTTGAGCAAATATTAAATTTTTGAAGCACAACAATGACAACAACAACAATAATAACAATCATCATCAGATATTACAACAAAAAAAAGTTAATTGTCAGTTTTTTTTCAATATAGTATAGTCCATTTTTAAAGTTTTTTTTTTTTTCTCTTCTTTAACTGGACAGGGCTTGGCATCTAGTTTATGTTATCTGGCCAACTGAACATTTTGGCTATTGCAGAGCACTGCTGTAGTTCACCACAGTAAACCTCTGTCCAAAATCAACCTGACACCCAGGTCCTGAACATTTCCATGACCCTGATGACTAAAAAACATTTAGACAGCGCTTAACAACTAAAGCCATGAGTACATTGTCTCACGATGAGCCTACAGCGCATTAATAGCTTGTTATTTTTTTATGATTAATTATTTATTAGTGGTTCTCAACTTTTTAAGCACAGATTCAGGTGTTTTTCCTGCCTTAGAACATTTGATCTTACTAAGACACCAATTACCAAAAATAAATATTTTTAAAAGGTTAAACCAGTGTAAAACACCTAACAAAGCCATACTAATATCTTGTGCTGGTACTGTCCCTGCACAACCACACTCGACACTGATCGGGTTAGTAACCAGTCAAACAGTCTACAATGAACCAGTGACAGCATGTAAACTTAACAGGTAGGAATCTAGAAAAATGGGTTCCAGTCCTGTTTCTAGAGAACCCTTCTAAGACAAAGAACCCACTTTATCTGCCTAATTGGCCAAATAACAAGACATTATTTAAAAATGGTTTGAAGTAAAGCTTAAATGATCATCTAAGATACTCTCTTCTGCATACTAATACATTATGAAGCTTTCACTGCCTCTAAACTTCACAAAGAGCTACCTAGAACTATTGTTGGGAGCTTCTCCTCTTCTACCACACGTGATCTAACTAAGCAGACAAGGATGATCTACTGAGATCATGCTATGGTTGTTAAACACAGTAAATCACTGGTAATGCATCATAACGATTTAATAAATACCATGTGTACTATATAGAGAGGTATTTAGACCAGTGAGGCCCAGCACTGATGCTGAAAACATTTGCAACACACTTTATCTAATTAAACAATTAACAAAACATTCTTAGCTTTCAGTAAAACTCAATTAATCTTATGTGCTGCTGCTCTGGTTAATAAACGCAACCTGTAAATTGTAAAAAAATAAATAAATAAATAAAAAAGAGCTTTCTAGAACCAGTGCTGGAGCTTTCCCCTCCTCTACCACATATGATCATCTAACTAAGCAGACAAATATGATCTTCTGAGAGGCTGATCTGTTTGGTAAACACAGTTAGGCTATGATGAATCTATAAAAGCATGTGAACTTTACTGAGAGGTATCTAGGCCAGAGAGTGGCAGCCCCGGTCCTAGAAAACTTAGAGTTAACCCACTTCTTTATCCTTCCTAACTAACTAATCAGTCCATTACCGAGCTCTTCTTGCACTAAAGATGGTTTATCAGGTTTAACAGTTGAAACACTGAACTCTGAGAGACAGAAAGACTGTTCTGTAGTTAGTTTAAACAGCCCGCCAGCCTGTTATGAAGCGGTAAAGCTCCCCGGTGTGTATGTGTGATCAGTGCACTGGTCTGGGTGAAGGTGTCTGGGCCTTGCCTGCTGGACGAGCTCGCTGTAGCTGAACTCTGCGGACCCGCGGTCGCTCGGCTCGGACAGGCAGAGGTTCAGCCGCACTGTGGGCTCTGGGTCTGCTGGAGAACCGCCGCCGCCGCTGTCTCCGCCACCGGTACCACTAGTACCACCGCTCCCCGGGGCTTTCCCTGCCCCGAATAAGCCCACAGTCCCGGCCCCGGCTCCTCCATCCCTCGGGAGGTGGTGAGGGTGAGGATGAGGATGGTGAGGGCTGCCCTCGCCCTCCTCCTCTCTCCGCCGCTTCTTGGATTCAGGAGTGGCGCCGTACGAAGCGAGGGTCACGAATGGGACTTTTCTGGGGTCAGCCATTGGAGTTCTGGCCGTTCCGGCCCTCTGCTGGTCCCGTTCCCCCCCTCAAACTCTGTAAAGTAGCCGAGCGGGCGGGCAGGCGGGCAGCAGCAGCCTTTAGCTGAAGCCGAGCTGCTATAACTCCCCAGCCGCTCACCGCGCAGCTCCCCCCGCACACCTACAACACAAACTCCCGCCGCCGAGGAGCGCCGTCTCTCCGAGCCTCCCGAGTCGCCTTTCCGCACCAGAACAGGGGAGGTTCAGTCTGTCTTCAGCTTCACGAGACTGGGGGTTCCAGCAGCATCCGCGGTGGCCATTTTATCAGCGCTGAACGGGTTTATTCTGCTGCGGGTCACCGGGCCTGCGCACTGCGGCCGCCCGGCGGAAATGGTGGGAAATTACGCGGGGTGAAAAAGAACCAATCAGAGCACAGAGCGCCTCTCAGAGCCCGCCCCTCTGAGTTATTATAGTTCATTTAGTCTTTGTTTATTTTTATCGTGAATATCACAGTTTTAGTAGCTTATTTTACCCTCTGGAGTCCCAGGCATTTCCTGGCTGCATTTAGCCGGTCAACCTGTGAAGTCAACACTTATCACTGACCTGTTTACAGAAATAGCTCCTGTCCCAGACAGCAAAATTATTTTCAATCAGTGTTTCCATTTCTAATGCACTAAAACAAAGATGATTTCTGACGTCATAATTGATTTATTTGTGCACATCGATTGCACGTTGATTCAGCGTCAATTCACCAGGGGTCAGTATATGGGGATATGTAAGAGAATTAGCTAGTTCTTTTTTACACATACAAGAACATACATAGGTTCATATAACAAAACTTACAATTAAAGGGACTAGAGGGGAAAAATGTATTTAATTCTTGGAGTCATGTTTTGCCATAAAACACCCACACAGACACCCACCCACCCACACCAACAGTCCAACAGTATATTTATTTAAGGCTATAAATATAGACAGGATGCTAGTATGTACAGCCTTTTCTGCTTTTCAGCTTACTATTGTCTGCATCTCAGATGAAGGCCAGGTTTACCTTTGCATTTATCAGTGCACTCTAAATCCCTACACACACAGTGACACTCCCAAATCTAAATACACCAACAGCAAAACTCAGAGGTTTGTAGTTCATTTGGAGAATGACAGATGAAGAGTGAATGGGTCAGAATTAGACAGTGATTCAGTGTCTTAAAATCTTAGTTAATAATTAATTAATTAATTATTTGAATGAACATGACAGCCCTGTAAATACAATAAATACAGCCTTCTTCGTTTCATGCATCTTGTTTCAGACGTGTACCTAACATTACCTGTGGATGACTGTCATTTGTTAACCAATGTAATACCTGAGATCTTTTTCGAACAGAATGAGCTAAAAGACACCAAAAAAGACACATATTTTCACCAATGTATAAAAGTATGGTTTCAGCTGCTCCAGAACTCCAAAGGCCTTGGCAGTGAAGTATATAACTGATTAAATAAAAGCAACTAGCTGATCCGGGATCTGTAATAACCAGTTATAGAGAGTAATAAACTGGTGTAACCGCTTTTCCAGCAGGGTACCTACTGAATGGTGCAGTCACCCAAACATTTACCTGATCATCAGTCTAATCCCTGGTGATGCCATAGCCATCTGTAGGGATCTTACAATATGATCTCACAATATGATTTCACAAATATGTCACCCATGATGAGGATTAAGTCTTTTTGGGAAGCACAGTTTTCTGATAATTATTTCAAATGTGTCAAATGCAGTCAGAGGACAGACATTTATTGGCCCTCTGCATAACTTTTAAGAATAGGCCTATATTCTGTTGTATATTCATATCAAGTCAAGTGAAGTAGTAGAGCAGGGAGAGAGTTGAGCATCCTCACAGGGTGTATGTATAGTACATTGCAAGTTAGCTAAAATAAAGAGGCGTTGGCAAATGAATGAACAGAACGGCATTTAGTGTTAGAGCGATCCTTTGCTCTTTCTGTATCGTGTCACATGTACCTTAAAATTAAATTAGTTGTTTTGCAATAAACATGACATTTTCTGAATTCTACTTATATATTTATTTTAATGATATTTTAATTATTTATTCATTTTAAAATGAGTAAACCGGTTGACTAACTGCGCATGTCTCCAGTAGAGCGGTAGAGGGCGCAGCAGATCCAGAGGTAACGGATAACAGCCATTGACATCATGTCTATGCATACAATAGGCACTATTTTATATTTTAATATTCATCATTTATAATTTATATTATTTAAAAAATACAATACTCACCAGAAGCTGTGTGATGTCACTTCCAGTTTTTTTTGGAGGGAAACCTGTACATAAAAGCCTCCCAAGCAGAAGTGTTTTGTTATTTGCCTGGCTATTTCTTGCTACAGAAAAATGCAGTTAATTGTATTGTACTTAGTAGCAAGCTTGATTCAACATTTCTGAAACTTTGTTGGTTAAAATTAAGGTTACAGAAACCTAAACCTGCCTGTTCAATTGAACTTGAAATTGTTTTTTATTTTCTTTTTCTGCAGCTTTTACTTTCTGCCTTTTGAATGGTTAACTTTTAAAGCTGTACATAAAAAAGTGAATCTGTGTATATGTGGTCAACCAGTTAATGTTAAAGCAATAATGTTCTATGGTGTTTCCTGATTATAAAGCAAATTAAATGTTTGTACAGCTGTAATTCTGGGAGAGCACAAAATTGTGGCAGAATTTCTGGTCATTTATTCATATAAATATCTTTTTTCTAATATTTTTTTTCGGAACATTAAGTTTGCATTGATGTATTAAGATAATTGCATCTATTAACCTTGGACATGTAATGTGTACAAAAAAAGATGTGTTTTTCACCTTTAGAACCCAGTATTCCATACTTCTCCAAAGCCTGAACTCCAATGTTGCAGCCAACAGAGGTGAAAGGAGAGAACCAATGCGAGCTGGGATAAGGCCACTAATAAAGCTGAATACAGAGTTCATGATTTCTTTATTCAGAGGCACTGCAGAGCTGAGGTGGAAGACTCTTCCTTTTTGTTTTAGAAAGTAGAATAAAACAACATCTCTACAATGCTCATGTAGCCTTTTTTTTCTTTTTTTTAGATTTATAGATATTTTGTAGTTGTGGTCAAATAAGTCACATTTGGACCATTTAAAATAATAAATAATTTCTTATAAATATAAGAAACCTAATTCATGAATTTGAATACACTATTTAAATTATTAATTCAATAAACCTAGAATTACCTAGAATTCCTGAACACAGAGAAGTTCCCCACTGCACTCCTAATAGTAAAAAATGGGTATGTCTACAAAATTAAGTTGTTTATCATTTAAATCATTAAATTCATGAAACAAATACAGTACTAGTATTTCTCATGATATTATGTAGTTTTGATCAAATATCATATTCAGACCACTTTAAGGACAAAAAAGAAACATTTTTAAATTAATTAATTTACATAATTGTAAAGGTTTTTTGGCTCATGCCCTGATCCAGAGCCACTTACATTTAAATCATGTTACAAAGGATGGTGAATGTAGTATTAAAGAGTTTTGCCCACAGATTTATACTGATGTAAGTTTTAATTCCCAACCAGGGAAGCAAACCTTATTCTTCTACAGAGAAGACTGTATGTTTGATATTTAAAATGTGAGCTGAGGTTTAAAAGTTCATTATATCACCCTGGATAGTGTTGTAAAGATGAAAAAAACTGTTTTTTAGTTAAATAACATCTAAATCTCAAACAAAAAGGTATAGTGATAACATTTACATTTATTTACATTTAATAATAGGGTCGAAAGTTGGTCTCCCCACTTTGGTGAAAAAAGGGTGAGGAAAGAAAGAAAAGAATAGAAAAATATAGAATATATAAAATAATGTAAATCTAAAAAATAGAATAAACATAATACAATATTAATACATTATAAATATTAATAATAATAAAAAAATTATATGAATAAAAATAATAATATATAAATAAATGACAATATATATTATATACATATATACAATGAATTATACAAATATATATACTGAACTATATATATATATATATATATATATATATATATATATATATATATATATATATATATATATATATATATATATATATATATACAAGGGCGTAGGAGCAGGTTTGATATTGGGGGGGACACATTTGCCAATATGAACCCAAGCCCACCCTATAGTTTCTTAGAACAACATTTGTGGAAATTACTTTTAATCACAAATAATATTTTTTTTTCTGTATTTTGTTTTTTATTAGTTAACAAGGTGATTTTACAACCTAAACATGTTACTTCACATTACATTTACTGTTGTAAGAAAAAATTATGCAAATACATATACATATGACAAAAATGATCAGTTATCACCTAATATTTAAAATAATATAACAGATTTGGTTATTATTATTATTATAATCATGTATTGGCATGTCAATTCTGTTGTATATTTACATTTTCTCCACTCTTACGCTTTTATTTTTCTATTAAGAGCTCTTCTAAAGATTGGTGTCCTTTTATGTAAAAGAATGTAACTTTACGTTTCATAAAGATTTTAATTATAAACGTCAGGACATGTGGCCTTACTGTGAACCCTGTTCTTACATATTCTACTGAATATTAACACTGTTCTACATATTCTACAGCTTTCTCTGCTTTAAAGACATTTAATAAAGTAAGTGGTGGTATGATGTGTCTAATACACTGCTGGATATACATGATTAAACTCAGTAAACTCAGTAAATGACTGTTTATTAGCTGATCAGCTGGATCAGGTGGAAAACACAGTTTTAGGGCAGTGATCAGGGTTAAGAACCCAGATAGCAAAGGGAGGTTGAATCAACGTTGATTTTTGGGTTTTTTGGTCGGTTTTGGTTGAATGACCAAAAATCAACCATAAATCAACGTTATTATAGGTTGAAATTATAAACGTTGTTTAACGTTGACAACACAACGTGGAATCAACGTTGTGATTGGTTATGATCTACAACGTAACCCGTAAGACCAAGGGCGTAGGAGATATTGGGGGGGACACATTTGCCAATATGAACCCAAGCCCACCCTATAGTTTCTTAGAACAACATTTGTGGAAATTACTTTTAATCACAAAAACTGTATTTTGTTTTTTATTAGTTAACAAGGTGATTTTACAACCTAAACATGTTACTTCACATTACATTTACTGTTGTAAGAAAAAATTATGCATATACATATACATATGACAAAAATTATCAGTTATCACCTAATATTTAAAATAATATAACAGATTTGGTTATTATTATTATTATTATTATTATTATTATTATTATTATTATTATTATTATCATGTATTGGCATGTCAATTCTGTTGTATATTTACATTTTCTCCACTCTTT
The DNA here is from genome assembly GCF_023375975.1 of Astyanax mexicanus. Classification (NCBI taxonomy): domain Eukaryota; kingdom Metazoa; phylum Chordata; class Actinopteri; order Characiformes; family Acestrorhamphidae; genus Astyanax; species Astyanax mexicanus. Next base: position 18,291,320 of record NC_064410.1, on the reverse strand, counting down.
AAAAAAATCCTACGCTTTTATTTTTCTATTAAGAGCTCTTCTGAAGATTGGTGTCCTTTTATGTAAAAGAATGTAACTTTACGTTTCATAAAGATTTTAATTATAAACGTCAGGACATGTGGCCTTACTGTGAACCCTGTACTTACATATTCTACTGAATATTAACACTGTTCTACATATTCTAGAGCTTTCTCTGCTTTAAAGACATTTAATAAAGTAAGTGGTGGTATGATGTGTCTAATGCATTGCTGGATATACATGATTAAACTCAGTAAATGACTGTTTATTAGCTGATCAGCTGGATCAGGTGGAAAACACAATTTTGGGGCAGTGATCAGGGTTAAGAAACTGCTTTAAATTACAAACATAAAGTACTGTACTAAATTCTGACTATCCACTACATCTGGCTTCTAGATAACTAGTTAACTAAATGAATTTTTGTTCATTATTGCTCACAGTAAATCCTGTAATCCTAAATGAATAAAGACAGTTTAAAAATGAAACAGTAATTAGCTGATCAGGTACAGGGCAAGTTGAACATTACGTATATAGTTTATTTTTTCTTTAACGTTGACTTCCAATCTATCTAATTCCAAAGTTAAGCTAACTCACTCACACAGCTGCAGTTTATTAATCACAGTGGGTTTAAACTGTGTGCTGATTTAGAGTCTTGTATTTTTAACCAGCTAATGCGTAAGACCATCTCCCTCGTTTAACAGCTAACTACAGACTCTTCATGGCTCTCTGACAGTGTTGGAAACTCACCGTGAAGGCGAACTGAAACACGCCCAGTGAGGAGCTGCGCAGCGGGCGTGTCCCAAATCGCTGAGAAATAGTGCAGAGTAGTACATACACAGGTTTATGGAGAGCCTGTCCATAGCCTAACCATAGTCTGTAAGACATTTATCTGAGTAAACACCGCTGGTATTCATATTAACCCTTATCTTTATCTACTGCCTCTCAACTGAATCGTCACTTTGGGTGTTTAGCATCCCTAAATATCTAATCCTAGAATCACCCATGCACAGTACTATACATAAAAGTGTAGAATAAAATCAAACTAAACTACTCCAAAAAGAGTTAAGAGTGTTCCATGACACTTTATATTACAGCCTGAACAAGCCTCTCCTGGTTTCATTGTACCATTAGGTATACTTAAAACAACAGTATTAAGCACTCCGAACTCCAGCAACATCACAGTCAAGCAACAATAACCCACAAGCATTCACAATAAAAACTTTATTATGAACATATTCAATACAAGTTAAAACACACACCCTACTCTGAATTAACTATATTTAACCCTTTTAAGCCTGAACCATTAGCAGGAAATTCTCATTTCTGTAATTTAATTTAACTTTCTTTACAGTTATTGAAAAAACTTCGCATGAGTATATACCACAATTAACATTTTACAACAGTTCATAGCTGTGCAACAGAGGCTTTACCACACAACACCAAAGTAAACGTTCTGACAAAACTCATTAGACAGCAATATAATTAAGCAATATATTTAAGAATAATACACCTATTATGACAGTCATAAATATTCATCCCACAATGTCCAACCCTTGTACTAAAGTTAACATAATATGAATAATATTCTGCATTGAGTTCTTACACTTTAATGCTTTAAGCACTTCATGGTAATATGAATCATTTAATTGAACATTTCACTGGAAGAACTTTACTTGAGCACATATGACATTACTATTATAAAAAACACTTCCTTCCTCTCTGGTGCCAACATGCAAAATAACATGTTTTACACATTTTAGCAATATTTATAAGTCATTAATTATTTAGGGTAATTGTGAAACACTATGAAACCCAGGATATTGTCTTTAGATACTTACACCATTGCAACTCTAATCCAAGGGCAGAGAAAAGTAAGAATGCAGTCTGGATCAGTTTGTTCACACAGAAGGTTAAAAAGGTACACTAGGTAGGATTTTCTTGATTTATAATTTTTAAAGAAGTAAAATATTTCAGCTTCAAAATCACTGTTTAACTTTAAGAGCTGGATGTAACCAACACTCACAAGAACTGCATTTCTTTTGAGAACTATGAACTGCTTTATGGTACTATAGCTCCAACAAGTACTACAAGATTTTTTCAAAGCCACTGGCAAACGCGGCTTTTCTAAACCTACAGCTAATTTCATAGACTGTAATCACTAAAACTGGTTGTAAGTGAGAAGTACGCCTCTCTCTTTCTAAAACAGATCTCCACCACTTTCCTCTGGCTCTGTCGGGTCTGGTTCAAGAACACACAATTTTATTTTCTATAAAGCTATGCCGTGATGTCTCAATATAACAAAGTAACAAATCACTATAATCGTAAAAAAAAGGCTGCATAAGTGACCTGCACAGTGCACACGTTGGTTTATATTTGCTGAATTGCAAAAACCTCTTATGGAGGCCAGGCAAGGGTCTGCGTTTTTGTTTTACTATGAGTTCATATTTGGCTTGTTTGTATTAAACGCTAAATTTGTAAGCACGTGTGCTGGCTCGGTCCTTTCAATCAAAGAGATGCATGAGTAAATTTGTGCAGGGAGAGAAAGGGGCTTAAATGTGACTTCATGACAGTTCTGTAAACTTGAATTACAGTCAGGGGAAGGCCACAAGCCAATTATTGAATAAATTCGATTCAATAAATAACTCTTTTACCCAGTGTGCCTTTAAAGTAGCGCTTAGATCAGGCCCAAATATCCAGCCCGACCCGACCCCGAAAGTTTTTCTCAGTCGATTTGGTACATTTCTCAGATCAGAATTTAAATTCTCAAAACTGTTCATTCAATCTCCACATCTCCTCCCTTGGGCACATCATAATTGCATTTCTCATTGTGTTTCACATTTTGCAAATGCGTCTGTCATTCATGCAAATGGTCATGTACAATTTTCAGCTGTTTTTTTTGCATTATCCATTGCTTGTGTCACGCTTATCAATGTGAATGAGGTATGTGCTTTTGCAGGCATTTCATTGAGTTTTGCTCTTTGCACTAACTGTTTTGAGAAATGCACTTGTGATGCCAATGTAAATCATGATGTGAGAAATGTACCAAATCGACAGAGAAAAACTGTAAAACACAAACAATGCAAACAATGATCCACTGGCCTGAACATCGATTAATTAGGCTACAAGAATGTCTGAAAGACTTTCCTCTAATCTAATAATTTAAGATGGTTTAAGTATATAACATCCTTTCTAAACAATAAATTTTCTTTATTTTAATCATACAGCCTAAGTGCAAAAAACACAAAAACAGCAATATGGCTGTGCTGTGTGATCATTCTATCTGGCAAAACTTAAAAATAAATAAATAATAATAATAAAAAAATTAAAAATTAGTTGTTACTTTGCTATACTGAGCTTGGGTTGGGCAGAGAATGTAAACTACTTTGAAGTGTCCCAAATCCGCACTTGAAAAAGTGTTTGCCCCTTCTTGATTTCCTGATTTTTTGCATGTTTTTCACACTTAAATATTTCTGAACATCAAACCAATTTAAATACTAGTCAAAGACAACACAGGTAAACACAAAATGCTATTTTTAAATGAAGGTGTTTATTATTGAGGGAAAAAAACTCTAACCCTACATGGCCCTGTGTGAAAAAGTGATTGCCCTCCTTGTTAAAACATATCGTCACTGTGGTTTCTGACACCTGAGTACACTGTCTCTAGCCACACCCATGCCTTATTTTTGCCACACCTGTTCTCAATCAAGACATCACCTAAATAAGACCTGTCTGACAAAGTGAAGTCCACCAAAAGATCCTTAAAAGCTACACGTCATGCCGAGATACAAAGAAATTCAGGAACAACTGAGAAAAAAGGTAATTGAGATCGGTCAGTCTGGAAAGGGTTATAACGCCATTTCCAAAGCTTTGGGAATCCAGAGAACCACAGTGAGAGCCATTGTCCACAAATGGCAAAGACATGGAACAGTGGTGAACCTTCCTAGGAGTGGCCGGCCCCCCCCCCCAAAATTACTGCAAGAGCGCAGCGACAACTCATCCAAGAGCTCACAAAAGACCCCACAACAACATCCAAAGAACTGCAGGCCTCACTCGCCTCAGTTAAGGTCAGTGTTCATGCCTCCACCATCAGAAAGAGACTGGGCAAAAATGGCCTACATGGCAGAGTTCCTAGATGAAAACCACTGCTGAGCAAATAGAACATTAAAGCTTGTCTCAGTTTTTCCAGAACATCTTGATGATCCCCAAGACTTATGGGAAAACATTCTGTGGGATGATGAGACAAAAGTTGAACTCTTTGGAAGGTATGTGTAAAAGAAACACTGCATTCCAGAAAAAGAACATTATACCAACAGTAAAATATGGTGGTGGTAGTGTGATGGTCTGGGGCTGTTTTGTTGCCTCAGGACCTGGAAGACTTGCTGTGATAAATGGAACTATGAATTCTGCTGTCTACCAAATAGAAACTGAAGGAGAATGTCCGACCATCTGTTCATGACCTCAAGATGAAACGATATTGGGTTCTGCAGCAGGACAATGATCCAAAACACACCGGCAAGTCCATCTCTGAACGGCTGCAGAAAAACAAAATGAAGACTTTGGAGTGGCCTAGTCAATCAGACCTGAATACGATGGAGATGCTGTGGCATGACATTAAAAAAGCTGTACATGGTGGAAAATGTGGCTGAATTACAACAATTCTGTAAAGATGAGTGGAGCCAACATTCCACCACAAGCTGTAAAAGACTCATTGCAAGTTATCGTAAACGCTTGGTTGCAGTTGTTGCTTCTAAGGGTGGCCCGACCAGCTATTAGGTTTAGAGGGCAATCACTTTTTCACACAGGGCCATGTAGGTTTGGATTTTTTTCCCCCTTAATAATAAACACCTTCATTTAAAAATAGCATTGTGTTTACCTGTGTTGTCTTTGACTAATATTTAAATTGGTTTGATGTTCCGAAACATTTAAGTGTGACAAACATGCAAGCGCGAGGGGAGCGGGAAATCCGACCGGAGTTCAGCTGCTGCAGCGAAATCTCACCATTCCTTTAAACTGTGAAACAGACTGTCCGGATTTAACTTCTACAAAACATACCGAAGAGACCTGCGCGCGCCACTGCCTGCAGTGCAGAGTGAGAGAGAGATGAGAGGTGTGTTTGAAGGAGGGGGTAATGTGTATTTAGTGTAGCTCGGTTTATATACATATATATCTTCGCCTGTCCAATCTCTCCACATTTTCCATCGTGTACATTAAAAACAAATGTTAAAATTAGATGGAAAATGACTAGCTCTGTTTTAGTTTCTGTAACAACAACAGTGTTGTTTTATTTACTAATATTTTAGAGTGTCTCTAAAAGCAGGTTTATTTTGCTTCATTATACTTATTGATAAGTGATATACACATTAAACATATTACATGTTAAATAGTTCAGTAATAAAAAATCTGTATACAGCTCTCCTGCTGTTGTCTGACGGGTTAACTGTGTGACTTGAAGTTACTAATTTGTTTTTTATATGAGTGTAAAGTCATTTTAGGCTGTAATGGCCATCTTTTTCTCTCTTTCTTTGGGAAGCAGGTTCAGAAATCCCAGCCAACAGCCAGATTATTAAAAATGTATTCAAAGTTTCAAAATAAATAGCCTATATAATGTTATTTGAAGTATGAACCACAGTTTACAGGTTAAACAAATAGAAATGCTTAGCAGTGTATGGAATCAGCTCAGAGTTAAATCCGTTATACACAATAGAGCTCTCAGGATTTGACACATTTTATAATTGAAGATTGTCAGCATTGCTGAAAGAAATGTATATTTTTTATTTAAAAACATTGTAAGATATAGGCCTACTATAATCAGTTTCACATGGATTTTTTGTTTTAATGTTAATTTCTGCACTGATATTTTAAAGACTGTAAGGTCATGAAACTATGGAAAGTGTATGAACCGTGTAACTGCCTCAGACAGCCTGTCCACAGTTTTGCGCAGATATTTCAAGTTAAAGCTGAATTCATGCTTTTAATCCCAGAAAAACACTCTTATTTACCTTTTCATGGCCTTTTAAAGGTCATTTAAATGCTTAATTGCCGTTGTTTTGCTGTTTTCTTCGGGTTTTGAGTGCTGAGCTGACTGTTCTAAACGCTGACTCTCGGTCGCGCGCGGGTGGGGGCGGGGCTGGTGACGTCACGGGTCCTGCATTGTGTAATATCACGATATATATCGCAAAAAGCTAAAACAATGCGATTTGAATTTTTTTCAATATCGTGCAGGCCTTATGCATACATCATTTCTTGTGGTTTGTGACATTTTCAATTCCGATTTGGGCCAGTTCAATGTGGGGTCTTGAAATCTGATGCAGGATAATAGCCCTCTAAAATATTTGAACTGTATATATTCTGAGGGATTCTAAAGAATTGGCCAACATGCTATGGGAGGTAGTTCTAGCCAAAAATAAAACTGAAATAAAATGGCTAAAATGAAAATGCAAATCCCTTTGACATTTTTTTGCCTGTGTGAACAGATATAAAAAACATAAACAGCCACTTCATTAAATCCACTTTGGATCTACACTCACTGCATCACTCAGCTCCACATATACTATACACTGATCATAGCACTATTGTATAGTACATTTGCATATGAATGTAATGTAGAACACCTTTTACTACTCTCATTGTCAGTTTTTAGGGAACCTAAAAACATGGTTGTTAGTCGTGTGGCCTTCTTACCACTGAACAGGTAACTTTCGCATTCACCGTTTGAGGTTATATGAAATATCACACTTCATTTGTATCCCACTTGGCATGTTAAATTGAAAATTAAGCAATTGTATTTTTAATTTTGTCATTATATTTTGGAAAAAAAAGTCAAAATGTCTTTGCATTTTCATTTAAGCCATTTCAATTCAGTTTTATTTTTGGCTGATCTGCCTCCCATAAAATGCAGCCACAGGATGTGACTGCAGCGTTAAAAGACATTAATAATAACAATAACAATAATAATAATAATAAATAAACACCTGGCCAAATAATGTGCACATTATGTGGAGTCAATAGCATGCCCCTGATGTCAATACTGTGTGATGCTGTAGATTGAGTGATCATTGTATTTTTTTTTCTTTTTGAAGACACCTCCTGTGACATAAAGCAGTGCCATCTTGCTTGGATGTAGAGTCAGGTTTTGGATCTGCAGATCATTCCCTGTGTTAGAAGAAGGAGAGAGGGGTGAAATGTTGAGTTGCATTAAAACAAAGGTAGGAGAAGTCATGTGAAGACAAAATGAGTATTACTAATTCTTACACCATTATTGCTGCACTGTCCTTTTGAAGTGGCAACAGATTTGAAATGGCTATTGACTGATAAAATAAAGGGCTATACACAAGAAACTAGTATTTCATCTACTATATTTTAAATACAATCTATCCAGTCACAGGACTAGCCAGTATACACCATGTTGCCAAAAATATTCGTTCATCCATCCAAATAATTCAACTGATGTTCCAGTCACTTCTATTGTAGAGAAGCGTACTTTACATCTTTAGTTTTCATCAGTCAAAAGGAACAGCTACAATTTTTTCTGAATCTTTTTGTACAGCGACAGTGTCCTTGTGCCACTGATTGGCCAAAGCCCCTGTTAAAAGGAACCTTACAAGTGTACTATTAGTATACTTATTTTAAACTAAAATTAAGCAAGTATGCAGTAGTATTAGGGCTGAAAGATTTTTTTTGAACGATTAATCTAATTGCAATTTTTTATCTATAAATTGCGATTGCGATTTAAAATGCAATTTTTTTTATGTCTTCTCAAGTATTTTTCAACAAACAGAAGCAATAAATCAATCTGATTAATAATAAACAAGGTCAGATTTATTTAAAGCACAGATAACAATAAAGCAAACAAATCTATGCTTTTCCTTTTCACCCTTTTTTTTAATAGAAAAATAAATAGAAAAATAGTAGGGATGCATCTGTTCTGGGTATTTTATCGAACCGTTCGGTTCGATACACCCGGATGAACCGCGATGTTGATACGCGCACTAACAAAGCGAATGAACACTTTCCCGCTGTACCGATGTGCTGAGTGCAGAGTCTCGCTGTTCAGTAGCTGTGGCCGGGTGGAGGGGCAGCTCAGCGCTTGGTGCTGATGAACGCACGTGAAGACTGGCTGCGTCCAGAAACTTTTGCTACTCGTCCTCTCCTACTCCTCCTTTCCTACTCCTCCTCTCCTACCACGGAGGAAGGTGGAGGAATCGAGGAGAGGTGAGGAGGAGGAGGAATGGAGGGAAGGAGCTGTAATTGGGGAAATGGGACAGCTGATCCCTTTTAGATAGGATGTTGACTGATGAACTGAGCCAATCACAACGCTAACTTTCAGCACGTTTCAGAACATTACTATCACACACAGCTAAAAATTCAGATATTCCAATAAAATCCTGCTTATTCTCAGACGCATTTTTGGCCGCATCTCCGGCCAGTGAAGCTGGCAGCCCTGTCTGACCTCAGCCTTATGAGGGTTTCAGTTTACTCATCAGTCCCTAAGTAAAAAATAAATATATAAATAAATAGATAAATTAAATTTTTATATATATATATATATATATATATATATATATATATATATATATATATATATATATATATATATATATATATATATTATAAATAATATATGTATATATATGTATAACATGTTACAAATAGCGTTATTAATATAGTTTTACTGAACATACAGCTTATTTAAACTATAAATTATATTACTGTTTACTGGCTGTTTAATTAGATAAGAATATAGTTAATTAATACGTTTATGACGTATGTTTGTGCGTTGCCTTGTCCATTCCCGCGTCCTCTGTGGGCGTGGATGCAGTGATGTCATTAAAAATCCTTAAAAGTCTTCCGGAGTAGCATGCTTTCATGTACCCTCATTTGGAAGTCTCCTACAGGATGATTTTAAGCGGCTCCTTTCGTCTCCTACGGTATTCGGACAGGTGACAAGATGGCGTCACAAAATCAGTTTCCGGGTCACGGAGGAGAGCAGGAGGATCGGTAGGAAAAAGGAGACACTTTTGGGGTTTCTGGACGCAGCCACTGGCTTTCAAAGCGGGAGGAGCAGTGAGTGTGTGGTGTTAAACTGCGTAGGTGTGAAGCCTTATCTTCCAAATCTGTGTGTAATTTGAGGCCCTGGCTGCTCGTTAGCTTTAGCTAAGCTAACCGCTAGGCCTTGGGTTAGTGGGTGTCTAAAACGGGTGGGAGAAAAAAAAACAGCTCCACATGAGTTCAGCCATATATGAGAGATTCTCTAAAAGTTATAAAACATGGATATAGGACTATACAAGGTGTTCCCCAAACCACTCCTGAGGTCAGTGTGCTGTTTTCTTCTAAATCTGTGTGTAATTTGACGCCCTGGCTTTCGCTAATAAGCTAAACATTAAGATCCAACACCCATTCTGTATTCATTTACTCATTTATTCAACTAGAATTATAGTATTTTCAGTACAATGTACACTCACTGCAAGCATTATTTTGTCTAGCTTTGGAGAGAGATTGAGCGTGCAGAGGAGAGAGAGACTGAGCTTAAGAAGGTAGTAGCAGATACATGCATACAACATCCATGTTCCTTTCACCAAAATTAAAATCCGTTGTGAGACAATACATTTGCATGTAGTATTGAGTTAATATGCGGAATTGCCTTTTTTCTATTTAATATTATTAAGTGTGAGTAGGAGCACCTTGTTGATTTGAAATAGAAAGGGCTAAAAACGTACTGCATGTTGGAGCTAGGTAAAATTGATATATCGAAACCGAACCGATACCGTGGCCCAAGAACCGCGATACGAACCAAACCGTGGCCACACTGTACCGTTGCATCCCTAATAAATAGCTTTTCCTTTTTACCATTTGTTTTTTTTTTTAAATAGAAAAACCAATAGATATAAAAAAAAATTACTTACTGCTCGCCAGCCAGTAACATCATAAAAAAATAAAGTGCAAAAAACTAAGAGAATCTGCTTTAACCAAGGCACATTTTGCACAGTACCTGACATTGAGCAGCATCTTCTTTTTTAAAGCCAAAGTAATCCCACACAACTGATGTGCTGCCCCAGTTTGGTATTAGACTTTCAGTTGTGTCAGCTTCTGTCGAGCCTGAAGCCATTGAGCAACAAGTTTAAGTGCGCTGTGTTGACTTCACTTCTCCCCCTCCCTTCTGCTCGTGTTTGCTCGGCTTGGCTCGCTCCCCAGTCACGTGACCAGTCAAATCGCAGCCTGTGCGGTTTAAAATATTGCGAGATTATCGCAAATGCAATTAATCGTTCAGCCCTAAGTAGTATACAAGTAGGCAGACATTGTGTTACTTTCACTTTCATATACTATATGAAAGTAATAGAAACAGCACACCAAAACCACAACTTATCCTTTATATTTGATTATCTGTACATTTCCTCCCTCATCTTAAGTTTATTTAACTGAACTGAGCTTTATATGGTTATCTGAACTATGTCGCGCGCTCCGCAGTTCTCATCCGCCTCTAGCCAGCAGTATTTTACAGCTCTGGACTGTAAATATATTTTACTCTCTCAAAATGTGACCCGGTGATTAGAAACGAATGCTAACATAGACCTTTATAGAACCGGGCATCGCAGCTGTAGAAGAGACACGAGAGCAAGGTGGCAGGGTACTATGATTTATATTTTTTATACAAAGAAAAAAAAAAAAAAAAAAAAAGCGAATTTCAGTTAAATAATAGCGAAGTGAAATAAAGTGAAATAAAATATATGTGTGTTCAGTACAAGAGCTTTTCTCTTTTATTTTTTTATTTCCAGAACTGCACTATTACACGATGTGAGGGAGAGAATAAAGGCCTCGGCATACTTCATGCGGAGACGACGTTCGCGTGGCTCTAGCGAACAATGTGATGTAATTGCGGAGAAAACTAACAGGCGCGGACGTCGCACAGGGGCTTCGTTCGCCGTGTCGTGCACATGGACGCAGTTTAAAACCCGAGAGGGTTTTTAGCACAGTGCGGTAATATTGTGACCTGCCACAGGGCAGCTTTAAAACCCGAGGCAGTGGAAAGACTGATCTTCCTGGCCTGCAACCTACAGTAGGGTAACGTATGTCTGGTGCGAAACTTTGACAGCACTAAGAGACAGTTCTGCACTAGTACTAATGGGGATTTATTGTGCCTTTCTTTATTTTGCTTTAGAGCAGAAGAATTCTCTTTTGTTGTATTATTTTATTTGTTTGGAACTGACCAAGTGTGTGCTTCTTTTAAAACAAATTGACTATTTTGTTTGAAAGATTTTATTTATTTGGAACTGATCAAAGAATTTTGTTCTGCGTTTACTTTATCCTGTAACTTTTGAACTTTTGAATATACAGGATTTGAGTGTTATATTTTGATTGATTGATTTATTTATACAGTTATATAATGTTCTAATGTTAATTTGTTGACTTCTGACTAAACAAAAATTTTAGATAACTCCCTTATTCTCTTACTTATGAGTAAAAATAAATCTTTAAGTGTGAAAGTGATTTGATTTATATTGTGATACATATCAATATCGACTGATATGGAAAACTATTGTAATAAGATTTTTTTCCCATATAGCGCAGCCCTATTGGCTACCCTCTATACCAGTAGACCTCAGCCAGAAGACTATGATGCCTGTATCTTTCTAAAATGTAAATCTCCACTAATTGTCTCTGTATTGTGTCTACTAGGAGTGGGTTTAAAAATAAAGACTCTGATTCAAATTGATCTTCAACCTATGATATATCTTTAAATCTATGGTGTTGACAGACATTGCTGTGTCAAACTCATTGTTCCTCAATGTTTCTATTAAAGCTTTAAGTCGGCACTGCACAGAAATACGGCTCCTGAATCCTCTCCCTCATATTAAAATTATAGTGTGGTAGCATAGTGTTATCAAAATTATTGGACCAAGCATTACACAAAATCTCAACTCTTTCTTTACTTACTATTATTTACTATTACTATACTTACTATTCTGGACAAAAACATTAACTTACCAGACAGCTGTAATCGAATGGCAATCTTCCAAACTCCTTAGCCGGTTGTTGTGGTCGTGGTAACTCGAAAAGGCTGTGGTGAACAATCCGTTGAACTGCTCCATCGACATTCCTGCTGCAAGGTGGGCCTGGGGCTGAGTAACAGGAGACCATGGCATTACCTTTAGAAGCAAAAACTTAAGTCTTGGGCATAAATATTACAAATCTCCTACCCTTCCAACCATCATTACAAACAGCAAGGTTTGCAGTTTTACTAAATAAAAAGCCAATGTAGAATGTAATGCACCAACAGAAGTGAGAATCATAGCAGCAATAACTGGACACAGCTGACCAAGGGACCAAGATTCAGATAACTGAGAATAGTAAGTAACCTTTTTTCTTTTTCTTCAAAATTATAAATATGTAACAAAAAAGCAACAATATAATTAGACAAGCTGGTTGTATAACATTGCTGAAAAACTGTTTCAAACACTCTTACATGCACCCCAAAATAATTAATGTACTTTTTAAGTGTTGTATTGTTATCTGTCAAAATGCTAGAATTACTAATATGCAAAGCAGGACTGGGACTGACACTGACATTCAAGACCTCATATCAAGTCTTGTCTGTGTTGATTTTTTTTTTAATAAAATCAGGTAACAGTCTTCCTCTTAAAATTTTACTGCAGTCTGTAAAATCAACTATGTGAAATAGCCAATAAAATAGAATTAATATGTATATACATATACATACACATGCATGCATGCATATATATATATATATAGAAACAGTAGAGTTGAGATCAGTTTTCGTCTGTGCTACTAAAACGCTGGTGTGTGTGTGTGTATATATATATTGTGTATATATATATATATATATATATATATATATATATATATATATATATATATATATATATATATATATATATATATATATATACACACACACACACCAGCGTTTTAGTAGCACAGACGAAAACTGATCTCAACTCTACTGTTTCTAAAAAGCATTGTCACTCCAACCATTTTCTCAATATTTAGTTGCTAATACCCTGGCAAAAATTAGTCCACAAAAAGAGGATGATGAACTAGACGCCCTTTTATTGCGTTTCGCAGTATTTTCAAATACATTTTATAAAATTTTAACCTTTCAGTTTTATCTTGCAGAATTCCCAGGGTCTGGAAAAGCTCATGTAATTCCTCTGCATAAAGGTGGTGATGCAGACTTGAATAATTATTAGGTCAATCTCAAAACTGTCACGTTTAGCAAAAATGTCAGAATCTCTAGTGAACCAGCAGGTTTTTTTCCCCACAAAATCCTGTTTTATCAGTCTGGTTTTAGAGGAGGACAGCACTATCTCGGCTACAACATTGGTTTCAAACGACCTTTATTCAGACTTGGACAACATTGTGCAGCTGTTTTTGACTTAACAAAATCAAAACAGTTGATTTTTTTTAGACAGCCTGTACCTGTTATACTTAATTTTATTTATTTATTGTTTTAGTCCTCCTCTTAGTTGTTTATTCCTTTATTACTTATATTATTTTATTTATATATTTGCATTTTTTCTTATTTTAATTTATTTTATTATTATTATTATTATTATTATTATTATTATAATTATTATTATTATTATTATATTTAAAAGTTAGTTTTATCTATTATTTTATTTATTATATTTGACTGATTTCTTATCTTAATCAAGACAACACAAAAAACAATATATCAGCAGCACAATTAACACTTTTTAATACTACTAAAATACAAGCAGGACAGATTCAAGATATGAAAAAAGGGCGGGAAAGCGAATGCACGCGCTTGCAAAGTAAAAAGCCGGTTGTGAGTTTAAGGTGGGTAAAAGTAGCGCAGAAAAAAGAAAATCACACAGTGTAGTTAATTTTATGCTCTTAAGTTACAATATTATTGTCAAAATAGTAGTATTTCGGTTAATTAAAATAAAAAACACTTTACATGTTTGGAATTAACCAAAATAGTAAAAAGCTTGAGTTAGCTTTGTGGCTAATACAGCTTAAAAAGTTAACTAGCTAGCTAGCTAGCCAGCCTAGCTATATTCATGGAAAACACTGTTAGCTAATTTAAAGTAATTATATATATATATATATATATATATATATATATATATATATATATATATATATATATATATATATATATATATATATAGAGAGAGAGAGAGAGAGAGAGAGAGAGAGAGAGAGAGAGAGAGAGAGAGAGAGTTAATTAACCTTTTTGTTTAGGTTACAATTCATAAAAGCTAGTTAGCGCTAGCTAAGCTAAGCTAACCTTAGCTAAAATAGGTGGCTAGCGTAACTACGCTAGGTGACGTTCACTTATTGTAACAAGTTAATAACTAGCTAGCTAATGCTAGTTTTACTTTGTAGCCTTAAAGTCACCTAGTGACGTTAGCCACTAAAACACAGATTTCATTTACTTTATTTTCAGTAAATAATCTTTACTTCGGGAAAGCAGAAGTAACGTTAATCCCCGACATAAAACTAAAATATTCAATAATCCAATCTGTTTAGCTGGCGTTAGCTAAGTTATTTCAACACAAATGTCAGGTTTACCCACATATGTCGGAACTTCTGAGGAGTAGTAAAAAAAAGGAGAGTTTTATTTAGGAAAACATGTTCTATCTGGTGATTCTCCAACAAGAATAGACTTTTTCTAAGCTAAGTACCAAACGCTAACGTTACCTGGCTAGTGAAACGCTGACTCCGTTAACCCTAAAGGTGCGGAATTCTAGTCCGTGGGTCGACTCCAAAAAGAAGTGGAGATGTAGTAATGTTAACAGTTAGCTAACTTATTAACGTTAGTTTTGCCTAAACCAAAAAAAAAACGCATAACGAAAACGGAACTACAGTAGTAACGCAGGCAGTATGAAAACGAAAAGCCTACTATTAACCTGCAGCTTTAAGCTATTAGCTTTAATAGCTAACGTTAATTCATAATTTAAGAAAATCTTCCCAAAAGCTCCAACCTGTCTAATGCTAGCTAGCTAGTGGTCTAAACAGCTAACCTAGCGTTAGCTAACCTAACTACAGCTTACCCGATGCTGCTACAAGCCAATATCAGTTAGTTATTGGTTGGGATCTAAATAATCATAGACTTAAACATCTTTTAAGATGAATCACTTGCTACTTCTACAACTTTGTTTTCAATAAAACAAACTCACCTCTTCTGCTCCCTCGAAAAATAATCCACATGTGGGCTGAACAACCTAACCTCTAGAACAGCTCGAAGCTGCCAACAACCGCCTACTTTCAGAGGTTTTGATTGACATCTAAACCACCAATCAAGTGCTGCAGTTTTGGCGCCGCTTGTTGAGATTTGGCGGATATGGGAGGGCAGGGCAGTCCCACTGCATATAGATATACACATAGATGCCGCAGTGACTTACGCCGCCTCAGCCGTCCGCCATATTGGATGGGTCTCCCATGTGCCCCCAAGTATATGTACTGAGGAAGGAGCTTAATACAACTATAATAATCACAACGCTACCAATTTATACCCGATTTACAACCTATAATAATCACAACTCTACCTATTTATACCCGATTTACACACTACAATAATCACAACTCTACCTATTTATACCCGGTTTACACACGGTTTGGTTTGTTATGTGTGTGTGTGTGTGTGTGTGTGTGCCATACCAGTACAAATAAATACACTTGGGGCGCATGGGACACCCATCCAATATGGCGGCGACGTGGAACGCACGCCAGCCTGTAATTCGGCGTTTATGTATATGTGTCTATGGTTCACTGCGTTGAGAGTCGCTCCCTATTACAGAAATAGTGCACTATATGGTGTGTCACTCAGTTATCACTATTTCTGTAATAGGGAGCGCACTATAGGGAGTCTGTGTACGTAATGCTTCATATTAATGGAGACATTAGAAAGGGGGCAAAAGGCACAAGCTGCATTATTTGATTGTAAACGAACCTATGTTCCGTTAGTAGGGAGTCACTTAATGAAAATAATAAAAACAGAATTGTATATGCCTGTTATTGGTTACCAATTGGACCCATCTTATTTATTTAGATATTTAAAAAAAAACAGCTAAAAATTGTTTTAATTGACAAAGAAAATGTCATAATATGCCTTGCTAATAAAATATGCAAATTACAAAAATATATGAAGAAATAGATAGTATATTTAAATTAATGAATAAAAAATTAAATGTATCAGGGTTCCCAACTAATTGATTGAAATGACTTCCATAAAGAGGAAAAATCCCATATTTCAGGTCTCCTTATAAGCTGCTGACAATCAGTTTCACCACACTCAAATTCTTCATCCCCAAAACAGCTTTAATCTCATCCCATGTACTATTTTCCATTGGCTCCAGCCCTGAATGTATTATGAAATACTGGAAATTTCATATTTTTAAATGTATTATTTGTCAAATCTTTTCATATTATTTATTCCAAATGCATTATTTCATTATTTCATTATTTCTATTAAATATACAAAATATAATTTTTTGCATTGAACATTTACAGATATTCCATTGCACTTGTTCTAATGGCTATTAAAATGTTAATGTAAACACTTTTCCTACATGTTTGCCCTTGTTATATTTACACAAAAAAGACAGAGGCAACTTTAAGTTGTTTCTAATGATATCAATAGTAAATAGAAAAACATTAACTGTCATTATCCTTAATAAAATATAATAAATAATAAATATACTTTTTAATTCAGTTTATTTTTACTGAGTGGTATTTTGTGCAGTACATTTACTGACAGTCAATTTACATACTGACAACATGACATGTCCCTGATATGGTTTAAACTAGTTAAACTATACCATAAATGATACATACCATATAACAGTGAACAGTGCAAAATAATTTATTTTGTTCTTATACATGGATAAGGGACATTATATGTTTTTTCTATTATTCATTATTAATCTTTGGATTTTGGGTTATTCTAGCACCTGAGAAATTCTTGAGAATCTCAAAACTGTGTATGATATAGTGTTACATAAACACAGATGACTCAAAGTTTTAGCACTTTGAGACTTCTTTGAAATGTAAAGAGCATTACAAATAAAATGTATTATTATTATTATTATTATTATTATTATTATTATTATTATTATAAACAGAAATTATAATTTGTATACAATTATTAAATATAAGTAATAAGTAATATGGTGTTGTTCCTCATTTACAGACTGCAGTAATAATTTTATCAACACTGACAAGGTGAGCAACACTTACATCAACTCTCTCTGCACTCTGATCAAGCATAATATTATGACGATCATCCATCTTATCAGCTCTGCTGAGTATATAGGAGCACTTTGTAGTTCAATAATTACAGACTGTAGTCCTGCATCTGTTTCTCTGCATACTTTATTATCCTCCTTTTATCCTGTTCTTCAATGGTCAGGGCCCCACAGGATAGACCACCACAGAGCAGGTAATATTTGGGTGGTATATTCAATCTAAGCACTGCATTTACACTGACATGGTGGTGTGTTAGTGTGTGAGATGTTTTAGTATGAGTGGATCAGACACAGCAGTGATGCACAACTGGCCTTGCTCTATATTTGTGAGTAGACAAAAAGGTGGTGGCTGGCTTTACTGGTGTTGGAGAAGTCTTGTGCTAGTATTCACTTTCCCTAACACTAACACACCACCACCATGCTAGTGTCACTGCAGTGCTGAAAATAACCCACCACCTACATAATACCTGCTCTGTGGTGGTCATGTTGTGTCATAACTATTGAAGAACAGGGCAAGATAATAAAGTATGGATAGTTGGTGTATAAAGAGGTGGTCATAATGTTATGCTTGAAACTACTGTTTTATATATTATAATATTATAATATCTGATGGCATCCATTCCCTTCTTTCACCAGGTACTTTGAATACTGAAGAGCTTTTCTGTCAGAGTAAGTAAAAACAAACAAAAAAAAGGGTTGCGAATGTTACTTGAAAAGCAGATATGCAGATATGTCATCTGTTTGGTCCAAGAGGCGTAGAATTTGTAAGCTTGTTCAAGAAGCAGAAAGAGATATTGCACAGCATTTTGAATACACTCAAATGCCCAGTTCAGCCTCTCCTTTAGATCAAAATGCAAATCATAGTCTCTCTGGTGAAACCAAGAAGGAACATCCTTCCCCAGTCTCTCCTTTGTCTCATGGTAGTGTTTGTTCTGGTAGTTTAGAATACCATGTTTGTAGAGATTCCAACAGGAGAATTCCAGATTCTCAAAGTGTGCTTCATGGGATTTCTGTGTCTCCTGGATGTGTCAGTTCTCCTGGAAGTGACAGTTCTGACTCTGATTGTTGTGACAATGAGTCAAATGAGTCCATGCTCCTCCACCAGTTAAAAGACTGGGCTACTACGTTCTCCATTTCATTGGTAGGACTCACTGCACTCCTGAACCTGCTCAGGATGTATCATCCACATTTACCTAGAGATGGAAGAACATTGCTTGGCACGCAGTCACATGTAGCCACAAGAAAGGTAGGAAATGGTGAATACTACCATTTTGGGTTGGAGCAAGGTATACACCAGAAACTGAAAAGTCTCAAAATCCAAAGCAGTCTACAAGGACTAAAACTACAGTTCAACATTGATGGTCTACCACTTTTCAGAAGCTCAAGAACCCAACTTTGGCCTATTCTTTGTCTAGCTGATTGTGATTACTCCAAGTCTCCCTTTCTTGTGGGATTGTACTGCGGAGTAACTAAGCCTGCAAGTGTTTTTGACTATCTGGCTGACTTTGTGAAGGACTTGACAAATGTGCTGGAGCATGGCATTGACTACAATGGTAAACAGCTTGAAGTTTCAGTGTCAGCTGTTGTCTGTGACGCCCCAGCCAGAGCCTTTGTAAAGAACATCAAGTCACATAATGGCTATTCTGGATGTGACAAGTGCATGCAGGTGGGCAAATGGCATAATAAAATGACATACCCGGAAACCAATGCCAGACCAAGGACTGACTCCAATTTCTGTGCTATGGCTGATGAAGAACATCATTTGGAAGGGAAACTTGGCCCTTTGACAGGAATTGTAAAGATGGTGTCCCAGTTTCCACTCGACTATATGCACCTGTGCTGTCTCGGGGTTATGAGAAAACTTCTGCTTTTCTGGCTAAAAGGAAAAAAACTGGCGACCCGTCTTCCTTCAAAAACTGTTGGCTTGGTGTCCAAAAATCTGCTAAATCAACGGCCTTATACACCCTCTGAATTCTCTAGGAAACCAAGAGAGTTGACAGAAATTGATCGCTGGAAGGCAACAGAATTACGCCAATTCATGATTTATACTGGTCCAGTGGTGCTTAAGAACTGCATGCCACAGGAAGTATATGACAACTTCATGCTTTTCTCTGTTGCCATGTTTTTGCTCCTGACTCCAGACATTTCCGAAGAAAAGTTGTGCTTCGCTGGCAACATACTTGTGTGTTTTGTTAGACACTTTGGGGAGCTGTATGGAAAGGAAGAGATTGTTTTTAATGTGCACCAGCTTGTCCACCTTGCAGATGAATACCGAAGATTTGGGGCCTTGGACAATGTTTCAGCCTTTCCCTTTGAAAACTGTTTGGGAAGAATCAAGAAACTTGTAAGGAAGCCACACCAACCACTACAACAAGTAGTTAAAAGATTATCAGAAATGCCAACAGCATTGGTGCCCATACCAACATGCTCTGTATCTTTACAACATAAGCACCATAATGGACCTCTGCCTCCACAGTTTGGTACAGCTGACCAATTTAACAAAATTACCTGGAATGAGTGCACCATTTCCACAGAGCCAGGTGACAACTGCATAGAGGTCGGCCATGAAATAGCTGTGGTCAAAAACATAGTGAGGGCAGAAGATGTCACGTATGTCATCTATCAAACATTCAAACATAAGGAGAACAGCTTTTTGTACCCTTGTGCATCATCTTACATTGGTTCTTATCAAGTATCTGGGCTGCACAGCAATCTAGGAGTCTGTAGAGTTGAGCATATACAAAGAAAGTGTGCACTCTACAAAGACAGGGATAGTTTTATAGTCATTCCACTTGCTCACATGTTTGTTTAGATTAAGGCTAGTGAGGATCAGAGGTGCATGTGCACAAAGGAAAGAAACAACTTGCTAATGCAATGGTGAAGATGCGATGAAGAACTTAAAAACAAAGAGAACAGACGGAAACATTAACTAGTGATACAGACAAACAGAAAAGAAACACAGACAAGGAAAAGCAGAATCATCACAGACAGGAAATAAACATGGACAAAGACATGCAGAATTGGACAGAGTAGGACATTAAGAAATGTCACAATTGGAAACAAGTAGGAAAATAGAAAAGAACCAACATACAAATGAAACCTCACTAAAGCACTCAAAAACAAGAGAGCAGACAGACATGTGAAGAACAGTCACAGACAAGCAGAATTAGAAAACCAGATAAGGAAGAGCACAATTAGAAACACACAGGATAGAGACAGACAAAGAAGAGTACAAGTGAAGTAAAACAAACAAGAACGAGACAGACAAATAAAAACAGATGTGTCGCAGACAAACAGGAAAGAAAAACATACAAAGAAGGACACAATTATCGCAGACAAACAGGAAAGAAAAACATACAAAGAAGGACACAATTGTCACAGACAAACAGGAAAGAAAGACGGACAAAGAGGAGAAGAGATGCCGCAGAACCACATAAAAGCAGAATCGTCACAAACAGGTGAGAAAAACATACAAAGAAGGACACAATTGTTACAGACAAACAGGAAAGAAAGACGGACAAAGAAGAGCAGAGATGCTGCTGAACCACAGAAAAGCAGAATTGTCACAAACAGGAAAGAAAAACGGCCAAAGAAGGACACAATTGTCACAGACAAACAGGAAAGAAAGATGGACAAAGAAGAGCAGAGTTGCCTCAGAACAACAGAAAAGCAGAATTGTCACAAACAGGTGAGAAAAACATACAAAGAAGGACACAATTGTTACAGACAAACAGGAAAGAAAGACGGACAAAGAAGAGCAGAGATACTGCAGAACCACAGAAAAGCAGAATTGTCACGAACAGGAAAGAAAAACATTCAAAGAAGGACACAATTGTCACAGACAAACAGGAAAGAAAGATGGACAAAGAAGGACACAATTGTCACAGACAAACAGGAAAGAAAGACAGACAAAGAGGAGAAGAGATGCTGCAGAACCACATAAAAGCAGAATCGTCACAAACAGGTGAGAAAAACATACAAAGAAGGACACAATTGTTACAGACAAACAGGAAAGAAAGACGGACAAATAGGAGAAGAGATGCCGCAGAACCACAGAAAAGCAGAATCGTCACAAACAGGTGAGAAAAACATACAAAGAAGGACACAATTGTTACAGACAAACAGGAAAGAAAGACGGACAAAGAAGAGCAGAGATGCTGCAGAACCACAGAAAAGCAGAATTGTCACGAACAGGAAAGAAAAACATTCAAAGAAGGACACAATTGTCACAGACAAACAGGAAAGAAAAACATACAAAGAAGGACACAATTGTCACAGACAAACAGGAAAGAAAGACGGACAAAGAGGAGAAGAGATGCCGCAGAACCACATAAAAGCAGAATAGTCACAAACAGGTGAGAAAAACATACAAAGAAGGACACAATTGTTACAGACAAACAGGAAAGAAAGACGGACAAAGAAGAGCAGAGATGCTGCAGAACCACAGAAAAGCAGAATTGTCACAAACAGGAAAGAAAAACAGCCAAAGAAGGACACAATTGTCACAGACAAACAGGAAAGAAAGATGGACAAAGAAGAGCAGAGATGCTGCAGAACCACAGAAAAGCAGGATTGTCACAAACAGGAAAGAAAAGAACAGATAAACAAATAAACATGAAAGAGACCCCAGAAGAGAAACAAGCCTATTAAAAATATAACAAAAACAAACAGTAAAGAAGAAAAGCAACAACAAAGAAACATTATTGAAGCACCTAACAAAAAGATCAGACATAAGTAGTTTTATATGTTTTTTTATATTGTTCAAACTCTGTTCTTCAGTATCCAAAGATCAATAAAATCAATCAATAAAAAAACAATAACATAAGAAGCTTTTCACATAATATTTTTAAACAAAAATTGCTAAAAATGTTTTGTTTCACATAAGATGGAACAGCTGTGGTATGTAGTGGAGTTCGCTGACAAAAGCACAGCAGTTGTGCCCACTTCATGGGTCAATAATGGACAATGTCTATGGCCTCCACGGGACAGCGTGAACATTCAGAAAGCTGTAAAACAGCAAACCCGACCAACACCAGACTGGGCAGTTTATGAGCAAATTCGCTGCCTAGCAACTTGTGGTAAGTTGTAAATTCATGTTGCTGCCAATTACACACACACACCCAAATACTACTTTTCCTAAACATTCCCCCTGTATTTTGACATTGACCAATTTATGATGGCTAGACAAATGGAATAAATGGGAAACAAATACTACAGATTATTACACAATCCTACTGTAAACAGCATTTAATATTTCTGTGACTTGTGCAATAGTAGCCTGTTGGAAATCTAATACAGCTCTGGAAAAAAATTACAGACCACTTCAAAATCTATAGACCTGAACCCCACTGAAAACCTCTAGAATGAATTCAAGAGGAAGATGGATGGTCACAAGCCATCAAACAAAGCTTTTTTTTTGGTCACCTGAAGTCACGGCCTTCATTTAACTGAAGAACAACATTTATCAACGCAGCTATTTTTTCCAGAGCTGTAATGTACTGTTTACAGGAGGTACTGTCACCCTTAGAGTAGGTTTAATCAGAATTATTCCTCCCTATACCTTTCACAAATTTAGCCTGTATCAGTTGCATTATACAGATATTTGTCAAGACAACAAAAAAAACTCAAAATTATGTGAACTTGTTAATATTGCTTACATGTATCAATAAATATCTCTATTAGTTTGATGATACTTTTATTTTCATTGAACTCTAGACATATCACCAAAATACCTTTTGAATTGAGGGGGTTTGGATATTTCTGACTGCAAGATATATAATACAATTCTTACTTCTTTTCTCTGCCAAAAATTCATTTCAGACACTTACGAGAAAGCCATTGGTTGCTTAAAAAAGTCCGTAGAACCTAGCTGCCCCACTTCCGATATTGAATCTGAAATGGAACAAGAAGAAAGAAGAAAAAGGAAATCGAAGTAAGGTTATTTCAGTGAATACATTAAGTGTTATAAATCATTTCCTTGCATTTCTTAATAGTGAACATTTTACAGACCAAATCCAAAATATGTCAACATCTTCAGTGATCCGGAAGAAGAGTACACAGCAAAAAGACGAATGCCTAGGCCTCCACCAATACTTTCACCAGGTATATGTTTCAAAATTATTTTTGTATGTGTTTAAAACCCCACACAGTTAGGCACTGGTGTTTATCTAATTTTTCCTAAGGTGCATTTAAGAGATATTTCAGAAACCATTAAAACAACAGTGAAACCTGCTGTACATCTCAGACAAAGAGAAGGACAATACATCTTTTTTTCCAAATGGGGATCCCCATTCATTATGCAGTGGAGTCTAGGACTAAGTATAACATGTGTAAAGGAAACAAAATATAAATATTAATGTGAACACCTGTTCTTTGCTGTTTTTAAAGGTTTAACCTCATCACACATTACAGCAATTCACAACTTACAAGCAAAAAAAATGCTCCCAGCAGCTCAAATGCTTGCATTAGTTTATCATTTTTAAGCTAGGCAATACACTTACACAACCATGACAAACTTCATGACCAAGCTAGTTCCTGACTTATCTTGTGGCTGTGCTGGACATCACAATGTACAATGCATTCGGAAAGTTTTCAGGCAGTTTCACTTTTGTCACGTTTTGTCATGTTGTGGCTTGTATTACAATATTTAAAATAAAAAATTCCTCACTGTGCAGAACTTTTATTGCAAAATTTATTAAAAAGGACAAACTAAAACACTATCCTCATATAGGTATTCAGACCCTTTACTCAGTACTTTACTAAGTAAGGAGTTGCCCCCCCCCCTAGTGTTGTCACTCCTGTGTTGTATTGGCTGCGTGTTAGGGTTGTTTTCTTATTGGAAGGTAAACCTTCTACTCAGTCCCAAGAGCCCTGGATTAGGTTTTCAAAAAATATATATACGAACTTTGCTCTAACACTTCCGTGACTTTCCCTCAACCATCCCTGTCCAACCACTGAAAAAAATGCCCACAGTGTGACGCTTCAATGTAGAAATGGCATTGGACAGGTCCAATCAGCTAAGTTTAGACACTCCAGTCAAGGTATTTAAATAACTAAGATGATAAACAGAAATGGGAGGACACCATAACTAAATTTCAGTGTCAGAGAAAAAGATTATGAAAATGTGCAATCTGAAATTTAATTTCATTTAATTTTTATTCAATTTGCTAAAATGTCTGTAAAAATTCTGTGTTCACATTTTAATTATGGGGTATCGCGTGTGAAATGATGTGGGAACACAGCATTTCAAGGCTGCCACATGACAAAATGTGAAACATGTGAAAGGACCTGAGGATTTTCCTCATGAATTTTACATATTTTTAATTCATTGTATTGTATTGTATGCATTCAAAGACAAAAATCTATCTTGTGAAACTGTCACAATAAATATACAGAAAATTACATGATTAACACAAAATGCTAATTTATCATTACAGATCTCTATCAAAATTACAAAACAGCAGCTGAAGCACTGAACCACACTTGGCCTGAGGATAACTTTCATGGTAGAAATCATAATTTCACAATTGAATTATTAGACATTAACAATACCTAATATGTTGCACATATTAATTTAATTTTGAGCACTTACTTTGCATTTGTTGTTCTTTCAGGCTATCAAAATTCCCCCACACTTCCCTCAGAGTTCCCTCACACTTCTGCAGGTCAGTTGTCCTCTGAACATATTATTACATCTAACATCAATATGTTAAACATACACACTTCATGCTATTTAAAATATAATGTGGTACCATAATAAAGAGATTTGCTAGTGCATGTTTTGACACTTTGAAATCTTAATACCGTGGCATGAAACATGTTTTATATGTCTTCCAGATGTACAACCTCAGCCCCATCAGTTGCTCAGAGGTACTTGAAACATTTCAACATTGTCTGCATACACTTTAATGCTGTTTCTGCTTTTTCTAGTATTCATTTTCTTACAAAAATGTGTTTTGCAGACATGGGACTGAGCAAAGTTTTGCAAATGCTTGCACAAACACTAGAAGAAAACAGAGAGACAAAAGAAGAATTAAAAAAACTCACCCAGGAGGTAAAAGCCCTCAGGAGAGACCTAGTTAGTCAAAACACAGAAAGGACCTCACCTTCAGTCATTAGGTTACCCCTTGGAACCATGGCAGAACTGGATCAGGCGGAGATCATCCTCAAAAACCCAGAGGAACGTCAAAAGATGGTACTTTTTTTTTAATTATACTTGTAGTATTGAGTCTGTAAGAATGTACAAAAAAAATTTATGCTCACTTTATGATCTGATTATGGTATGGATTTACATGAAAACAGTTAGAAATTGTATTTAAACTTTTTGAACTATAGATTCAGATTTAAATCACATTCAAAATATTGATTATTATTGATGATTGATAATATGGAATTAATTAAATTAGGTACAATATTAATTAGGCATACATACATTCCACTATTAACTACTTGATCAATGGAATGTGCTATCATGAGTTACATTGTGTTACTGTTTTATGCAACAGTTCTAAAAAAAAAGCCTCTGTACCTAATCAAATATAAAAACAAGATATTTGGAGCAAATTCTACTCAAATCCCAATCTTTTCTGTGTTCTATAATGGTCACTGTCACTGTGACCATTACATACATATGTCTTACAAGGTCAATACTTACTAACACTCCTTTTGGCAGAAAGCTTGGTTATGAACAATTGCCTAAGACAATGTAAGTATCTGTAGTAATTTTTAAGAAAATATCATTTTAAAATGGTTATTGGATGTTATAATATGTCATTAGAAACGTTCTTGAGTTATCATGAATGCACAGCTTTTTAAAGGTAGATTTAAAATGTTCACTTTTCGGCGACAACTTTTTCAGCTGTAGACTGCAACAAAGAGTCTGACATTTGCTTCCAGGAATTTCTAGCATTTTGTGAAATCCATTGCGGTTTGACTTGCCTTTGCACTTCTCAGTTTTCTCAAGCTAATCTTGACCTTTACAGTTATATTACTTTATGTAGTGTAGAAAATGCAAGCTGAAACTGTAGAGTATCTTATTGTATTCTTGTGGATTACTTTTGTTTTTATATCTTTAGACAAATGGTTAGAGTAACCCACTTGTGCTGAGCAAAAATTCTAAATAATCAAACAATTTATAAAGCATGAAAAATTACCTAAATTACCTAAATTTGGTATTTAAACTCTGAGACCATGTAAAAATGTTTTACCCCTTTGCAGCACTCAGATAACTAACTTAGCCAAAATATTGGGCTGTGTTTGATTAGCTACATAAGCTGAGTATACTACTTCCCAATTTTAAAAAGTTTAAGTACGCCACACTGCCGTTTGCAACTGTATGCAACATGTAAAAGACTGTTTAACAAATATTAAAATGTTATCGGTTTACCCTGGCCAGCAAGTAACCCATTGCTTTTATTTTGTTTAATTAATTTATTAGACACACCAATACATGGCCTTTACTTGGACATAACCTGTTCCTGTTGATACTTGCCTTATTAGTCATCTTCTGTTTTTCTCCTGTCAGGTGTCTTACTTTGCCATCACTGGAGGACACACGCAAGACATTCTTGTGAGGCGCATGTTGGCATGTGCCCTTACAAACAGCCTGGCAAGCCAGATGAACTGGGCTGGCAAAGGACACAAAAGGGCATTTAAAGACACAGCACTTCACGATGTAATGTCTGGTAAGTTAATGCACCTGCACATAAACAAACACACCCACATTCATAACCAACCAAAATCAAAATAAAACTGAACTACCTTGTACATTAAATTTGTCTCAACAGCGACACACCATGAAATATTTTTGCATCTTAAATGTAAATGCCTCTTTTTCTTTCAGTGCAATCAACCCAAAAACATCTATATAGGCAACTACTGAAAGTATATATATATATATATATATATATATATATATATATATATATACTCATATATAGCAGATCTATACCTATAGCAAATCTGAACATTAATTTCTATATACTTGATATAATAACTATAACTATAATAGCTATAATTTGTAACAGGAGAACGAATGTTTGCTTTGTGGTATTCTAGTGACACAGTTTTAAAAAAGGAAATAACGAAGGACTGACTACAGGGCCTAAAAGAGATTACATCTGCAACAGGTGTTTTCGTACATACTGCATATTACTCAAATACAATAGCTCATAACACCACCCAAACTCTAAATGAACGGACTTACTTTTCAGGAAGTTGATGTTTATGATTACGATGTCTGTCTTTGCATTGTGTAGAAGACAATATTCTTCGGTCTTCATGGCGTGCGTTTTTTCCTTCAAGTTATTAGGTTCATTTCTGCCCACTGATGTAATAGGGATAGCAACAGTTATTAAGCAGTCATTGGAGGCCTACTAAAAAGACAGGGTTTGTGATTGGTCGGGTTAAAAGGGGGCGCGGTTAAATATGTATGTATGTCAAAAGTGTTTAGAAACCGTTCTTAATGGCATACAATAGTTTTTAAATATATAAGATATAGTTTTAGGGGCCTAATGTGGGCAATAAAATCACATTTTTAACCTTACTGTCACACCTGAACCTGACTCTATTATCTTGGAAAACAATCAATTCAATATCCATGCCTTACTGCAGAGGTCTTCAACACACGCAAATTATATGCAAATTACAACGGCGTATAACTTAAAAACTCAGGTCCTATCACTACGTCCGTCCAAAAGTTATATTTAACTGGCTAACAAAATGAAATAAAAAGCAGAACATATAAATGAACACAGTTCATAATAGCCTAAATGTAATTTTAGTCCTTTGTAGGTAAAACCTGTTTATATCTCGCTTTTATTCCGCATACAAGTTCAAAATATGGCAGTGGAAAATGTTACATTGCTGAATGGTAAAGGCGAGATAACGACCAAACTAAAAAAACAAAACAAGAAATAACAATAAATAGCATGTATACATATCCTGATCGTGTCTGTATCTCTCTCTCCCTCTATCTTTCTGTCTCTCTCTCTTTCTCTCTCTCTCTCTCTCTCTCCCTCTGTCTGTCTGTGTCTCTCAATTTCTCTCACACACTCTCTGTTTGTCTGTCTCTCTCACTCTCTCAAACACACGCACACACACACTCTTTATCGCTGTCTCTCTCTCACTCACTCTCTCAAACACACACACACAGACACACACACACTCTATCTCTCTCTCTGTCTGTCTCTGTCTCTCTCTCTGGGCCCTATTTGTAGTGATTTTCATCAGTTTTAAAAAAGGAAATAACGAAGGACTGACTACAGGGCCTAAAAGAGATTACATCTGCAACAGGTGTTTTCGTACATACTGCATATTACTCAAATACAATAGCTCATAACACCACCCAAACTCTAAATGAACGGACTTACTTTTCAGGAAATTGATGTTTATGATTACGATGTCTGTAACCAGATTTAAGAACAGGGAGGCTGACTGAATGTCTAATACTAAACGTAGTTCATGGTTGGGTGTACAGTTATAGGAGTGCTTTATAAGGTAGACCATCTGCTGGGAATTATTAGGAATAGTTTTATATCAGTTATGTTTATTCAATGAATACATTTTGGCCCTATATTACTAAATAGTTATTGAGAAATTAACTATAATAGAAATAAACAATTCCACAGAGATCATAACTTTGACACGCATATCATGTACACTTCACAGTATATCTTGATTTGTTTTACACAAAACAAAGCCTGCATCAGTAAAGGCTTTATTTCCATTATTTATGACTGGAATTGACTGTATGTTCCTTTGGTCTCAATAACGCAGAGAAACAGTGCCACGAAGCAGCGCTAGCACTCCAAGCTCGGGTACGGGATCATCTCGCGCGCCTAGGAGTGCTGGCGCTGCTTCGTGGCTGCCTTGCGTGCCAGAGTCGGGAGAGCTGCGCTGCTGCATAGCACTGTTTCTCTGCGTTATTGCGAAACGCAATTGGCTCGGCTACCGACAGGACACTGTACTATGTCTAACTGTAACAGCAGAACATTAATAAGCAGCAGATTAGAAACGTAGATAACCAATGGCAATCACAGCAGCCGTAACAGATCATCAGCGGTAAATGCTCCTAATGCGTGGGAACGAGATAATTAAGGCGTCAGAACGTCGTAATTAAGGCGTCCGAAAGACATAATTATATCGTAGCCATTAAGGCCTGGCCACAAGGGCTCCGATAGCAAGCAGCTCTCAGGGGTTGTGCGCAATAGGACTGCTTAAGGATGGTCAACCTGGCTTTATATAAAGTAATAGTTAAATTAAATTTGTAATATTACGAGAATAAAGTCGTAGTATTTTGAGGAAAATGTAGTTTTAATCGCTTGGGCTGCAGTTTAGGAAGCGCAGAGGGAGAGAACGTTCCCACGCATTATTTTTTTTTTACATGATGTCAAAATGAAAATAAAAAGCAGCACATATGGAAATGAACACAGTCCATAGTAGCCTAAACACACACACACACTCTGTCTGTCCGTCTTTCTCTATCCTGTTTCAAACTTGGCGGCAGGAAACATAGGTGCGCCACTGACTGATTAAAACCACTTCAACAGTCAACAGCCACACAAGATTAGCTATATTTTTTTTACATTTACAAGGAGTTGAATTGAATTAGTACACAGACTTAATAATTGTAGCTTAAAATAATTCTGCTGTTTGAGAATTTGACAGATGCTTATTCTCATTCTTGCAGTTTGGAAATAAAAAATGAAAAGAGAAAAGCACTACGACTAAACATAAATGTGTTTTATTTCACTTACCTATTATGTAACTGAAATTCGCTGTTATATTTTGAAAATAATAATAATAATAATAATAACAATAATAATACAATAATTAATTACAATAATTAATTACAACAATAATAATAATAATTAGTATACTAATTACAACCGCAATAATAATAATAATATCAATTGTTATTATAATTATTATTATTAATATTATTATTGTTATTATTATTATTGTATATAGCACCTTTAGTTAAAAAAAACAGCTAATACAAATACAATTTTAATAAACTACAAGTTAAATACACAATTTAACATAAACATAATAATACAGCAAGTGGGATCTATTTAACATGCAATTTTATCAGTGTTGTGCCAGTTCACAGCTTTTCTGAACTAGTTCAAGTTCAGTTCATACATGCTCAAAGTGAACAGTTCACGTTCATAGTTCACAATTTTAATTGTAAACTAGTTCGAAGTTCAGTTCATTTTACTTTTTTCGTGAAATATTCAAATTAATACTTTTTTCACACTACAAGCTAGAAATCACTATATGTTCTTTGAAATTGCTCATTGTAAACATTTGCTCATGACACTGCAATTGTGGGTTTCTTACCAGGTGATGAAACTTGCAGCAGTACAGACAAGGTAGACTCGTTCTATACTTAGTTCAATGAAATATACCAGCATTTAATTAAAAAAAGAATATATAATATGAAATATGTATATATTATTTGATATATATGATATTATATACAGTGTTGGGCACGTTACTTTGAAAAAATAATTAGTTATAGTTACTCGTTACTTCTCTAAAAAAATAACTGAGTTACTAACGAAGTTACTCCACTATAAAAGTAATTAGTTACCAGTAAAAGTAACTATTTGTTACTTTTTATTATTCGCCAGTCAAAAAAAGGAAATCAATTATGCATTTACTATTATTATTAGAAAAATAACAAACTGTTAAATAAAAAAATGTTGACAAAAATATAATCTAACGAATTTAAAAAAAAAAAAAAACGAAATTCTCCACAGAAGAAAATTACTAAAACTTGTAATACTGAAAAAAACGGAAAAAACGGAAAAACGGTCTGGGGATGAAATTAAACAAACCAAGCCACACTCAAAGGAAATATGTATATAAACAAAACAAAATAATGGACAAAAACAACAATCTAAGGACCGTTAAAATTGTATTAATATAACAGCTTCACCAAAAGAGAATAGAGCTTAGATCGGGCGCAAAAAATCCGACCCGACCCAGCCCGAGCCCGTGCACGTTCTGCCCAAGCCCGAACCATGAACTGTCATTATGAGCCTGAGCCCAACCCGATCCGCCCCATAAACTGTCTGTTTTCGGGCTGATTGAATGAGCGAAATATAATCAGAATTATGTTAATTAACACTGTAACATAGAAGCATAGAACTATTATATAATTTAAATGATTTTTAAGAACAGCTACACACAATGCTGCAAGTCAAACGCGGAGGCGTTCACGTGCGCCCAGAGCTAGGTGATTACATTTTTCATTTTTATTATAGTTTAATTTTATTATTATTATTTTTTCTGTTCAGTAAGTTTTTAGGGTGGGCTTGCTAGTTTTTATTAGTTTTCACACATCTCATCTGAGAGATCAATCTAAGAAACGTGAGAGAGAAAGAGAGAGAGAGAGAGAGAAAGAGAGAGAGAGAGAGAGATTTGCCTGTTCTGGTATAAGCTACTCAGAGGTAAATGTTCTCACACACTGTGTCTCCTGTTTCTCTTTCATCTGCCTCCTCAGTGAAGCTGGCCCCTCATATTATTAGAAATGAAATAAAAATATGTCCATTGGTTAGTGCTGCGTTTGTGCTGGTTTGTGCAGCAAAAATTAACGTTTGTGCTGTTATCGTTTTTGAGATATTTAACATTATATTTATTACCTGTTATGTAACCCAGCCCCTCATTTGTGGCCAAATCGCACCAAAGTGGTCTCATTGGTTAGTGCTGTGTTTGTGCTGGTTTGTGCAGCAAAACTTAACGTTTGTGCTGTTATCGTCATTGAAATATTAAACATTATATTTACTGTTAACCTTATTGAGATATTAAACATTTAATTTCTGACCTGTTATGTAACCCAGCCCCTCATCTGTGGCCAAATTGCACCAAAGTGGTCTCATTGGTTAGTGCTACGTTTGTGCTGGTTTGTGCAGCAAAAATTAGTGTTTGTGCTGGTATCATTATTGAGATATTAAACATTATATTTACTGTTATTGACATATTAAGCATTTAATTTCTGGGGTGGGTTTCCCGAAAGCTTCGTAACGCTAAGAACTTCGTTAACTCGTACTTAAGATTGATCGTTAATTAAAGAGTGTTTCCCAAACCCGTGCGTAACTAAAGTACTACGTAAACTCGCTCGCAGATTAACGAGTGCCCTCACCCAGTCGTTATTCTTAAAGAGCTTCTTTAGGGGATCTCGACTTGCAGTTCAGCACCTTAAACACCAGGGACCGCCAATTTTGAAGAAGAAAAAATATTATTTCCGTGGTTGAACAATTATATTATATTACTATTAATTATAATCAATTATATTGTTATATAATTATCAATATTATTATATTATATTATGTTATGTTATGTTATGTTATGTTATGTTATGTTATGTTATGTTATGTTATATTATATTATGTTATATTATATTATATTATATTATATTATATTGTAATGCCAACTTTGTCTGTGGCTTGTAGTATAACTGGGCATATTGGAATTGACCAATCAAACCCACGAATAAATCATTAAAATCCAGATTAGCGATGCTAGAGTTCTTGCCATTAATGCTGCAAGAAATGCAATCAGTGATTTCCTGCAGATGATGCTCACGGTTTAAGCAAAGCTGCAAAGTAGGTCCGGTGCAGGGGACGCCTGCGGTGTCTTTAATCCCAGTTATACGTATTGTAAAGGGTATCGGTGAATGTGCAGGTAATATTTAATAATATTCCTTATTCAGGTGCTTCTAACCAACATTGTGGCCGTTCATCATTTTTACATTGGCGATTAATATTAAAACCATGAAAACGATTAATGGACGCATATGGAATTGTCTAGTAAACAAAAAGGTGCATGGCCTTCACAATCCCCTGACCTAAACTCAACTGAGTGATTTAGGATGAGCAGGAGCCAGAGTGTATATAAAACATATTTTGGTTGGTTTAAAAAAAACAGGTATACGTATAAGTATTATTATATTATTTTTATATAATTTATTTTTTATATATTTTATATTATTTTTATATAATTATTCATAATAATAATAATAATAATAATAATAATAATAATAATAATAATAATAATAATAATAATAATAATACATTAATATTACTATCAATATTACTATTAATAATATTAGTATAATATCTATTAATATAATATATATTAACTATAATAATTTTAAAAAAGTAAGAAAAGTTTAATGTTTTAAAATAGATTAGATTTTTTATTATTTATTTAGTCATATGTATCTTTAGGAGTATTTTATTAATGCCAAAGTACATCCTTTTGTAATTTAAATTTCAGAATATGTATAATGTTGATGATTACAACACAGTTATACGTTTTTATGATCTAATAGTGAATAAATACTGCATATATGCAGTGTTGAATCGATATTTGTGGATCGATTGAGCGCGCTGTGTCGGGGGAGGAGTCAACAAAGACGTTCTTTAACCTTGTTCGTTAATTTTCACTTTGCGAAGCTCTTTGGGAAACACTCGCAGAACTGGCTCGTTCTTTACTCACGTCATTCGTTAGTTCGTTCGTTATTCCCTAAGATTGATCGTTTTCGGGAAACCCACCCCTGACCTGTTATGTAACACAGCCCCTTATTTGTGGCTAAATTGCACCAAAGTGGTCTCATTGGTTAGTGCTACGTTTGTGCAGGTTTGTGCAGCAAAATTTAGTGTTTGTGCTGTTTTCGTTTTTAATTTATTAGGAAAAAAATATTGAATAGGTGTGAAGCTGGCCCCTCATATAATCAGAAATGAAATAAAAATATTTCCATTGGTTAGTGCTACGTTTGTGCTGGTTTGTGCAGCAAAAATTAACGTTTGTGCTGTTATCTTTATTGAGATATTAAACATTATATTTACTGTTATCGTTATTGAAATATTTAACATAATAGGTCTTACCTGTTATGTAACACAGCCCCTCATCTGTGGCCAAATTCCACCAAAGTAGTCTCATTGGTTAGTGCTACGTTTGTGCAGGTTTTTGCAGCAAAAAATAGCGTTTGTGCTGTTATAGTTATTGAGATATTAAACATTATATTTACTGTTATTGAGATATTAAACGTTAAATGTATTACCTGTTATGTAACACAGCCCCTTATTTGTGGCTAAATTGCACCAAAGTGGTCTCATTGGTTAGTGCTACGTTTGTGCTGGTTTGTGCTGTTATTGTTATTGAGATATTAAACATTATATTTACTGTTATCATTACTGAGATATTAAACTATTTAATTTATTACCTTTTATGTAACACAGCCCCTCATCTAAAGCCAGATTTAATCAAAGTGGTGTTGTTTTTCTAGTGCTGTGTTTGTGCTGGTTTGTGCTATTAGAATAAATGTTTGTGCAAGTTTAGTTATGAGAGTTATTAGATAAAAAAATATTTAATGGGTGGCATTACCCAATATTTATTTACACACATCACCCAGCCCCCCTCATTTATCAGTGTGGTTAGTGCTCACAAAAAGGCACTCAGCCCGGTTAAAAGGCATTAACATGGCAGTCTGTTAAATATATGCTTTCATAAGTGCAGGAGCAATTTTTACCATGGTAAATAAGTTTTTACCATGAACAGTCATGTCACCTGAAGACATTCATCTGTGCTTTATTAGATGTGTAAATAAATATTGTTTTTCCTGTAGCTGAATAATCAAAATACCTGAATTTTTACAGCACTGCTGAATGAGACCACTGTGGTTTGGGCTGTATTGGTGGGCTGGATAATGCCACCCATTAAATATTTATTCTAATAGCACAAACCAGTACAAACACAGCACTAGAAAAACAACACCACTTTGATGAAATCTGGCCTTACCATAAAAGGTAATAAATTAAATAGTTTAATATCTCAGTAATGATAACAGTAAATATAATGTTTAATATCTCAATTATGATACCAGCACAAACGTTAATTTTTGCTGCACAAACGTAGCACTAACCAATGGAAATATTTTTATTTCATTTCTGATGATATGAGGGGCCAGCTTCACACCTATTCAATATTTTTTTCCTAATAAATTAAAAACGAAAACAGCACAAACACTAAATTTTGCTGCACAAACCTGCACAAACGTAGCACTAACCAATGAGACCACTTTGGTGCAATTTAGCCACAAATAAGGGGCTGTGTTACATAACAGGTCAGAAATTAAATGCTTAATATGTCAATAACAGTAAATATAATGTTTAATATCTCAATAATGATACCAGCACAAACACTAATTTTTGCTGCACAAACCAGCACAAACGTAGCACTAACCAATGGAAATATTTTTATTTCATTTCTGATTATATGAGGGGCCAGCTTCACACCTATTCAATATTTTTTTCCTAATAAATCAATAACAATAACAGCACAAACACTAAATTTTGCTGCACAAACCAGCACAAACGTAGCACTAACCAATGAGACCACTTTGGTGCGATTTGGCCACAGATGAGGGGCTGGGTTACATAACAGGTCAGAAATTAAATGTTTAATATCTCAATAAGGTTATCAGTAAATATAATGTTTAATTTTTCAATAACAATAACAGCACAAACGTTAATTTTTGCTGCACAAACCAGCACAAACACAGCACTAACCAATGAGACCACTTTGGTGCGATTTGGCCACAAATGAGGGGCTGGGTTACATAACAGGTAATAAATATAATTTTTAATATCTTAACAACGATAACAGCACAAACGTTAATTTTTGCTGCACAAACCAGCACAAACGTAGCACTAACCAATGAGACCACTTTCGTGCGATTTGGCCACAAATGAGGGGCTGGGTTACATAACAGGTCAGAAAATTAAATGTTTAATATCTCAAAAACGATAACAGCACAAATGTTAATTTTTGCTGCACAAACCTGCACAAACGCAGCACTAACCAATGGACATATTTTTATTTCATTTCTAATAATATGAGGGGCCAGCTTCACTGAGGTATATTGTAATCCCATACATAATTCTGCAGTTTCTCAGTGTTCTCTGTCGTATTTTGCGGCTAGCGCGAGCGCTTTACACAAGAACTAACTGACCACGAGGTGCCGTGCGCTCGGCACAACACCGCCTGCTGTACAACAGCGCTTATAAATAAATTAAACACGAAAATTAGGGTATTCTATCAGTAATTTCAGTTCGTTTTAGTTGGTTTTATGAACACAAAATACAGTTCGAGATAGTTATGTTTTTTTCTTTTAATTACCGTTTTTATTAGATTCAGTTAACACAAATGTTTTTTCACTTTAAGTTTTCGCTATTTCGTTCGCTTTAGTGAACAATAGTAATTAGTTACTTAGCAACATTGTGATTATCACACCAGAGCTTAATATAAAGTAAAAATAGGAGCGGTCGGTACTCGGGTTAGGTCGCTGGCAGAGAATCTAAGCTCTAAAAGAGAAAGCAGCAGCACCACAAAAACCGGAGCAGCTAAAAAGAGCTTAAGGTCCTTAATTCGGAACTTGGGCTGTCCACGGCAATCACTGAATTAATTAGAGCAAGCAAATCGTCACAATTGTGTCTCACTTCACCACGCCAAACCATGTAAACCTACAGGCACAGCGGCCAGAAGCTCAAGTTCACCGGAAAGAGGAGGGGTTAACCAGGGCAAAGCGAAGTTTAAAAAAAGTTAATAGAGCGGCTAAAGTAACGTGCAGTAACGGGGTGTCGGTAACGGCGTTATAGTAACAGTCATAGTAATTAGTTTACTCGTTACTGAAAAAAAGTAACGGCGTTAGTAACGCCTTTAGTTTTAACGCCGTTACTCCCAACATTGATTATATATACATTTGTGTGTGTATGAAATAGAGTTTAGATTATCTGCCGGAGCCCTCGGGCTCAAAAAAAAGGTCCATGATGTGGCGTCTGTTTTTTAATGCTATTTTTATTTTGTATAAAGCTGGGGCGTGATCATCATAATATAGCAAAGTAACACATCAAACTGTGTTTCTGAAAAAAAAAACTTGCACAAGTTAGAATGTAGTAATCACGCAGCTCTGGCCTGTGCAGTGCGCACACCTTGACTTGCAGCGCTGTGTGTAGCTACTACTCCAAGAAAATAGAGCCTTTTTTTTAGAGCCTGTAGTGAGGAGACAAATTACATCATGTGAGCTAAATTTGACCCAATGTGAAGGAAAGTCAGAGGTATGGACTGGAGCCAATTCAAGTTAGTTGTTGATAGTACCGCAAAGTGCCGCATCCATGCGGCGTGCTCATAGCGTGTGTCCGCTCTCTGGTCTTTAAGAAGCTGTTTATTGTGGATGTTAAGCTGCTGCTTTGAGATTAGTACCACTTTAGTGGCTGTTAAATTGTTATTTGTGTTCATTTTTTTTTTTTGGTTATTTCTTTGTTTGGATTAGTCGCCCAGACTAATTTACTTTGGGATATTTGCGGTTTTTTTGCTAATATTATTGTATTTTTTGTAGCTTACTGCTTCACTATTTCGTTTATATCTTTTGGAATTCGTTAGGTTATATATTTTTTCATTATTATGAGCATAGTTTAGTTAGATATTTTTTTGTTTTTTATTTTGTATTTATTATTAAATGCTATTAGCTTATTAGCTTCTAGCTTGTTGCTAGCTTCTTTGTCATTTAGCATACAGAACTTCTCACTGATCTTTTTAATGAATATTGATTTATTAATTTAATAGCCTACCTAAATATTTTCAACCAGACACTGTGTGATTTTTTTTATGGGGTGCAGAGAGCAAGCCCATAGGCAGTAAAGTTTATCGGTCCAAAACATCCAGCACTTTCTGCTGGACCCGACCCTGAGCCCAATCTAAATCCGACATGAATTTAGTAAGTATAGAGCTTAAAACTGACCTTTTAACTATAATTCTGAGATGTACTGTACTTTATCATTTCTTCTCCCAAAACTGTCCATTATCTTCCGCGATCCTGCGAGGTGCGCAGCGCACCGAGTAATCCACATTTTGAGCTGTAAACGTGCAGATTTCGCTTATTCAAACAGCCCGAAAGTGTTTTTAAAAAGCTCATTTTTAAGGCTCTACTTAATAAAAAAATGTTGGGTTTAACTGGGGTTCGGGCTCATAGTAACAGTATACTAAGTTTTCAATGGAAAATAAATTCCAACGTTCATTTACAGTGATGTCTGCCGTTCATGACACATAATGTGAACTAACTCACGTTCAAGTTCTTTATTAAAAAATGTGTTGTGTTCAGTTCAACGTTCACGAAAAAATGAGCGTTTTTAAGAAAACGCGCTTAAATGGGATTGCTCTGAATTGAGGATAAGTGAAACATGCCAAATTCCCACTGCTTAAATGCCTGGCAAACTGGTATTAACTTTCACTGTAATACAACTCTGAACACAGCCCCACGAAAATGTTTTGTTTGTTTTTTTTGCTTTTTCAGCTGCTCTCCAGAAACAACTCCCTGGGAGCACTCAGCTTCAGTTTGCTGACACAATTAAAAAGTGGCTTAAGTATGCACCAGAGAGGGAAGGCGGTGTTCCGCGGAAATAAATAATAACAGGTTTGCTACATTGTTTTGGTTTGATTCGTATGTGAACAGTAAACTCTGTATACTAAAACTTAATATTTTCCATTTATATTTCTTTTGTTTAGGTCCAGCAGCAGCCACGTGGACACCATCTTTTTTGTTTTGTTGTTTAGTTCACAATTAATTAATAAATATGTTTGTGCTCAGTTATTTTTACATGTATTTTTATGGTTTATAATTAAACATCATTGCATTGTTAGATCTGTTGGTGTTATTCATTATTATTATTATTATTATTATTATTATTATTATTATTGTTAGTATTATTGTTAGTATTATTATTATTATTATTATTATTATTATTATTGTTAGTATTATTATTAATAATATTAATAATATTACCGTTGTTCAACAATAATATTAATAATAATAACCGTAATATCATTGTTATTATTGTCGCTGTTATTATTGTTATTAATAATCATAGTAAAAACATAACAATAACAGCGACAATACTATAATTAACAACATATAATAATGATATTATTATTATTATTATTATTATTATTATTATTATTATTATTAGAAGTAGTAGTATTATTATATTCCTGTTGTAGATAAAGCAGGAATTATTTTACGTCGAAAAAACAACCAAAACCGACAATAATCAGATGGTTTATATAATGGTTGAAAGGGGGTTGATTTGCCGTCTGCTTTCAACCAGTTTTCGACGTTGATTCAACGTTGATCAGTATGTGCACATTTGCGTTGAATCAACGTCGGAAATCGACGTTGTTTCAACGGTTCTTCGTTGACGGTTCAACGGTGAATCAACGTTGATTCAACGTCCCTTTGCTATCTGGGAAACTGCTTTAAACTACAAACATAAAGTACTGTACTAAATTCTGACTATCCACTACATCTGGCTTCTAGATTACTAGTTAACTAAATGAATTTTTGTTCATTATTGCTCACAGTAAATCCTGTAATCCTAAATTAATAAAGACAGTTTAAAAATGAAACAGTAATTAGCTGATCAGGTACAGGGCAAGTTGAACATTACGTATATAGTTTATTTTTTCTTTAACGTTGACTTCCAATCTATCTAATTCCAAAGTTAAGCTAACTCACTCACACAGCTGCAGTTTATTAATCACAGTGGGTTTAAACTGTGTGCTGATTTAGAGTCTTGTATTTTTATCCAGCTATCAGAAACATCATCACAGTTTATGTGGTTAGCCTCCGTTACCTTTCTTTTAGAAAAATCCCCGTATATCCAGATCTTAATCAGCTGAAGCTGCTGCAGCCCGATCCCGCCAAGTACCCCTCGCTGCAGAACCACAAGTCCAGGGGGTGGGGCTGGATCTGATCCAACTCTTCCTACGTCGTGTTTTCATTGGTCTGAAGCAGATCGGACTCTTCCCCATCCGGTTTTACTCACTCGCCTTTCGGAGTCAAGTAAACAATCACGAACGTGAAAATTATACATCGTTA
The DNA here is from genome assembly GCF_023375975.1 of Astyanax mexicanus. Classification (NCBI taxonomy): domain Eukaryota; kingdom Metazoa; phylum Chordata; class Actinopteri; order Characiformes; family Acestrorhamphidae; genus Astyanax; species Astyanax mexicanus. The sequence goes on along the minus strand of NC_064410.1, from coordinate 18,251,132 downwards.
CACTCTTTTTATAGAACTCTGTTTTTTGTTCGCCGTTTTGATTGTGTATTAATATCTGTAATAATAAATGAACATGGTAGCTGGTAGATAAGACACTCATTGGCATCCTTTATTTTAATTATTTATTTTTTATTTTGTCTTTAGGCCCTTTTTATTAAAGATAAAAAATGAAATAGTTAATATTTATATAGGAAATGTACAGCATTTTATTATGTTTGTAATCACAGACATGTTCCTTCTTTTAAATCTGTATTGTGTGATTTAAATGTGCTACGTAGCAAATAACATTTTGATCTATAAACGGTAAAAGTCTTAAGGTTGGGTTCCAGGATTTATTTGATAAGATAAAATAAGTCCTGGTCGGGAAACGTAAGCGACACGTGTTAAGTTTAACGACGAATTGAAATGCGATGACTTAAAACCAATGAAAGGAGGTCAGGCTCCACCCCTTGGATCAGATCCAGCCCCACCCCCTGGACTTGTGGTTCTGCAGCGAGGGGTATCTCGATCCCGCTGCTAAATCTCACAGCGAGGGGGCGGGGCTTCCCCCACTAGCACGCCGCGGGCCGCAAAACCAGCAAGCTGATTGGCTGTTTGTGCTGAGAGGCGGGACTTAATACCTGAACCGGCTCCGTGATTGGTCCGGTCTGTCTCCTCATTAATAGTACAGCTGACCAGAGCGAAACGATATAATTTTTGGGGGGGACAAATCCACCTGTTTCTAATATTGGGTGGGACATGTCCCACCCATCCCCCCCGGTTCCTACGCCAATGTATATATATATATATATATATATATATATATATATATATATATATATATAAATGTGTATGCATGTATATATGTGTTTTAATGTGTGTATGTATGTGTGTACTGTATGTATCTATTATCTATCCTGCTCTATTTTGCCCATGCTTCTTTTCTGCTTTCTGCCACCCTCCTCTTCTCTTCCTCCTTACAGAAAAGCAGCAGAAGAAGAACTGCAGCCATCCTCTCTGCATGGAAAAAGTTACATAAACACAGGCTAAAATAGGACAATATATAAAACCTATTAACAATTTAATACAAAAAAAATCCACACATTTCTTTGAGTTTTATGGTTCTATGAACCTTTACCTAAGAACCCCCTTTTCTAATAATTTCTAACCAGTGTACTCGTGTGTCTCCCTGGTTGGATGGCTCTTGGTGGAGTGTGGGGGCGAGGTCCGTTGTCAGTGCTTCCTGGCCCTGTTCAAGAAACCTCCAGGCCTTACCAGACCGCGGGATGTCGGTCCCACAACGGCCTCTTTTACCTGTAAAAGAAAAAATGTAATTAGTAACAATACAACACAGATAACAGGTAAATTATATTATACTTATGAGACAATACAGATAAATAAACAGTTAATATATAGAAGTATAAAGTGGTATTAGTCGCTGAAATATCGATGAAAAGCTGCCGCTGCGCTCGTGTTCAGAAAAACTGAATAAAAAAAACAATCGAATATTTGGGCTTAATGACGCCTCGCGCTGGACTTACGCAGGACTTACGTACGTACGTAAAAAAAAAAAAAAAAAAAAAAAAAAAAATATATATATATATATATATATATATATATATATTATTTTTTTTTACGTACGTGTATATATATATATATATATATTATACTTACGTAAGTTTATTATTATTATTATTATTATTAATTTGTTTTTGTACGGTAATAGGCATAGATGTCTGTGGTAACAGCATTCATTTTCAGCATGAGACCCCTGAGCACGTGCTGCTTCATTGTTCGGCTGATGAATCGGAACTGATGTTCTGTCGATTTTGGCAATCTTGTCAAACTATGCTACCCTAGTGTATTTTAAGGTAAAATACAAAATGAACATGCTCCCAGTACAATTCTCGGTATGATATTTAAATAGCCTAATCGCTGTATCAGGATAAAGTTAAGACAATGTATTAGGTATTTAGAATTACAACTTTATAGTTTTTTTATTCTGTTTTTATTATGACTTTTTCACACGGTTGTAACACTCAAGAAAACAATGGCGGCGAGCTCAGATTGTACAATGGACCCAAAAACTGAATTATCAGGAAAACAGTTAAAAAAAAAAAGTGTGTAACGCATGCGCAGACCCGCTAAGTAGCAAAAAACGATGGGTAGCACAACTCGACAGAACACCGGCAGAAGTGTTTGGTGCATCCCTGTCTGTAGGGAGTTTATAAGTGGGTAGGATGGTTTTACACTAATGCTAAATGTTGAAGTTCCTAAAACTTTCGGGGCTTTTAAATAAGATTGAAATAAATGTAAAATTATTATTATTATATTATGTTTTTTTTTTTATCTCTGTTTATTTCCTGAAGCCATTCCGTCTTATTTGTGTCCAGTAAGTGGCAGTAATGCACCGAGTATAGGAGAGTTAGCTGCCATTAAACCGCCTGAAGAAGATGGTCCAGGTCTGATCTGCGCTAATCCAGAGGAAGAATTCTGTAAACAGGAGGTGAATAATCTGATACCTGCTTTTTTAAAATTATTTTTCGGGATTATTTAATAGATTATTTATTATAGATATATGTTAATGCTTCCTGGTGTCTCTTAAGGCGCTCCACTGACGCGCCTTAACGTTAACTAAATTAGCTATGCTAAGTTAATTTATAGCTAACAGATTCAGCTGTTAGACTTTTTAAACTTTGCAGAAAGAGCATAGTTAGTCTTCTTATTTTAGCTAAGTAAACTGTGTTTAAGCTACAAGTTTCTGTTTAAGTCTCTAAACAATTATTTAGACAATTACATGTCATTTTGAAGATGCAGTAATTCTAAAATATATACATACATTTCGCTTCACTTCCCGAAGTTGAGTTTAGATCATTCACTGTGGCTATGTGGGTTATTATTGATAACAATATTATTCATTATTATAGTGTGTATTTAGTATAGGAATGTCTGTGTCCTGCTTTTCTTTCTGGAAAAACACAAACGTCTGTTCTCTTATCAGAGTTTTTTCTGGTCTTTATTACTAAAGAAGTGTATTTTACGTTGGTCTGCTGTTGTATTGACAAAGTCAAAGTTTATTTGTCACAAATGTAATCTGTCAGTGAAATGTGTTGATGTCTGACTAAATACACTACAATAAACATCTTGCCTTAAAGAAAAGATTCTAAATGATATAAAGTTGATATGTATACAGAGATAGTAAAACTAAAATATGAATAAGATATAAACAATAATTTTGTAAGCATATTGAAGAATGAAAAGAAAGTGTTTAGTGCTATATGGTGACAATACATTTAACATACAGCACTTGATTTTTTATTTATTTTTTTATTTTTTACAACCGTGTTAATTCTAAACGGTTTTATTAAAGTATATAATTTTTCTACAGGATATCGACAAGATTTATGATTTACTTTTCACATATGTAATTGTAGTATGTAAATACAAGGCACAACTATCAGTGAAATGTGTTGATGTCTGCCTGAATACAGTACAAAACAAATCTAGCCCTAAAGCAAAGATGCTAAATGATATAAAGTTAAAATATACACTGCCTGGCCAAAAAAAGTCTCCAACTGAATTTAACTGAGTAAATGATGTGGGGTTGATGCTGCAGTTGGTCAGGTCTGGATTTAGTAACAGTAAGTGCTGAAAGAATGAGGTCAGCTGACTACCTGAATATACTGAATATAGACCAGGTTATTCCATCAATGGATTTTTTTCCCCTGATGACACGAGCATATTCCAAGATGACAATGTCAGGATTCATGGGGCTGGAATAGTGAAAGAGTGATTCAGGGAGCATGAGATCATAATTTTCACACATGGATTGAGAGAGTTCACCACAGAGTCCAGATCTTAACCTCATTGAGAATCTGTGGGATGAGCTGGATGGAGGAGGCTTTGTGCAGTGGTCAGACTCTACCATCATAAATGCTGCTGCAAGATATTGGTGAAAAATTAATGCAACATTGGATTGAAATAAATGACATTGCAGACGCTTATTGAAACAATGACACAGTGAATGCTGCTACAATCAAAGATGAAGGCTGTCCAATTACATATTAGAGTTTATTTTTTTATTTTTTAGTGGTGACATTTCTTTTTTTACGTCTGTGTTCATTTTGAACTGAATTCTGAGTTTGAGTTTTATTGAAGTAGAATAATGTTTTTTTTTATCTGCAAGATTCACACAGCATAAGAAATCTCAGAAAACTGAGTTGCTGCTCAGCTTGCACACTGCCGTCAGCAGAATTATAACCTACTTATATTAGTAATATTAGTAATTGTAGTAGAAAATTAGCAGCAGCATGTACAGAACATGATTGTATACATCATTCTGTCTCTTTTTCCAGCTGTGACCAACATGGACGTCAGCTTTACCAATGGGAGGTCGGCCATCCTGGAACGCCCCCTTTCCCGACCCAAGACCGAGGTCAGCCCGAGTGCCTTTGCCTATCTCTTCTCTGAAATGGTTCAGTACTGCCAGAGTCGTGTGTACTCTGTGTCCGAGCTGCAGGCACGCCTGGCCGACATGGGCCAGAGAGTGGGGGCCAGCCTGCTGGACGTCCTGGTGCTGCGGGAGAAGAACGGAAAAAGGGAGACCAAAGTGCTGAACATCCTGCTTTTCATAAAGGTCTGCTTCTGTTCTGCTTTATGAAAACCTTAGATTTATCCCCAGATAATATTCAGAACTTTAGTGCCATTTTAACACAAGGGTAGATGAAAGGGAAAAAGTACAGCATGCTCTAATAATGTATTTTTAACAGTGATGCCACAGGCTAAGTAATATCTGTCTGCTATATTTGCTATATGTGGTTCCAGGGCCGGATAATATTTTGATTATCACCATATTGAGTTTTTTAAATCATGTTAGAATGTTTGGTGATGTTATTGTGTATGATATGATATATGATATGATATGGCGAATCCCTAGTCAGCCAATCAGTCACCATCACTTACACAATCACACTTCTGATTCCCTGTGTCTGATCTGTCTGTGTCGCAGGTGTCTGTCTGGAAGTCTCTGTTCGGTAAGGAGGCAGACAAGCTGGAACAGGCGAACGACGATGACAAAACCTATTACATCATTGAGAAAGAGCCGCTGGTCAACACCTTCATATCCGTACCCAAAGAGAACAGCACGCTGAACTGCGCCTCCTTCACCGCCGGGATGGTGGAGGCCATCCTCACCCACAGCGGCTTCCCGGCCAAAGTCACCGCGCACTGGCACAAAGGAACCACGCTGATGATCAAGTTTGATGAAGCGGTCATCGCCAGAGACAAACAGCTGGACAGCAGATAGAAACTGGGACACAGCTGCAGGCTGAAGGAGAGACAGTGGCACAGCTGAAAAAAATACACTGATGAGGCCAGTTCATACTTCTGTGTGGAACCTGCACTGTAAAATGATGCTCATCCCTCCTGAAATGTTTTACTATGCAACACGGACAGCAGCAGCAGCTGTGATTGGTCCGTCAAGCCTCGTGTTCCCGCCCACACGTTCTTGCCTTTACAGTCCACAGCAGCACATGGCATTATTGGTATACTGCAGTGTAGGTTCAACCTAGAAGTATAAATTGGCCTTTAGTTCAAACGATGTGCCATGCACTGATGATCAGCAGCTGTTTTTGATTTGTTTATCCTGGCTGTTCACTTAAAGCAGGAAAAATTACAACATATAAGTGACTTTCCAACAAGACAAGATGCCTCATAGTTTCAGCACAAGACCACATGTTTTTACATCGTGCCTGAATTTCAATTTAGCGGCTTATATTCTTCTTTTTCCTTGTTTTATTTTCCACCCTGTTACCCATGAAAGAAAAACAGGAATACTAATTTGGTTCTAGAACGAAAAACGTCCTAAATAATATTACACAATTTTTTTTAAACCTTTACTGATCTTTACTCTATGGACACAGTTAGTATTGGGATGCTTGCTCATACATTGTTTATTCTAAAATTAAGGGTATTAAAAAGAGTTTTTTCTTCTCTCTATTATCCAGGGAAAGTATATGCTACATAGAAGGTTGCTGTGAGAATTTGACAGCAGAATGTGACGAGCATAACATATTATTAGTGCATTAGTGAGTTCTAAAGAACTGGACAGCGCTCCCTTATTCCAGAGAACACAGTTGCTCTGCTCCACAGCTCAATACTGGTGGGTTTAATACCCCTCTAGCCCACACCTGGTATAAGGCCCGGTGCCCGTAGTCCTATTCTGTTGACAATACTTCTTTACTACAGGGACTAGACAAGCTGTGTGCATGTGCACATATGTGTCAGCAATAGGTACAGCTTAAAGTAGCTGAATGCATTAATCATAAGGGGTGTCCACAAACATTTGTATGTATGTTGAATGCATATAAACAAAAAAATATCCTGATGAATTCTGATATGTTGTTAAATAATTGACTGTGAATTGTCTGATTGCACACACACAACAAAATGAAATCTCAGGGAATAGAATAATCATCTGGATGTAGTTTATAATTGTCTGAGTTTAAAAGGATTTGGGTCTGTGGTTTTAAATAACAATAAATAAAAATGGTTTTGATTTTATTTTGCTTTGTTTAGTTTCTGCAAAATTTCCTTTGGGATTAATAATATTTGTGTCTGACTGACTGACTGATTATGGGTTTCTGTAGTATCAAAATTTATAGGTATCATTGTGTATTTTTCTAATTATATTTAGCATTTATTTAATATCTGTATGTGGCATAATGATATTGGCTTCCTGATGCCTGACATTTATATAAAATATATTGGAAAGCAGGGCATTGTATATTAGGCTCACTCACATACTTCTTGGATGTTTTAAAGCAATAGAGAAAAAGAGTGAGTGACAGAAGTATTGATAGTGTAACACAGAGCATCCTGATTGGTCTGTCTTTGTGCTCTATAGACCTGTTGTGTGTGAGTGGGATTTACACTTGGCACCTATCTTTCATAGCGCATCAGTTTGGATCTGCAGCTCCATTGGTCAGAATAAATAAAAAAAAGGGAATATAAAAGCACCTCCCCTGTCTGCATTGCCCACGATGGGCAAGTGAGTGAGACATTTAAAACCTCCAACTTCTACTCAACCATTTGTTAGAGCACATTTGAGTCACTGTATCTATCTATATTAGAGAGATAGCCTTTTCTACCAATTAGCAGAGGTATGTTATGCTCCACTAGATGGCGCTGTTTGTCTTTAGTTCTCGTCCTTAAATCACTCCACTGGTGGATTGTTTTTGGAGGAAATTTTTTTATGCATTTTTAGCACATTACAATTTCAGAGGTTTTGTAACTTTATGCAACACACAGATTGATCTTTTTTTATGTGTATCTGTGGTTTGATTTTACAATGTTCTCTCAATTATTGAATAGAGTTTTCTATTTTAATGGAGGGCTTTAAAAATAAAGAAAAAAACATTGTTTTTACTCTGACACGGAACAAAAAACATACGTGCAAAATAATATTGCATTGCTTTTTTTGATGAAGACATTAAAGGGTTAATAAAATAAGGTTAAGTGTCACTGTTTCACTAATGTAATATAAAATAACTGCTCATATGTAATCATACCCTAAATATCTACCCTTGCGATCCTGGTTTTAATGAAGTATGTGTACCTCAAAAATATATAATATGGCAAAAAATATTAAAATAACATTTTTTTTTGGTTGCATTACATAAAAAAAACAACCTTTATTTGTAATGTTTCGTTGGCATGTTCAGGGTTAAAAGGGTGAGTGATTAATAAATATAAAGAACCTACAGTGGTTTTGGTATCCTACACCGAACCAAAATACAGACCCAACACTTTTGGTTTTGCTCCCATTTTTCATGAGCTATACAAAAAAAAAAGCCTTTTACTCTCAAATTTTCTTCACAATTAGGTCTAAATCTGTCTTAGTGAGCACTTCTCCTTTGCTGAGCTTAACCATCCACACCAGTCACAGGTGTGGCGTATCAACATGCTGATTAGACATAGTGATTAATACAGAGGTGTACCTTGAGCTGGCCACAGTAAAAAGCCCTCTAAAATGCAGTTTGAAAAATGTGAAAGTTTTCTTTTCTTTTTTTTTTTTTAATACTTTTTTTCTACATTCTGAAATGAAAGGAAGAGATTTTTTAACCATTTAGCACTGAGGACTCAGTTTGTAATAATTTTCTGTCATATGTGCACTGATCAAGAACTCGAAGATTAGCAACACAAACTGCAGAAACAGATTCAGAGCGTCGGTCTCTGTCTTTATTTTATTTACTTAGAGGAGCAGCTGTAGTTAGGAGTGTGTAATAGAGGGGAGGACAGTAAATAAACAATGTTTAAAAACACCAGCAGCACTGCTGTATCTGATTCACTCATACCAGCACAAAACACACCAACACCTCATACACACCACCACCATGCTAATCAGTGTTATTGCAGTGCTGAGAATAATGACCACAACCCGAATAATAATAGCTGCTCTTTTGAAACAGAGAAACAAATAGAGGACTATAGTCTGTAATTAAAAAATCACTATATGATCAGTGGAGCTGAAAATTGGATAATTGGTGTAGAAATAAAGAGGGGGTGATAATGTTATCAGTGTATTATGGCACACAATCAATGACAACATACACTTGTTTTCTAGTACAGCTGTTCATTGTTTTATTGCAGTGCAAATTATGGAACATGAACTAATGTGATCTACAACTAGTGCTTGACCCACACCAAAAAAAAATAACATTAAAAAAATACTTAAAACATGTAAATATAATTCAAACATATCCACTCCAGTGTCTCTGTGACAAAATGCTCTCAATAAAGAAAACCCACACCTTTCACATATTCAGTTTTAGTGTTGTGAAACCAAACAAATTCAACTGTTAAACAAAAATGTGCTCCGGACACAAATAACACACACGAACACAAACAGATTTGATGTAGGTAAAGTCAGTCAGTCAGTCACTGTTATGGGAGTATTTTAGTCACAAAATGCTAATTAGCTAATGCCAAGTGAAAACATTCAGGAACTAGTTTATCTTAACATATGTTAGCATCATGCTAACCAGTTCCCACAGCTTTTCACTCAGAGTTCCATCTTCCAGTGAGGCGCTACTTTCAGACAGTTTTGAAACTATAATGAAACCAGAAAGACATAGCTACAGTGGTGTCCAGAAAAAGTAAAATAAAATAATAATAATAATAATACAAATACAGCTGTGAACTTTGGTAGCTTATGGTTTAAGAATAAACCTTCATTGCTAGCGGCTAAAGGCTCTTTCACTTTGTGCAAATAAACCAGTTTAAAACAGATAGCATTAGCTAATTCAGCAGATTCAGACAGAAAGCAGAACCACTTTTTGTAGTGATACCAGCATATAAAGAACATAATTAGTTATATATTTCTTATCAATGCATTACTAACATTGATTTTATCTCATATTTCATCTGTAAGCAGTTCACCATGAAAATTAGGTGCTGTGGAAAAACCAGGAATTCTACTAGTTTTGACTGATATCTCCAAAAATTCATCTGATGTCTTTTCCTTAAAGAGCTCACTTTTTAATAATTAGTATTTTGGGGAAATAAACCATGATAGACTAACTGTCCCCATTTAATGGCCCATTTTGAGAAGTCAATATTTAGGAAAAATACGTTGTCATTACAACATAAGAATTTAATTAAAAATAGAGAAAATAATGCTGCGCCTCTTTTGAGCTTGAGTGTCAGAATGTCCTAGTTCCCAGTAAGAAATTTTAAGTTGGAAGTGTCTCACAAACACAGTTCACAATCCAAGATGGCAGCCCTGCACATAAACAGTAGTAAATTAGTGTTATTATACTGTTCATCATTTCTATTAGTGTCTCCTTACTTCTATCTGTGGACATGATTACATGCTGTTCAGATGCACAAAATATTGCATAATGCATCAACTGGTATCACCAACAATGATAGCAAAAACAGCTGATATAAATGTCTGGAACGCAGTCAACTCTGGTATGATATCATTCTCAGCTCCAACATTCAACATCTGAGGTAAATAGAATGCAGCATTTGCCAGGTCTTGGACTACCTGAACTGAGATTTTCCATTAAAAGGACTATATACTGTACGACTAGGCTTCTCCAAAAAGTTGTTTGTTTGAGATACCAAGTCATTATTGTCATTCTTATTATTTTGAGTCAGCATTCCAAGAAGATATTTTACTATCACACATTACAGACACAGAGGCTTGTGTTGTCCTCCACCAAGCAGAAACCATTTTCCTTTGATAGAATGCGACCCAAAAAAATGAATAAAGCTCTCTTCATTTAATGCATGGATGAGAAACCACCAGACTTAATATACACTATAATAGTTACTCAGTAATCATTTTACAATTTGCTTTAGTTCATGTGATTCACATACCTGCTAACCTGCAGAGATAACTAGCTACCAGTTTATCACTGGAGAGTCCCAGTCTACTGTCCAACACCAGACTGGTCAACATTCTCAGGGTCAACATCTTCGACTTCAGCAAGTGGACAGCATTAAAACAGCCACGGCTCAAATCTACAGAGGCACCGATTTCCACCATAGACTTAGATCTATGGTACATTTACTGAGCCAGCAATCAAAATTAACTAGATCAAGTTTGACTAAGCGTTATGCTACACCTACAGCACTAATGCCTACACAAGGAAAGGTGCTAAAACATGACTTGTTTAAAAGAAAAAAACACACGTTAATTATGGATAAAACACAAAAACAAACCAGGGTTAAAACTTGAGATCAAATTAAACGAAGAAAAAATAAAAACTAAATAAACATGCCAGCATTCAAACAAGTCCAAAAACCAAATCAGACAAGACACATATGAACATCACTTGATATGAGCAGCATTTGTGCAGCAGGAGATTTACCACAGCCATTACTGACCAACATGAATGGCTACACCATGCAGGCTTTGTACCGTCTGGCCAAATGCTTAACTGGATGGATTGACGACAAATTAAAGGTAAAAGCAAGAAGGATGGGAGTTTAAAATAAGAAAAAAGTATGGGAGTTTAGTCTCTAAAGTCCTAGTATTTATTCCCTGATTCCCGATCGGCTAAGCCCAACATGTACCTATATATGGCAGGTTAAAGCGCTTTGAAAAAGAAACCCTGTATCGTTATTAAAAATAATCTTTCCAACTATCCCACTAGAAAAGAATAAAAGTTTTTAAGGAAATAAAGAAAATAAAGTAACAGCAGGCAACAACACTCTCCCTTCTCAATGTCAGTTTGTTCTCTCTCACAGTCTTTCACCATAATGTTTTCAGCTCCAACACCACACCCCAAAAGGCAAGGAAACGGAGATGAACGTTCAACCAGCAGCAAAAACAACCCTCGCCTTTTTAGGGTTCAACTCTAAGGGGCAGCAAAGTGCTTCCAGTTACCCACAGAGATTCTGGACAAGTTGTGGGCAAAGATGATGTTCCTGTAGGCAGGGAGAGAAGAGTATAAGGGCAGTCTGTGTGTGTGTCTCTCTCTCTCTCTGTTAAGTGTAATCCATGTGTGTGTGTTTGTTATCTGGGCTGGAGGCGGGCAGACAAGCCTCTTCGAGCTTGTGTGGACTGCCTCTGCTGGGCCAGGAAGGACTGGGCCTGGCCTGGAGAGCTGTTTCGCTCCCCTACAACCTTCTGATGCAGAGCCATACCCTGCAAACACAGGCAGACAGAACATTTAATTTACGTGATACATAGTCATGTGAAAACATGTTTCCCCGTTCATGATTTTTTTTTGCATGTTTGTCACTCTTGTTTCAAATCATTAAAAAATTTAACACACAACACAAGTAAACACAAAATGCAGTTTTTAAAAGAAAGTGTTCATCGCTAAGCGTGATACGGTTCCAGTCTATAGCAGTCCAGGTTTCTCATTCACAACACTAATGCAAGTTAGCATTGTCTTATCAGTCAGCGATCTCTCACCAAGGGTTATACTCTATTCCAAACAGACTGTTAATGCAGATTAATCTTCATATAGTACAGTATAATATGTGCCCCCTTAAATATTACAACACAACTGGGTCTATAAAACAAAGGTACACAACTCACCATGTTGTACCAAGCACTGATGATTAGCTTCTCCTCCACATCATGTCTGGATCTGGTCTTCTCATAGTCATGCTACACAAAAAAACAAACAAACAAAAAAACATTTACTAAATGATTTCAGCTACCCACTGTTGACGGATGTGCAAATGCACACACAACTTGTCCAGTCCCTGACTAAAGAAGTACTGCAGAAAGTATAGGACTCTCTAGAGCACAAGAACCAAACCTTATCTCCAAATTATCAGAATGAAAAAAAAAAAAAAAAAAACTTTCACTGAAAGTTAATGTAAAAGATTTTAGCATGTCATGATGCAGAATTTATTTTGGTACACTTATCATAAAATGCAGATACAATGTAAAGACCAACTATTAGACTTATATTATTGTGAAAAACATGGAAAAAATAGAAATACAAAAATTGATAATGGTTGGTTAACAAAATATATAAAAATGTGATTAATTATATATGTATTTGGCTCACCTCCAGATGTTGGATCTTCCTGTCTCTCTCCGACAGCTGGTTTCTCAGAGCCTGAACCTCTGGAGGAACTGAGTGGGGCTTCTGCTTGGGGTCCAGAGTCTTTATGACCTGTACACACACATCCACACAATTAAAAATCTGTCATGTCAGGTATCCGAGTGGTATTACAGACGCTGGTTCTACTCCATCAGCAGCTGGAGTCAGTTGGCCATGGCCTATTTTGTATTTGTTTTGCTAGTTACTGTTTTCACTTTCAATTGTTTGTTTGCAGTTTATATGCTGCACTAAATATTACACTATAATTTTATACAAAAACAGGTTTGATGTTTACAAAAAAGACAAAACGTAATGCATTTTGTTTTGTTTCTACTGCATGTGTAAAAATAATTTATATTTAATAAAACTTTTTTAAAGCATTTTCTTAGAATTAATAACAAAAATATAAAATGTTTAGTCATACTGCCAAGAATATTATCTCAAAAATACCTTGAAATATTAAGACGTTTTTAGGGCCATATTACCCACCCCTATTATTAATACTGTAGTCACATTATAATCCTTCATCTTCTCTTATTCTCAAATGACTGTATGGCCAGACAGTGGGAAAACAGCAATAAAACATGAAGGTGAAATATTAGTTAATATTTAGTTTATGGGTCGTTTGGGATGCCAATATACATTATATTTATACGGTAACTAAAATCAGAATGGAACAAAACAGAAGGTCCTGTCTGAGGCAGACCCTGCACTGAAAGTAAGGGAAGAGTAATAACTCAGCTGGCGGATGTTGTGCCAGACAGACGTGGGATGGAAAATTAAAGCTGTAATAGTGAAACTGTTTGACAGACTAAATACTGGAAACTGATGAAGACTAACTTTGTGAGTAAACACACTCTTGTGCGTCTGGGGGTGCCAGGACCAAAGCAGCAACACACACAGGAAACACAACAAACTAACGCAGCTACAGAGCTTGCACAGACTGGGTTGGCTTGCTCAAACAGAGAGGTGGTGTGGAGATGACTGCATCTACAGAGCAGTGTAGTTTACAGTAAAGCTGAATGTTTTTGTAGTGTGGGATGTAAGTTCTGTTAATGCAGCATTTCTCAACCCTAGACCTGGAGGCCCACTACCATCAACACAAACCTGATACCACTAATCAGCTCATTATTGATGAATCAAATTATGATTAATCCTTAGTAAGACCATAGTGCTTTTTGTATAATCATGTTATTTGTTAAAAAACAAACAAAAAAAGGTTAAAAGAGCATAATGCACTGTGTGAGTTGAGTTTCTTGGGGATGAGTTTGTTGTGTGCATGCATGTTCTCACCGTCCGAGCTTTTTCCACATAGCGCTTATATCTTTCCTCCATCTGCTTCATGTCCTCATCTTTCTTTCTCAAAATCGTCTGCAATTCATCAATCTTTTTTGCCACTGAAAGAGAGAGAGCACATAATGTCCCAACACTCAATATATTGCCAATCAGTTATTCGATTGATAGAGAAATAAAAAGAAAGAGAGACTTTGAGCCCAAAGGAAATATTAGAAGGACTTAGAAGGTACATTTCAGCACCACAAACTTCCAGTCTTGTGGCTGTACAGAGGGTTGTGTGTGCGCGGGTGTGTGCATGTTTGTTCTGAAGGGTACAGTAGGGCATCTTCAAAACACAGCAGTCAGTTTCTATTTACAGTAACAGTTTTTAACTAGCAGGAAAAAAAACTTGCGTCTGTAAAAACCAACCGCAGCTCAACTAGCATATCACAGTAGACTTGTCCCCAATCTCACTTTTCAGAACCCCATGCTGGTAAAGTGGTAAAGGGGGAGGAAATGCAAAAATTACTCGAATATGGAGTTTAATTTAGGAATCATTAGCTTATTGTTCAAACTTTTCTGTCTCAAATTAAATGCACCAACCTCTGTAGTGTACACTCAATTACAGATTGTGTGAAAAATACAGTAAAATTAAATGATGTCCAAATCTAGTATAAATCACTGTACTATAAAAGAAAGTATTTAAATAGCAGTTTTTAAGAATCTGGCATGTTTCAACATGCAGACAAAATGTGAGAAATATTGTGTATTGTGAAAATGTCTTTAAATACTATTTTACTATATTAACCAGCTCTGGGTTTTTGGTTTCTTTGGTTGCTTACACAGTCATTTTGCTGTCATTTAAAGTTCCAACACTTCACAGAACCCTTCTATCCCAACAAGAATCATGACCTAAGCCTGATCACCCAAAACAGACGAGTGGGGCAAAGTGATAGGGTCAAGGGGTGAAACGGGATTGGGCTCATCTGCCTATTTGATCGTTTTTCTAAACATACTTCACCTCAGTGCATGTTCCATGTGTGCAAGAGAAAAGGCCAAACCTGATTGAAAAGTTTATTCCACTGACGTGACAAAAGTGATGGGACGCCAGTATTTAAACTGATCAGTAACTGTTACCTCAGTGGGTGGCTTGTGAATACCAACACGACAGAGAAAGAAGAGTAGACATGAGAGATTAAACAATTAAACAAGCTAACAGCTTATGCTACAATGTAATGTACAGCTTGTCACACACCAGTTAAACACAGTTAAACACAGGCACTGTTCATTTATAATACCCTATGTTTATCTACTCCCTGCCATCACTGTATACAGCAGCACACTGATACCAGAGACAATCTGGTGGGCCTGCCACTAACTGCTGCTGAGAAAAAAAAACCCCGAAAACACTCGATTTGTTGGTGAACCTACTGTTGCTGTCCACGCCAGGCTCCAGATCATCAATAACTTCTCGCTTCTTCTGTAGATCTGAGTGGGCCTCATGCAGCTTCTCTCTGCAGAGCAGACATATAGATTAGCGTTAGCCGTGTGCATTGCATTTGAGCTGGTAATTTGCCTGTATTACACCCCTGCCTATATACTCACAGATGCTCCTCTAGCTTCTTCTGCAGTAGGGACGACTGAAGAGAAAGCAAATACAGAAGCAGTCAGGTCTCTGTGAAAAAACTCACATCTGTGTCTAAGGCACTAATCATGACTAAATAAAGCTAGCTAGAAGCTAACAAGCTAGTTTTGATACATCATTCAGCCTTTCCTAGCAACGAGCTGGACATTTCAGGGAATTGGCTTGTTAGTATCTTTAGAATTCTCACAGTAACAAGTGCTGCTGTGGTGCATTGTCAAAAAAATATCATAGATTCAAAGTAAAGTTTCTTTTACTTTGAATCTACGATATACCAATATGCACTGATACACCAATATGCAGAAACATTCGGATAAAATGTCTAAATGTTTGCAGACACTCCTAATATTGCATTCAAATTGCATCTTTTGCTAACACAGATGTGCAAATGCACACACAGCTCGTAGAGAAGCACTGTTACTAGAATAGGACTCTAGAGCAGGTCTTTATAAAACAAATGAAAAATAATGTTCTGACAGTGAACTGCCTTGAGAAATGTGTAATTTGAAACGCTTTCACAATTTTATTTAATCAGACACTAAACAGGCACAGACAGACTGTACTTACGATGGCCTAAGAGGCAGATGATTGGTCGATTAGGAGAAGTGTGCGGAGAGAGACAGAATCAGGCAGGTGTTATTAATAATTCATCACAGCAAACAATGTTAAAATTCACACACATTTGACAGATACATACACTGACAAGCCAAATATCATGGAACACAGGTCCAGTATTGCATGTCATGACTTTTGGCTCATCACATGGAAGCTAAAGAGCGCTGCACTGAGCTGTGGAGTTGTTTGTTGTCATGGACAAATTCTAGGCAAAAGCCGGCAATCACGATCATTACGACCCACTGTAAATGGTCATATTAGCTTCTATAACATTCCTGGTAAAATGACACTGTGGATGGAGGAAACAGGCCTCACTTAGGCTTCGATTCATCAGATCTCACTCCAATAATAACTTAATCACATCACCTAGCTTTAAACAGGTGTGGGTGTTCCCAGCATTTTATTATCAATTTGCATACTGCTGTCCTATGACTTTTGGCATGTCAGTGTAGATGTTGATTGGGGTTAAAAGCAAAAAAACTAAGCAACAATCAAGGCAACACTTCATACCCGTGTCAGTTTACAAACCACACCCTCTGCTTGATTTAGTGCTGATCAAACATGTATCTTAATACATGGCATCATAGGAAGTGTGCGTGTGTGTGTGTGTGTGTGTGTTTTAAAACTCACATCCTCAGCTTTGCTGTCCTGCTCCTGCAGAGCTTTTTGCAAGTCCTCCACCTGAGAGCGTAACTGCGCTATCTGCTGCTGGCTCAACCTGAAAGAAAGACAGAAAGAAAGACATAAAAGATTTAACCTTGGCTGACTAAACACCAGAAAACAAAAAAAATATGCATCCCAGTACCTTCATATATATTCTGCTAATGAATTATTATGAAAGTGTTTTTATTTGAAATGACAAATACAGGAAGAAGACCGTGAGAGGAGGTCAGTCAGTTTATGTAACAATGGTGGCCGAGTAATACCACCATCTCATACACACACACACACACAAAACACACACACACACACAGTAAATTTGCTAGTGACATCACTCCAGACACCTGTTCTGAGTCTCGAGTGTGTTCTGGCTGCGCTGCGCCTCCTCCAGCTGGAGCTGCACCTCCCCGAGTTTCTGCCTGTATGACTCCTCCTGAACACACAGCATCTTATTTTCACTCTGCAGACGTACCACTGTCTCCCTGAGAGAGGAAAAGGGAGAGAGAGAATGTTCGATATTGTAATTTAATATAGATTTTTTTTTTTAATCAGCTGCTGCTGATGCTTTGTGTGCATATCAAAATGCTGCAATAAATACTGTGCATCGTGAAACTGTTCTAAGTCACAATATTTAACCATACTGCCCTGCCTAATCCATCATCCTCAAAATACTCACAGTGTCCCCAACCAGTATGTTTTGCAGATATAATCTGATAACTGATACTCAGTACACTTTCCATAGTATAATTGCAGCAGGTTTACATGTGACTTGAGCAGCAGATAGAGAAGCAGTTTGTTACTTTATTACTGTACTTTGGTGATGTTAAATGCTGTAATAAGACACATTGTAAATATGCTGCACTATATGGATGAAACAAAAGAACACAGTTTCCACTCTATGTGCTGTAAATGTGTGTGCATCTGCAGGCTCACTTGAACTCTGTAGGCATGATTTCAGAGGCCAGGTTACCCACTGCTCCAGAATCAGAAACCAGGGAGCCTAGAGGGGCGACAGAGAAGTCAGCTTTAGTCAACAGCAGTTTAACAAAAGACAAGGTAGAGATAATTTATTATAGATCATTCAGGACTTTTGTTATGAAATGGAGTAACAATGTAAAAGTTATCAAAGAGAGAGTCACTGACCTGCTTGGTTTAGACATTTCTGCTGGACCTGAACACAGCGAAGCTCCTCATTGGTCTCTCTCAGCGTGTCCCTCTCTGATATCAACCGCTAAAAACACACACAGCAGAAACCCTTATCATCAGATTATGCAACCAGATGCACATGGTCTCACACACACCGGTCTCACACACACACAGACACTCTCTCTCTTACACCATCTCTCTCCCTCTGTCTCACAGTCTCTCTCTCTCACACGTACAATCTCTCCCTCACATGAACAGTCTCACTCTCTCACTCACACATAGTCGCATTCTCACACAGTCTCTCTGAAACTCATTTAGTTTTTTTATACCCACAGTCTCTCTCACACTCAGTCTCTTTTTCAAACTCACAGTCTCTCTCTCTCTCAAACTCATTCAGTCTCACTCTCAGTCTCTCTCTCTCTCTCTCTCTCTCTCTCTCTCACTCATACACAGTCTCACTCTCACACAATCTCTTTTGCACTCTCAGTCTTTTACACTCTCACACACACACGCACACGTCTTTGGTTTCCCACAGGCAGAGCCTCACCTCCTTCTCTTTCAGCAGGGCTTCATACTTATCATGAAGGTTCTTATACTCAAACTGCCACTTCTCCGCCTTCATGGCCTCAGACGAGTGTTTGGTGTGAAGCTCATGAACCTGTCAGTGCAAACAGACACTTTACTGAAACTGTAAATTCAGGTAGAGAAGAACTGCAGATAACCTTTAAAGCATTAACCCATTAAAGAATTTTGCAATGAGGCCCACTGACAAAATCACAAGCAGTAAATATACAAGTCTAATAGAATTACAAGCAATAGAGCTTAATGCCTGACTACTGCCTGCATACTGAACTGACAGAGTCCTGTTTTGATGCTACTAATTACAAATAGCCAAAAAAAAAAAAAAAAAAATATCACTGGAATACTTAGTATCTAGTAATTTTTGTTGTAGCTATGTATAGCCCATGCCATTGTAAACCTGGGGGGCAGTGGTTTAACAAAAACAAAAATATATCCTATTGAAGAAAGTGTACGTGTTTAATTTTATGAGCAATTCACATGATTTAACCCAACTAGCTGCTGATATGATGAACTATGAAATAATACTAGACCCCATCAGCAGAGCTCTAAAGATTTAGTGGAAAAAGTGATGCAAAACGACCATTTTCTGTATAAATGTTTTGTATTTATTCTAAATAAACAATTAACAAAATAAACTATTCATTTGATATGTTAGGGCTGCCTATAGCTTTTAAACTGTGATGTGATTTTGCAGATACATGGTGACTGAAACTACACAACTTTACAGGAGAAGTTCATAAACTAGGTCACTGTCAATACAAAAAAAAATAAAATAAAATCATAGCAAGATTAACATGATCAAAATCACCAAAAAGGTAAGATACAAGGCGTTGCAGGACAGTCACTGAACACATGTACTGTATAAGTAGTGCATCAGGCCCTACCTGTCTCTTGTAGGAGTCCAGCTGTGTGCGCCCAGCGTTGGCCCGCCGCAGCTCCTCCTCCAGTTCACAGGTGCGCTGCATGTAGACGGTGTTTCTCTCCTCCAGCAGACGCACCTGTCTGCGCAGGTCCCCCAGATCCTCCAACTTACGCTTATAAGTCTCAACCAGGGCCTCCAGACGACTCACCCGGTCCGAGGAGTGCCTGGGAGATCCGCAAATTTCACTTAATTCCACTTAAATTGAAAGAACACAGTGTTTTCACTACACACTTAAAATATAGGGTGCTAACTAATGCCAAGTTCAAACTACACAATTCTGAGTCTTCAGTCATTGTGCTCTTTGCACTACACCACTGGTTGTGCTGTAATCCCACAGTCTCTCAGCTGTTGAGACTTTCACACTCCACGACAGAACGGCGACACAGGGGTCACAAATTACACGATTTGTTGCTGTGGAAAATCGGCAGCTCATCTGGCTGCTCTCCAGAAACACGAGAACACACCAGAACTAAACAAACACACAACTAATGTTGCTATTCCAGGGAATCTCTATAAAAAGAGAATATGCACTTAATATGCACACAATAAGTCCAAAAGGAACGGGCTCATATAAGGCAACTAAGTAAAATCTGAGTTTCTAAATGTCTGATCAGTTTCATACTGAAAAATGTACTTTTATCCTCAACACAGATCTATATCAAATAGATAGGGTTGTCCACGACCAAGGATTTTGTTGGTCGACCAGTGGCCGTCATTTACTCCAACTAATCGACCAATTGACCCCCAACACCACCAGTGCTCCAGAATCAGAAACCAGGGAGCCTAGAGGGGCGACAGAGAAGTCAGCTTAGTCAGATTAGTTATAGTTCCTCCTCCAAAAAAGTAACTAACTTACTAACGGAGTTACTCCACTATAAAAGTAACTAGTTACCAGTAAAAGTAACTATTGCATTACATTTTTTTCGCCCCGTAAAAATAAATAAAAGAAAATCAATTATGTATTTACTATTATTATTATTAGAAAAATAACCAATGGAATTTGGTCGACTAGTTATTTTTTTGGTCGACCAACGATTAATCGATTATTTGCCGTCAGCCCTACAAATAGACATAATTTTTTTAGCATTTTGAACTCCAGTTATAAGCCTTTTGAACATGTTCTAACTGTATCTTCAAGATCAGCTCACAGTAGCAGTAATGCTAGTGCTTTACAGTGTAAAACATTTTTCTATAGATAAACTGAAATATACAGGCACACTTTAACTTTTTAGTAAAATACATTATTTTGCTTTTTAAATAAAAAAATACTAATGTAGTTCATCATTATTTTTAATTTAAAGTTTTTGCCTTTAAGCTCAATTCACCCTATTAATAAAGATGGAGTAAATTCATGATATTAACAGGGGAGACAATCAGTCAGCGACGGCTCGGTGAGCGTCTTTTTGTAGTCCACACTAGGCGACTGTGTGAGTGCTGCGAGATCCACGATTTTCCTCTGAGTAGAGTTTTTGTTGGCAATCAACGAAAAATTGTCTGCAACTGAAAAACTGGGCTAAAATTGTGTGGCATAAAGGATGGAACAGAACAGGGGTATTTAATTACTCAATTTCAGTTCAAATTCAGTTAGATATTGTTATAACTTCAAATATATGGAAGTAGCCTAAAAGTGGATACTTTTGGAAAAGTGCAGCAAAGTTATTTAGATTTTGTTCTTTATTCGTTCTTTTATTTAGATGTTCTTCCTTTGTAGTCCTAAATCACTTTGAAACAATTTATAATAAAAATCTCACACAGCAAAGCTCCTAGTATAAAGACTAGAACAAAAAGACAGTAGTTAAATTGTTCTCAACAGTTTAACAATCCAAGTCTGCACAAAACATGTAAAGATTGGTGTCAGACAGTGGTATATTTAGTGTGATGTTTAAACCCCGCCCACTAGATAACAGTGTTGGAGTCTGTTGTTAGATCCCATTGTTCTGATTGGATAAAAAGTAATAATTTATTTCACTTAAATTTAATAATATGATGGTGTTTTTTTTCACTAAAGTTTAATTTAAGTGATCTCAATATCACTTTGCTCACAATATTGCAATATATTGTAGTGTACCCTCTGTGTATCCTATTGCCAAGTTCTTGCCAATATACATCTTTTGTTTAACACAGTGCAGCCGTCCCACCACTAAATGAAGCAATAAAATGTAGAGAACCCCATTACAGACATCCGAACCTCGAAAAGATCTCAATCCCAACCACAGATCAAAGGAAAAATCTAACAAATGTAGCTTCTTTGTGTTTGCTAGTGCAAAAAGAAGAGGGATATTGTGATATTTTATGGTGTGTGTGTGTGTGTGTTCAGAGTGTGTTTTTCACTGTACCGGAGAATGTCCATTTCATCTTTGAGTGTTTGAGCCTCTTGGGCCAGGCTGGTCAGTTCCTCATTGCGATGCTGCAGGTCAGATACTTCTCTCTCCAGAGCTTCACTCCTGATGCGCAGGTCATCACGACTGTTGTCCAGTCTACACACACATAGAAACATTTTTGTGATTAATTATGACTGTAGTTTTTAGGCATCAGACAAAGCGTGTGAAACCAAAATAAATGAACAGCAAGCTCCAAAATCTAGTAGAAAGTCTTCTTTGGACTGTATAAAGAGATACTCCAACAAAAGCAGTATGAACTCTTAATACCATTTTAGAACAAACAATTAATATGCAAGTGTCCCAATATATTTGCAAAAATAGTATACGACAAGCTTCCAGACTCAGACTAAGTCTAAATAAAAGAGAATTATAACATTTAATCAACCATTACTGGTCTTGTAATAAATTAAGACTAGGCTTAATCCAGACCCACTAGTCCACTGTTCACACTTGTACAGAATAATACAGTAAAATACTGTATTATACAGGAATATATTGGTGTCATCACTGTGTGTGTGAAGGGTAAGATCTAGGTGGGGCTATTTTTTCAGACACACATTAAGCGTGGTCCTGAATTAGAAAAGATTTTCAATCCATGTCTACTGGTACTAGAACTCAATCCTCCTTTTTGATCTAATATCAAAAAGGAGGCTCTCTAAGGTCTGGTTTGTGGGTCTCAGTGTGGAGCTCTGTGGGGGGGGGGGGGGGGGGGGATGGGGGGGCTGTGTACCTACCTGTAGTTCTCCTCCTGCAGCTGCTCAATCTGGCTCTGCAGAAGCAGCAGCTTTTTGCCTGTGATTGTGGTGGCGGCATCCTGAGGCTCACAGCGACTCAGACGATCCTTCAGGGACTGCAGCTCCGTCTGGAGTAAGGACTTCTCTTCCATCATCGCAGACAACTGCAACACATTCACATACACACACAGACATGATATACAATTTTTCTCACTCTGCTTGGTTTGGTTTCACACAGGCATAAACCTAAACGAACCAAAATGCACACCAATAAACCATGCAAGCACATTGTCTCCTCTGATTGGTCAGAGCTGTCTGGCACAGAAGCCAAAAAGTAAATATAGCAAGAAGATTCTGTGTTTCAGCGCTTATATCTATGCAGTGTGAAGCTGCTATTACACAGAACGCTGAAAATTTGCTGCTGCACTTTTAAACATAGTGCTTGGACTTGCAGCTCAGCAGTGGTAAGGGGAGTTGCGCGGCTGCGAGTAGTGAATGCCGCACATGTGGTGTTTAGTGTGAAACTTTTTAGCATGGGCAGCAGAGACAGTGTTTGATCATAGCTGTGGTAATTAGCGTGATCTGGCTAATATATCAGATTAAACCACATCTTATCAGCAGTTTAGCTCAAATAAAAAGCAGTATATTTGATAACTGGGTCAGACTGAGACCAGATCACACTCTCACCACAAGTGAACCACTCCAGAATTTGTTTGGTACCACCACTTTTAGCAGGTCTCAGTCTGGTTGTTTTGATTGCTGATTGCTGTTTTCACACTTGCTCAATCGAACCACACTAAGTGTACAAATGAACCAGAGTCTGGACCAAATAGTGCTGGTGTAAAAAAAAAAAAAAAAACGCTGTTACACTGTTCTACTAAACGCTTTGTCTTGGTTTGATTCAGGTTCTAGCCAGTGCATTGTGGGTTTGCACGTCCAGATTTATGTAAAACATGTTTTTAAAAGCAGTTTTTATAAGCTAGAACTGGAAGCAGGATTGCAAAATGTGCAGAAACTCTAAAAATTGCAGTCTTAAAAATCCTTCAGTCTTAACAGAAGAGAAAATGTGAGACTTGTGTGTTATTGAGCCCTATATGTACAACAGCTGTTTCTTAATGCAGCCGAACTACTACATTAAGTAAGTTAATTTATTTAATGATCTTCCAGTGTTTAGAAAGCAGTAACTGGTTTGTGATGGGGGTAGTGTGTGTGTGTGTGTGTGTGTGTTGGGGAAGGGGTATCTTGAACACCATAAAGGAATCACAGAGCTGAAAAGGTTAAGACTCCCTGCACTATTCTACTCTATAGCAACCACCTAGCAACCAACTGGGATTTCTTGCAAGCCCCTAGCAACCACAAAACAAAGCCAAAGCAAGCACCTAGCAACCAACTGAGAAACAATTTAAAACGTAACATTTAAAAACACATTTAATTACAACCAATAATTTCTGATCTACTTGTTTATTATTCTCATATAAAACTTCACTCATGCTTTAGCCACACTAGAACCACATAGAACCAGATAAAGAGAATAATCTGACCATTTAGCAATTAGCACCATCAAGAAGCGTTTAGTTTTCAGATCAGCTATCGAGGCTTAAATTATTAATGATGTGCACTAAATAGCCAAATGTATGTGGACACCACTTCTAATGAATGCAGCATTTAGCTACTTTAAGTTGCACACACTTCTGACACAGATGTGCAAAAATGTACATACAGTCTAGTCCCTGTAGAAGAAGTTTTGCCAAATAGAATAGGACTCCCTCGAGCGGATAAACGAACACGCCTAATGCCAGGCTTGAATTAATGAGGTACATAGACCCCAGTATTGAGCTGTGAAGCAGATAATCTGTGTTCTCGGAAACAATGGACTTAAGGATGGAATGAGCTGTGGGTGTGGTGGGTGGAGGGGAGGTAATCAAACAACCTGACCTCTTTTCACTAAATGCAATCAAATCCTTACAGCAATGCTGCTACAAAATCTATAAGAAAGCCTTTACTGGAAAGTAAAGCAGGATAAACGTTTTATACTCAATACTTGTACCAGTATAGTGTATAGTTTCCCTAACTCAGATTAAGACGAAACCTATATTAAATGAAATTTATAACAATTAAGCAACTATACTGGCCTTGTAATAAACCAAGACCAGCCTTATATATATATATAATTTATTTATTTATTTTATATATAGTCCTACTCAATTTTGCATTTGTTTGTTTGCAGTTTATAGGCAGGGACTATATATGCTGCACTCGTTTGTGGTAGATTTTTGTTACATTACTTTATTTTACATACATTTTTTATTTTGTTACACTAATAATATTTTACCAAATCCAGGTATTTTTAAGTTAGAAAAAAGTTAGTTTCTACTGACTGAACTA
The DNA here is from genome assembly GCF_023375975.1 of Astyanax mexicanus. Classification (NCBI taxonomy): domain Eukaryota; kingdom Metazoa; phylum Chordata; class Actinopteri; order Characiformes; family Acestrorhamphidae; genus Astyanax; species Astyanax mexicanus. The sequence continues at coordinate 18,226,239 of NC_064410.1, read as the reverse complement.
TTCTATTGTTTCCATGGTATGAAATTAAACTTTACATTTTATATTTATTTTGTTACAGTAGTATATGCTTAAAATTAATAAAATATATTTTGTTTTTTTATATTTTTTTAGAATAGTACAGAAAAAATATATATACTGTATGTATAATGTATACTGTAATATCTCGGGATCATTGCTCAGCTCTATGTGCAAGTGAACTGTTTTTTTTTTCCTTTAAAAAAGAAACACATAAATCTTAACACTTAATCCAAGAAAAAAAACTTCAGTGAATCTAATCCAACTCTGCAGCAGACAGGACTTCTCTGGGGGTAAAATAAGGAATAAACGTGGCTCTGTATCCCAGACTACTCGGCGGCAGAGCTGTGGGGGTCTGGGGTCAGTGCCAGCTCTCGGATAGACTCCAAAAACGGATACCAATCCATCACACTGAGGTAATCTTTTGAAATGGAGAAGTCTGATCTTTCTGGGATATTCTGTAGCTGAGAACAGACGCTGTAGCTGTGTGGTATCAGTGTAAATCATATTAAAGCCCCTGCAACCCCTTTATGACTAAACAGCAAAGCAGTGAGATAAGACCCCCAGACAATCCAGAGACAGGAGGAGAGACACAAGGGGGAAACTTTAATTTAGTTTAAAGAAAGAAGACAACTGGTTCATTAACTTAAATCACTAATTAATACTAGGAGTAGGACAAAATAACAATATTGTGATATGTATTATTTTCGATACATTATGAATATGTGGCATAAAATACTGCCATTTATTAACTCCCCAAGTTTTGCCCCCAAATAGACTTAATAAAGTTACATTATCTTAATTACTCCACATGGTGGCGCTATCATCAAATGAATAGGGTAAACCTGTGGTGAAGAATGCTGGTTGTTAAATTATGTGAAACTGACACCAATAAATCCATCATTTCTGGGATTTGTTTTTATTTAGTAGTATTTTATTCTCTTCAGTGACAAAGATGCTGTGAAGAATCAGAAAATTGTTTAGTGATATCAAAACTAAACTGTACTGTAAACTGGATTTAGTTTTGATCATCCATATTTAAAGACTTTCTAGTACACTTTGTAAAATTGTCTTTACTGGTAAAGGGGTGGCGACTCCATTTACGAACATAAGCTATTCTTTATAGGCAAATCAGTTCACTTAATCTTCAAATGAGATGAGACAAAATAGGTCAGTTTACCATTCCAGAAAAAAATAATCACTGATAAAATGCACACAGATTAACAGATTATAGTATTTGGATCAATAAAACTTTTTTTGCATGCAACATCTGACAAATGTTATGAGAACTCCCATTCTTATTTCAACCAGTGGCCTCTCTTCTCATTAATAATGTCTCTGTGCACATTGACCCACCTGCTGCTCCAGCTCCCTGCAGCGCTGCGACACATCATCCTTCTCATCCAGCTCCTCACTCAAAAAGTAATACTTCCTTGACTGAAAGTGAGAGCAAAACAGAAAGCACAGAAACAGAGGCATAAGGAGCCAGAGAACCAGCATTTAATATAACAACAAATATAACAATAAAGATTAATAATATATATAATTTCTTACAAAATCTCCAGTAGGTTAAACAGAAACAAACCATCAATAATCAGTAAAACAGTAAAATGGTTCATATGAAACAAACATGAAATACCAGCATAATTACTGCCAGACTAAACAGGCATAAACAAGCCTGAACTAATGAGTTGTTTTATAATTAGTTATCTGAAACAGTTTAAATGATTGGCTTATGTTAGATAATCAGGGTCTTTGTGGATCCCAGCAAATACCATACCTGGTAATCAAAATCTCCGTAAGTGTCCGGACTCCCAGATTCCACAGGCTCTTTGGTCAGCAGCTGAAAGAGTGAACACCCAACAACACACTCAAAACATTACTCATGGCATCCCAAGAACTCCGAGATCACACAGATCACATGATTCAGATCCATCTTAGAAAAATTCTCTTAGTAAAGAAGTCTTTAGATGTTTGGCCTGCAGGGTATGCGGCTCATGAAGACTAAAATAGACACTTGAAAATGAATGCATCCCTTATAAATGTTACACTGTCCCATTAAAATTAGGGAGGCATCGAATATTTGGCTACCCAGAAAAAAGAAATGGTAAAAAGAGCCTTTTCAGTGAATAAATGACTGAATAATTTATATTTCACAATGACTTGCTTTTAATAATAAACAAGACAAAACATATTCTGAATCCAGCCTTTGTGCCAAATGTTTTATTTTGGTTTCATTTCGTTCTATCCGTAGTCCAAACATGATACGTTAACTGCAGTCAAGCAATCTGCCCCTGTTCATCATATTGAGAGACTTCCTTTAATTACTATTCTCTAACTAACTCTATTGACTGTTGTGTCCTGATGTTGCCCAGCCTGGCTCTCCGGCGCTGTCCTGCTTCATGCTGTGAAGCAGTCCTGCTCTACAACCCTTCCTGATCCATTTCTGCCACATCACAACTCCCCATTATCCCTTCAACACTAACACTAAGCATGTGCTTAGCATCACCTATTCATACTCATAACTCTGAACCTGTTTCTACATTAACTTTAGCTCCCAGTTATCTTTCTGTACTGTTGTTCTGTTAATTGTTTGTGCTGTCTAGGGCAACCAAAGGCGGATGGGTTCCTCTTACTGAGTCTTGGTTTCTCTTAAGGTTTCTTCCTCTTAGTGTATGGAACTTTTTTTTCTGGCCAGTGTTCCTTATAAGAAGCTTGGATCTGTATTTCTGTAAAGTTGCTTTGTGCTATGTAAATACATTTCTTTTGAATTAAATTGTGCCTATTGCTCTCCCATTGCTGAGAAAATCTTCATTAAAAGGCACTCACTGATCAATAAAGTCTGGGAAGTGTTGGCTTTAAAGAATTCAGCATTTGTAAACAAATGGATAAATAAATAAATATCTGACCTTTTACATTTATTTTATAATTCTATTTAGCACCATATCAAAATGTCTGTAGCAAATTGGTCTGGAAATGTAAGCATAGGGGGCTGAGCTGTGCAGCTGTGGGGTGATTAAGTTTTTGGAGGACTTAAAGAACTAATGCTCTCCTGGTAATCAAGTGCAGTCAAAATCTCCCTCACAACAAAGAATAAAGCATACCTCTTGGATAGCTGTCATGACAACATGCTGGACAGACTCCTCCAAGGTCATTATCTGCTGAATGTGCTCTGCAGGAGGAACAGAAGAAGAAACAGTTCCAGTAGTTAGTGCACAGTTCCACTCTTCAAATAAACCCACATCAGAAAGACTGGGTCAGTATGAAAAAGGCAAATACTGAAAAAACGGGTTTCAGAAAGTAAGAACCCAAACATGTATTACACGATTTATCCTGCTTCATTTTATTTATTAAAGTACATGCATTTTTTAAAAAGAAAACAGGACACAAATGGTCATGCCCTTCCTTCCCACATTACTAAGCATACGTTTTGGCATTGAGGATACCAATTGATGAAGTCTTTCAGGCGGTATTGTGTCACGCTTCTCCTGAAAACCCGTCTTAAGGTGCAATAGTATGAGGTTGTTGTGTGGAGAAATTTTAAATGAAAAATGTGCCAAAAACTCATTACTGTACCCTCTTCTTCCACAGCAAGGCCTATGTAATGATGGAGGCATGCAGTTTTTCATTGTCTTTTTCAATAATACATGATCATTCCTGTAAAATATATGGTCTGGAAAGAAGTAGATGTTGCTCTAAGATTTCTGGACATGGTGAACATGAGGCTTGTGTTGTGTACAGTAAGGTTGTGAGTGGTATTAGTGAATATACACTGCTCAAAAAAATAAAGGGAACACTCAAATAACACAATATAACTCCAAGTAAATCAAACTTCTGTGAAATTAAACTGTCCACTTAGGAAGCAACACTGATTGACAATCAATTTCACCTGCTGTTGCGCAAATGGAATAGACAACAGGTGGAAATTATTGGCAATTAGCAAGACACACTCAAAAAAGGAGTGGTTCTGCAGGTGGGGACCACAGACCACTTCTCAGAACCTATGCTGTCTGGCTGATGTTTTGGTCAGTTTTGAATGTTGGTGGTGCTTTCACACTCGTGGTAGCATGAGACGGACTCTACAACCCACACAAGTGGCTCAGGTAGTGCAGCTCATCCAGGATGGCACATCAATGCAAGCTGTGGCAAGAAGGTTTGCTGTGTCTGTCAGCGTAGTGTCCAGAGGCTGGAGGCGCTACCAGGGGACAGGCCAGTACACCAGGAGACGTGGAGGAGGCCGTAGGAGGGCAACAACCCAGCAGCAGGACCGCTACCTCCGCCTTTGTGCAAGAAGGTGCTCACAGCCCAACACCGTGCAGGACGCTTGGCATTTGCCAGAGAACACCAGGATTGGCAAATTCGCCACTGGGGCCTTGTGCTCTTCACAGATGAAAGCAGGTTCACACTGAGCACATGACAGACGTGACAGAGTCTGGAGACGCCGTGGAGAGCGGTCTGCTGCCTGCAACATCCTTCAGTATGACCGGTTTGGCAGTGGGTCAGTAATGGTGTGGGGTGGCATTTCTTTGGAGGGCCGCACAGCCCTCCATGTGCTCACCAGAGGTAGCCTGACTGCCATTAGGTACCGAGATGAGATCCTCAGACCCCTTGTGAGACCATATGCTGGTGCGGTTGGCCCTGGGTTCCTCCTAATGCAGGACAATGCTAGACCTCATGTGGCTGGAGTGTGTCAGCAGTTCCTGCAAGATGAAGGCATTGAAGCTATGGACTGGCCCGCCCGTTCCCCAGACCTGAATCCGATTGAGCACATCTGGGACATCATGTCTCGCTCCATCCACCAACGTCACGTTGCACCACAGACTGTCCAGGAGTTGGCGGATGCTTTAGTCCAGGTCTGGGAGGAGATCCCTCAGGAGACCATCCGCCACCTCATCAGGAGCATGCCCAGGCGTTGTAGGGAGGTCATACAGGCACGTGTAGGCCACACACAATACTGAGCCTCATTTTGACTTGTTTTAAGGACATTACATTAAAGTTGGATCAGCCTGTAGTGTGTTTTTTCACTTTAATTTTGTGTGTGGCTCCAAATCCAGGCCTCCATTGGTTAATAAATTTGATTTCCATTGATGATTTTTGTGTGATTTTGTTGTCAGCACATTCAACTTTGTACAGAACAAAGTATTCAATGAGAATATTTCATTCATTCAGATCTAGGATGTGTTATTTGAGTGTTCCCTTTATTTTTTTGAGCAGTGTAGTATCTCTGTATTGTAGAGCTTGTTGGTGATAAAGGTCATAGTGAACATAAGGCTTGTGTTGTGTACCGTAAAGTTTTAAGTGATATTAGTAGAGCTTGTGGGTGATAAGTGACGTCTATTGATTTATTTGATTTCCTTTTGGCCTCCTTTAGGCCCTGCCTAAAAAAGACCTTTGACTTGAACTCTACTGCTTAATGTACATAATTATTTGTAAGTCGCTTTGGAAAAAAAAGTGTCTGCAAAATGTATTGTAATTTAATGATAGAGGTGTGTAAAGTAAACTCTTGTTCATGTGTTTGTTTCAGTTATTGATACAGAGATACAGGGGTTCTGCTTACCCTTTACACACTGAATGGTTTAATGATATTATGGGCTGTAGAGCGAAAAATATGCTTATTTCTTCCCATCTTTATTTAAAGAACTTTGTTTTTAAATAATTTTTCATCATCTTTACTCCTCAGTTTTTGGTGATACCGATTTTGTACCAAATTGTGATTAAAACCATTGTTTTGAAATCACATTATTACTGATGTGGCTGGCTGTACAGTTCCACAGTATCTCAGCTTACCTTGCTTCTTCTCGCAGCTCACTGCACAGCCCAGAACCAACTGCACCAGCCGGCCCAACTCCACCACATCCCCCATCTCCCCAATCAGAGAAATATCTGGAACATGTTCATCTGCTACCTGCTGTCCCAACACCTGCAATATAACAGACACAAAAAGAGTGATCCAAAACCACAGCAGAATTACAGTATTCACCATTAATCTTTCAGCTTGTGATCACCACACTCACATCATGGTAATACTCCATCATACTCTGCAGAATCTTCTTCAGGTTGCTGACCTGAGAACAGACACAGTAAAATCATATTACGACATTTTTCTGTCCAGGGTCTTTATCTAGCACCAAAACGCTCACAGTTCTCATGATGTGCAAAACTGTTGGACTGATTAAAACTGTATTTATCTAAATAAATTTTCACCTGCCTAATTCTCATTATTTTTAAGCTACATCTAAGGATGCTTTTTTCTGTAAATGACATGCTATGCAACGGTAATTTCTCTGGTACCTTGAGCCTCCAGTTGTCTCCACTCTCCTCCTTTATCCTCCCCAGCCATGTCTCATTAAACCAGGACGGGTCTCTGAAAGGACAGGAGAAAACGCTGAACACAGGAACAAGACTTTCTGACACCACTGCACTCAATCACTGCAATTTATCTCATATGTAAGTAAATCCTGAGAGCATGCACTGAGCTGAAACAGACTAAAAGAACAGCAGGAATTTCAATGACAGGACAATCCAGCTTGTGTTTGTGGCTAAATGCTACATACCAATGATAAGGGCTGATTACTCACCCACTCACCCACATGGATACAGACAGCTTTTAGTTTGCCCTCCAGGACCTACGTGCAATCATCTAGTTTTCGATTTCAATACATTTTCGATGTGACGTACCTAAACCTTACTGAAACATAGGCATTCTAAACCCCCAAAGACTTACTAAATGTTTAGTAAAAGTTACTGCTTCATTACTACATGTGGTGGTGCTAATCAAATAAAGAGTAAACCTGTGAGAAAGAATATTTGTTGTGATATTCTGTGTAACTGACACCAATAAATCCATAATTCCTTGTTTTTGCTTATTTATTTTATCCTCTTCAGTAACATATACGCCGTGAAGTATCAAAGAGAATTGTCTTGCGATTTATCGATAGCTGGCAATAAGTCTTTCACATCTCAGAGGAGGAATTTTTTAGACAAGCTGTCCATGCTCAAAAACCATTAAAGGGTTTTTGTACATATACAGCTTGTTTAAGATCATGCCACAGCATCTCAATCAAGACTTTGACTAGGCCACTCCAAAAGCTTAATTTTGTTTTTTTAAGCCATTCAGAGGTGGACTTGTTTGTCCAGAAAGGCCCTGAAGCAGCAAAGCAGGCCCAGACCATCACATTCACATTCACAACCACCACGTTTTACGTTCAGTATGACATTCTTTTATTGAAATTATGTGTTAGTAAAATTATGTGTCCTGGGGATCATCCGGAAGTTTTTTGGCAAATGTGATTCTGATTCATATCATGATATCATCGTTATCATGGGAAATGTATCGTAATAATATTGGTTTATGAGCTGCTCTGTGATTCCCACCCCTTAACTGAACAATTTACCTTTAACTACAATAACAGATGCTTTATTTTAATAACAGACACTGCATTTTTCTTTGGTACTCAGTAACTCTGTTGGCTTGATCTTCAGGCTCCCCTACATGTTGCTTCCAAGTCACAGACTGGACAGGACACACTGTGTGAAACTTATTAACAGTAGGGAAGGACAATGATAACAGCAATTGCTTTAGTGTATTTTTAAAGATAATGGCAGTTTTACAGCATTTTTATGCAATTATTTATTTGTTTAAGAGGGCTGAACTTCGTGTTAAATTGACAAAAAAAAAATCTATGGACACACCCTCAATAATTTTTTAAGTAGAGACATTAAATGTGAATGAGCCGGTATTATACCAAAGCAACTGTTTTGTTATTATTATTTGTTTTAGATTATATTTACACCAAACACAGGCCTGTCATGATAATTATGTTGTTAGAGGCTAACTGTACAATATATGGACGCTTTTTGTTTACCATAATATTGCCCATTATGTTTTTCTTAGCGAGGAAAGCACAATAACATGAATGGCCAATTTTATTTATTTGATTTTATTTTTTTGGGATATTTAAAAAGTATTGAATTTAATTTTTTATTGAAATTTTAACTGTAATTTTATTATTAGGATATTTAACTATTCTTTATTTTAGTGGTATTAACTGTTCCTAAAAGGACACTAATATTGTTTATAACTTTTCTAGGACAGTATATTGTCCAAACCAAAATAGTTGTAGTAATGGGCATAATTAACAATGCCTTTTTTTTCATTTAGTGATTATTTGACTAGTTTGACCAAGTAAGCAATCATGGAAAAAGTGACTGGTTGGAGCTTATGTACCAATTCAATGGCACTTACATTTTGTGCAGTACGTGAGCGATGGCCACTCCACTGGTGAGATCTCGCTTGCTTGAACATGACGGCACCTGAAAGATCTGCAACTGCAAAAGAAAAGAAGATGGAATTGGAGAAGATTTATTATAGACCAGAGATATTCTGCTATATTCTGATATGACGCACTTGTAAGCAGAGATTGATAGTAACAAGGTAGAAGTACTTCACTACTGTATGTAAGTACTAAAATGCTGTATCTGTGCTTTACTGGAGTATTTTTTTTTCTTCACTACATATTGTCCATAAAAGAGATTTATGCATTAAACTGGTTAAATAAATAAACAGATATATAGAAACAAATGGCCTTTCATTCCATATTTTCACATAAAAGAGACAAGATAAAGGCAACTTTCTTCCAGTAGCAAGTATAAAAGGCAACAGGGGCTCAACATTCTTGGTGTTAACAACCTATTGAAATATATGCAGGAGCTTGCCATGCCCCCAATTGATTTTAGGACCTTTGTTCAGTTGCGTAATGCCTGAAAGCCACCGAGCAGGAGACTTTGGCATGTGTCCACGCAGACACGCTGGAGTCATCAGCAGTACACTGTAGATTAGAGATTTGAAGTCCCTGAACATATTAAATATGGAGAAAATATGTATATTGCCAAAAGTATTTCCTTGCCTCCCTCCGCACACATGAATTGTATAAAATTCCATTATTAATCCATAGGGTTAATATAATATCGGCCCAACCTTCACAGCTATAACAGCTTCAACTCTTCTGGAAAAGCTTTCCACTTTTCCTGCAAAGTTGGGAGCATGAAGTTTTCCTAAATCTATTGGTATGGTAAAGCATTAAAGAGTTCTTTTCACTGGAACTAAGGGGAAGAGCCCTACTCCTGAAAAAAAAAAAAACACACCATAACCCACAATGCAGTCAGACAAGAACCATTCTCCTGGCAGCAGCCAAACCCAGACTCGAATTATCAATATACTGATAATTATCAGTATACTGATATTGCACTGCTTTACACTACTGCATTTGTTTCCAGTCACTTTTACTTTGTTATACCCTAATATAACTGACAGTTGGCTGTGGAATATGTATATTTTATACACCTGAGTTTAATGAGCTGGATGGGTAAGTGAATACATTTGGCAATATAGTATAAGTTCTCTCACTTCTCTCTAGTTGAGTAAAATACAAACAGTCTCTCTTAAACCCCCTAAATTCATTTATCTATTTAGTTATATTTTTAATTATCTATTTAACTCGGTTTAGTTCTCTGTTTAACTCGGTATATTTAAGTTTGTTTATCTGTTTAACTCGCTTCTTTTACCTGTTCACGTATGTTTATTTCTCTGATTAACTCGGTTTACTTTTTCTGTTAACTCGGTTTAATGTTCTTTTTTACTCGGTTTATTTATCTGTTTAATTCTGCTTATTTCGGTTTATTTATCCGTGCTGGAGTGTTTCCACCTGTTCGGCTGGGGCTCAGTTAGCGCGGCTAGGCTAGTCGCAGTCCCGCACTCAGAGCCGGACTCGGCGGGTCTTACCCAGCTCAGCAGCGAGTCACACAGCTCGGCCTTGTCCAGACTCATGGCGGGCGGTGTGTGGAGCCGGCGGGTCCGGCGGTTTGGCTCTCCGGGCGGGTTGTCGGTGTTCGGGTCCGCGGCTGCTGTTTCTGTTGCTCGGAGCGCTCCACTCTCACAGCGCGACCCGCTACGTCATCACGGCGGCCTCTCCTCTTCTCGCGAGTTTTCACTGAGAGCGCGCGCGCTGTCATAGTAACGGACTGACTTCTGTAGTTTATGTATTATTTACCCTATTTATCTATTTTTATTTATCTATTTACCCTACCTTACTACTATATTAATCTATTTACTCTATCACTCTATTTATCTGCTCAATGTCCATTTGTTTAGTATTGTGGTATGAAAAAGTTTGGGCACCCCTGATAAACATCTCCAGTTCAGTCAGGTTTGATGGTTTCTGATCATGAACGGCTCTCTTTAAATCACACCACAGGTTTTCAATAATATTCAGGTTTGGGGACTGAGATGATCATTCCAGAATGTTGTACTTGTTCCTCTGAATGAATGCTTTAGTAGATTTTGAGCAGTGTTTAGTGTTTATGGTTGTTGTCTTGTTAAAGTATCCAGCCCCGGCATAACTTCAACTTTCTCACTGATTCTTGAACATTGTTCTCAAGAATCTGCTGATATTGACTGGAATCCATGCGACCCTCAACTTTAACAAGATTCCCAGTACCTGCACTGGTCACACAGCCCCACAGTATGATAAAACCACCACACCGTCTGCAGCAAGATGATGTTTGATGTTGTAGGTGTTTGTAGTTGGTCTGTGGGTTGACTATGACTGTTTTCAGCATCCTTCTCCTCTGATTATCTGAGATTTTCCTGTTCTGCCACTTCTGGCCTTAACTAGAGCTGTGTCTGTGGTCTTCCATTTCCTCACTTTGTTTCTCACAGTGGAAACTGAGAGCTGAAATCTCTGAGATTTGAGCTTTTTGTATCCTTTTTTGTATCCATGTTGCCACTCTTCAAAAAAGATGCAAAGAGGAGAACACTAACTCTTTCTAATAACTGGATTCACCTGTGTATGTAGGTTAAGGGCCAATGAATTTACCAAACAAATTTTGTGTTTCAATAATTAGTGCTAAAGGGATTACAATTAATAAAATTACAAGGATGCCCAAATTTAAGCACCTGCCTATTGTTTTTTAAAGAGTTATTGCACACTACTTGTAAATCCTATAAACTTAATTTCACTTCTCATATATCACTGCGTTCCTCTGCTATATGGTATATTTAAACTAAAACTGTTGACCCGAACAGTCAATGATTTATACAACAGCAATGACTATGACTTTTACATGCCATTTACAATGACCTTCATATAAAACACTGTTTATTCTTTTAATATTTAGTCGGAATTAATGTTTATTTATGTTAATGCATGTTAATGATTTTCTTTTTTAATTTAATACAAATTTATTTCTGGGCTTTTTGCCATGTCCACAGTGCTGCCTGGTTTAGTAAAAGGTTAAATAGCTGTTTGTTAAACAATTTAGACATTTCAACTAATAATTTAGCTATTTACATGAAAGTATCAAGATATTTAAATGTGGCCAATAATTCCCTGTCCACCTTCATTAATTCACCAATAATCCACATTAAAACCACTTAATATTTCTTATATAGTCTTGATACTTATCTGAGGTAAAGCCTAACCTGTCAATCCTGCCGCTGTAAAATGTCATAGGAAATAAAATAATTTTAGAAAATCAAAATGTAGAAAATGTATATATCTAAAACTAAATGACCACAATATGTAAATCAAGGTTCGCACATTAATACTTTAGCAAACGGACTCAAATTGTAGTGAGCAAAGATAAGTTTGGTCACTAGATGGGGCTATTTCACAAACTATCCAGCTTAATCCACCACAACTAGTAACAGACATAAAAGCAATCTGACATGCCAGTATAGAAATCCTGAATACTTCTTAAACACATTAGATAGGCTATTATTATATGTAAAATAATAGTAATAGCAACAGTGAGTTGAATGGGATATTTATTCTATTCTCTGCTGAAAAGCAGATCACGACCGGATTCTGATGGTATCTGGTTAAGATGTTTAAAGCTGGTCATTGATGGTCAAGATGTTTATCCATGTGAAAACTTGCGTGTTAGAAAATGTTGTTTTTCTAACCTTTTTAAATGGCAACACTGCTGCAACTTCACTTGTATCAATTTTTTTATTTTTAGTTTTGGGACTGTTTATAAATTTAATTATAATGTTAACTAAATTTTATATTCATGAATGTAAAGTTAAAAATAGCCACTATGATCGGGACCAGTCATGCAGCTTACAATCAGCTGCCGGAGCCCCGAAAGAGCACAATTGTTCTTGCTCTCTCTGTGTGGGTAGATAGCGCTCTTTCCCTTTATCACTTCATCAGCAGCAGCTCTAAAACAGGAGGTGGCTGACTTCACATGTGCTGGAGGAGGCATGGGCTAGTCTTCACCCTCCTTGTGTTGTGGCATCTCTAGTGATGGAGGATGTACAGCTGAGCAGCTGGTGGGACAATTGGCCCAGCTAAATTGGGAGAAAATGGGAAAAAAATTGAAATAAAGAAAGTAAAAAGAAAATCCCACTGTTTGTGGTCTTTGAAATTTATATCAACATGTATATGCAAACTGTACTTGGATTGACAAATAGAAAGACTGTAAATATGTATAAGTATGTTTATGCCTGTTGTTATGTTGTGCTCTTGATTGGATTGTTCGTGTGAATTTTTATTTAATAAAATATTAAAAAACTGCTGCAGACAGCACAAAAAAAGTTTTGGGACTGTTACTTTTAATGTTTGCATAATATATCTATTCATCTAGCTGCAAACCCTATTTGTGAGGAATGTTCTAATAACCTTGTGATGCAAACCATTATTACATCACACATTTTCAGAATGTCCCTGGAACATTATTTTTGTAACGTTACAGAATAACCTTTCTTGAACCTTTTCAAAACATTGTTAAACGTTTTAATAACAATTTCTGTCCAACCAGCCGAAGAATTGTACTAAATGAAGGATAATAAAAATAATTTGAAATGCTAGCAAAGAAATATCAAACAATTATTGAACACAATTGGCCAATGATATTACATAGGCATATCGTTATATGTAATAGAATGGTAAAAATAACAGTAAATAGAACAAGCCAAAATATTAATATTAATAGTGTGTTAATGCACAATGATTCATCTGGAAATTTTCCCAAAAGCATGAATCATTTTACCATTTTTTCCATGTGTTAATGCCCCCTTTTACAGAGTCTGGTGACATATTAGCACTTTTAGAGGTTTTCAGTGATATACACAGGGCATTGCTACTGCGTACACACACACACACACACACACACACACACACACACACACACACACAAAAACACACATTTATCTTTTTGTCTTCATTTTGAGTATTCTGCATTGATGTTGATTTAACTGGTAGATGAACATAATTCACAGATGATTTTTTTATTAATTAAAAGCCCAAATTAAATTAAAAAATGCCTGTAAATGTGAGGTTGTGAGGCAGCTGAAGAGGCGGGGCTGCAGTGGGATGAAATGAAAATAAAAGTAAACCTGGGAAAATAACCACGACCCAATATAAACATGTTTAACATTCACTTTCAGATTCAGTATTTTGTGCACAAATCATGTTGCTGGGCTATTTTTAGAAGGTTCTTCCCACTCCTGTCCTTCCTGTCCAGATTCCCGTAAGCAGCGTTCGACACCCAGCTGCCAGCGTTTCCCAGAGGGCGGTGAGGAGCGGTGAGGATGGCAGGTCTTGGTGTCGGAATGCCTTGAGGAAGTCATGCAGATGCACACGTACAACTCAGCCTACAGCCTTCTACCCTCCGTCCCTCGCTCTGTCTCTGACCTGCCCTGTCCTTCCGTCTGTGTCTGATCTGATCCAGATAGACTGGCAAATTCCAGTTCCAGCCCTCTACCTGCCCTTCCCCTGGCTCCTCCCCCTACTACCTGCTCAGGAGCACACCTGTACAACGTCACTTTCACTTCCTGTCCCTCCCATCCGGCCATTACGTGCACTTATTACCATATTTGTGCAGGAACCTGATTCTCTGTTTGTTTACTGACTGTCTCTCTCTCTCTCTCTCTCTCTCTCTCTCTCTCTCTCTATTATCTATTATCTCTTATCTATTTGATCAATGTGGTCTGAATAATACTCTCTACAGATAAGAAGTAAAAAAGTTCTTTGTTGTCATTCTTATTATTAAACAGGGCTGTAAATACAGATTGTAGTTACTTCAAGGAACTGGTGCTAAAGGTCTGGCCTGAATATATCAGGACCAGGCGTGTCAACATTAACACATGCAATTCACCTGGAAACTTTAACATGTTCATTTATTTTAACATGAATTAATCATGTGACAAAGTTTACAGAGCTGGTGACACATTTGTGTTTTATTTAGTTTTATTTGTCACTTGCAGAGTGTAGATTACATTTTATTTAAGCTAATGTTTTGGGATTTGGATAATGGGTAAATGGACAAAGCATGCGGAAGAATCATTTTAAACTGGGTGGGTGTGATGCGGTCTCCTTTCAGAGCAAAAAAATCAGTTTCCAGGTTATGTTCAGTCAGAGAGAGCGAATGTGCTCAGTCAGAAACTGCTGAGGGAAATGTCTTTAGAGGATGTAAGAGAGTTATTATATACGGTTGTCAGTTTTGTCAGTATAAATGAATGAGCTACTGAGGTCTGAGTTTCTTCTTCTGAAGTCTCCATTGCTCCACCAGCTGCTCACGTTCAGTAAAACTGAGCCGGATCCTCTTTTAGAGGTTGTATATGTGACGTAAGTATGTAAAGACATGTGACGAGGCCAGAATAACTCCCGCGAAAAGCGACCCATCACCCCAGTTTTTAGAATGAATATATGAGGCTTAGCAGGGATGATTGTTCCAGCACACTGGTACCATTAAACACAATAGTTTATCCCTTCTCCACTCAGAAATGCTTTTGGTTTCAGTTTAGAAACAAAATAATACAAAATAATAATTATGCTGAAACTTTGTGTCTCTCTCCATTTCTCTCTCTCTCTATCTCTCTCTTACACACACACAGAAACACACACACACACTCCCAACCATGTTTTTTAATGACAATACCCACGTACCAGCTAAGATCCCCATCACACATTGCTACCAGTTCTTATAACGTGAAGGCTTAACAATACAATACATATCACGACACAAGGGTTTTGAATTAATATATCACAATTTTTTTTTCATCCAATCAGAAAAATAGACTCCAATGACAGGGTACAAGACTGTCTAGTGGGTGGGGTTTAACCCCTTATCTCATATTTGCACGTTACTTTCTGTTCCTCTGCACCATAACACTTTGGCCCTTAACCCACTTAACCCCATTAGCCTCATATGAAGACACTGCCTGTATCCTCTAGTGGTCACATGACAACATTACAATCAATTGATTGAAAACAAGAGGTAGGAATCCCAGTCAAAAGTTTCTACAGCCAGTCCAGACAGAAACATGGGCCAGGCTTCAGATTTTACACTTAGAACAACAATTAAAAATCTATACTGTGTTTTTCAAAATTAATACATTATTGCAATTTTTTTTTTTTTGATAATTCAGTATTCTTACACCCTTAGTGAAGGCTAGCCATGGACCCTTGAGAAAGGCCCTTAAACCTCACTGCTCCCTGGGCACTGCACCCACAATCAGACTTCACTCCAACTCCCATAATTCACCTTCACCCACTATCAGACCTCACTCCAACTACCATAATTCACCTGCACCCACAATCAGATCTCACTCCAACTACCATAATTCACCTGCACCCACTATCAGACCTCACTCCAACTCCCATAATTCACCTGCACCCACTATCAGACCTCACTCCAACTCCCATAATTCACCTGCACCCACTATCAGTCCTCACTCCATCTCCCATAATTCACCTGCACCCAATATCAGACCCTCACTCCAACTCCCATAATTCACCAGCACCCACTATCAGCCCTCACTCCAACTCCCATAATTCACCTGCACCCGCTATCAGCCCTCACTCCAACTCCCATAATTCACCTGCACCCACTATCAGACCTCACTCCAACTCCCACAACTCCTACTATTCCCATAGTAAAACATTTTATGATTATTTTACATACTGCTGTCCCGTGACTTTTGGTATGTGAGTATCTAGTCAAGGCTTGCTTATCTCTGGTCCTTCAGTAGATGAATGCTCTGGGCTTTACTCTATAGAATCCCTCCCACCGTCAGCAGGGGGTTATAATACTCCAGCCACCCCCCAGTCCTGCTTTTACATCCGACCAGAACTGTTACTCACCCGCTGAGGATCTGTGACTAATGCGTTTGGAGGAAGGAGGGAATGGGGATTTTGGACGAGAGAGTAAGAATAGAGAGCAGAGCTGGTTTATTTTCCTCTTCCCCTCACCAGTTCCCCTTTTTACTTCTTCCCTGTTTCCTCTCGCCCTCCTCATGTGTGCCATGTTCTTTTTTCTTTAACAATTCTAATGCCAAGTTCAGAGACCCAGCAGTACAGGACATATATATACCCTGTTTTTATAAATAAACTATTTCAATCATTTAGTAGAAATAGTTTTCTTTTATACGATTTCTATTACTATTATATTTAATATTATTATTAATATTATTATAAATATTTATATATTAATAATAATATAAACTAAAGCCCTAGTTACTGATAACGTGTCCCATATGTTTTCATTAATGTGTACTAGGTAGTATATTTTAGTACCTATTAATATTACATACATACTATTTCACATTTAATAGCACACCCTATTTAATTTTTGTTGTGCAGAGTGTTTAAATATAGTTTTATTAGATTTACAGAAAGTGTGCAATAATTCTTTAAACAAAATTAGGCAGGTACATAAATTTGGGCACCCTTATCATTTTATTAATTTAAATATCTTTAGCACTAATTACTGGGAAAAAAAAATTGGTAAGCTCATTGGCCCTTGACCTACATACACAGGTGAATCCAATTATGAGAAATGGTTAAGGTGGCCAGTTGCAAGTTTTTCTGCTGTCAGTTTCCACTGTGAGGAACACAGTGAGGAAATGGAAGATCACAGGCACAGATCTAGTTAAGGCCTGAAGTGGCAGGTGCAGAAGAAGCCTTTTCTGTGCATAAGCCTCAAAAAGTCACTTGAGGTATGCTAAAGCTAAAGCACATTTGAATAATCCAGCTTTGTTTTGGAATAAGGTTCTGTGGACTGATGAAACTAAAATTGAGTTATTTGGAGTACGGTGTGTATGGTGGAAAAAGAACGCAGCATTCCAAGATAAACACTTGCTGCCCACAGTAAAATTTTGTGGTGGTTCCATCATGCTGTGGGGCTGTGTGATCAGTGCAGATACTGAAGAGGAACAAGTACAACATTCTGGAATGATCATGTCAGTCCCCAGAACTTAATATTATTGTAAATCTGTGGTGTGATTTAAAGAGGGCTGTTCATGATCAGAAACCATCAAACCTGACTGAACTGGAGATGTTTTATAAAGAAGAATGATCCAAAATACCTTCAACCAGAAGCCAGACTCTCATTGGAAGCTATAGGAAGAGTTTAGAAGCTGTTGTTTCTGCAAAAGGAGGATCTGCTAAATATTGATGTGATTTTTCTGTTGATGTGCCCAAATTTATGCACCTGCCTAATTTATAAACTTATAAATCTATAAACTTAATTTCACTTCTCAAATATCACTGTGTTCATCTGCTATATGATATATTTAACTGAAATTGCTGATCTGAACAACCAATGATTTATAAAGAAGAACCATGATCAGGGGTTCCCAAACATTTTTACACCACTGTAACTGGGGTCACACCAGATACTGAAAGCTAAGGTTTACATACTTTTGCCTCTCATATATACGTGATACTGGATCATTTTCCTCAGTAAATACATTACCAAGTATAATAAAAAAACTGTCTTTGTTAAACTGGGTTCTCTTTATCTACTCTTAGGACTGAAATCTGATGATGTTTTAAAGGGTTGACAAACTTTCAAGCACAATATCTGAATACTTTGACTTTTACTTACTTTCCTCTGTAAAAAAAACTGTAATTACATTAGTTAGCTATTTGATTAGCATTATATCAATGACATAAAATGCTCTCCGAATTCATATTCTATTCAGAATATTTTCTGGAACTGTACTGTACTGTATATCATTTTAGGAAATGTATATATCACGACAATTATATATTACATAGTATGTGACCAATGTGTGACCCCACATCCTGGTATAGGATAAGAAAACAGCTGTGTGTGTGTGTGTGTGTGTGTGTGTGTTCTCACAGACTGGTTTATTTTAATCACTCCACCGCCATCAGTGTATCAAAGCAAACATAATTTACTGTGGTTTGTTAAAGGCTTTGCTTAAATACAGCCAGTGTACTTTCATCTCTCCAGGAATGAGTTTGCGGTCGCGGCCATACGTTAGCAATCCTGAGTCACTGTTCTCTCCGCACCGCCGCGTCCTCTCATCTCGCCTCCCGTTACATAACTCCAGCGACAAACTCAAAGGCGTTCTGGTGTAAGTGACCGCTGAGGCCTGTGTTTATTTATCTTTTAAAAAGTCCACTTCCTTCAACAGCACCTGCACTGGCTGGGGTCCTGAGTGAGTCAACGGGCGCTATTTAGCAGCTAACATGCTATAAAGCTGTTAACGGCCATGCCCTCTGCAGGCAGGAAACAGCGTCTGGCGGGCCGAGAAGTGGTCAGTGTTTGTGTGCAGCTGTGGTGGCCGGATGCCCCAGTTGGCTGCTTGTGCCAGGTTCAGGTTTTAGTTTAGCACACCAAAAATGGCCATTGGCAAACCAATTTTTGTGTTGGCATGTTTGTGTAGTCTCTGCATGCACACCTGTATCCTGGCCTAGCCTCGTCATGTTTGTGCAGTCTGCACACCTGTAGCCTAGCCTAGCCCACATGAGCTCACGTCTGGAGGTGAGGTGTTGAGAACATGTTACCTCAGTAGGATTCTCTCCCTCATCCCTCATTATTCCTTCATCCTTTGGGGTTTTTCCACATTTTTCTTCAGAGTTGTGTTATTTTCCAAATGCTTTGGCTGATGCCTTGAAACCACACACACACACATTGCTGCCAACATTCCAAAGGCTTCCGGGCACAGAGCGGCGTTGGGTGTGTCCTCACATACTGAAGACCTGAAGAACTTTCTGTATTAGATAAAACTCAATGATGGTGTTTACTCTGAACTGAGAAGTCTGAAGTCTAAATCACTGCAAACTAAACATCCTAGTAATCCTGGCCTTTGTTCACATATCTTATTTCACACTGTTGGTAAGCAATATTCTAATCAGGCTAAATACCTGAAAGTAATTATTTATTATATCAATATTAATTCATTTTATAGCTAAATTATCTAACATTATATTATCTAGCAAATAGTGCCAGTACAGGTGGTATGAGATGAGTGAAACAGTAACAATAACATTGTTTAAAGTCCATTTCTGACTGGATTGTGCCCTCGGGCAAGGTGCTTAGCCCTCTACTGCTCAAGGTAATGCTACTACTTCCCTGGCATCTACTCTGAATATACGTGATTATATAGCAAAAACAGCACAAACAGAATACTAAGAGCACCTGCTAGCTAAAGCACAAAAACAGTTTGAGCTAACAGTAATTTTATTTTCATATTTATGTCAGAATATTCCTCGTAAATTTGGAGAACGTTTGATGTTACAAAGTTTGAAGTTTTATGTTAAGCAAACCATATCCTACTACTAGTTCTTCTGTACTTAACAGGTTTTGGAATCGATGATGTTATCATTACTGTTACTGAGTGCTGATTGGTATTTGAGATAACTAGTTCCATAAAGCAGTTTGCCAAACTGATTTCACAAATGTAGACACTGTGTGAAAGCTTAAAGACCTTAAGTTGTCATTTAAGAGAGCATAAAATGAGGAAGGTTTCCTGGTAAGAAAATCATTAAGGTATAACTTATCTTAAAAAGATGCTAAAACAGCTTTAAAAATGAACCAGGCTCAGGGGTCTCAGTCAAGTATGTGTGTGGGGAGTGTGTGGATTGCCCACTGAACATTTGGGCAGTGTCAGGTCCCAATCAGTGTCAAAACATGCACCTAATCTGTGTTGTTCAATATATAATCTTATCTCAGTTAAATGTTAAATGTTGTCCTCTATTCTTTTGTGACCTTCTGGATGAGTTGTTCATGCCCTTTTGGGATAATTTTGGTTGACTGGCCACTACTGGGAAGGTTCATCAGTGTTCTATGTTTTCTTTATTTGCTCTCACTGTGGTCCGCTGAAGTCCCAACGCTTTAGAAATGATGTTTTAACCTTTTCCAGATAGACCTAAATGACTGATCTGTTTTTTATAATGTGTTGCTTTTTGACATCTTTTAGCTACTTCATGTTGCCAAACAGGTTCTATGCACTCTAAAAAACAGAGGTACTTTTTTGTACTCAGAGGCACACTCTTCATAATTGTACCCTCAAAGGTACACTATTGGTCTTTACAGGGTCAGATTTGTTCCCTCTGAAGTACAAAGTCGTTTCTAACAGCAATAAGTACAGATTTGTACCATTTAACCAGCCAAAGGGTACATTCAGTATTCTGTATCACTGAACTAATAAACAATATCTATATTATTTGCACATTTTTATTTGAAAGCCAGACAATTTTGGATCATCAAGTTTTTGAGCCATAATTAGTTGATGATAATGTTTATAATCTTTATAATCTTTACTGGCACAAAAACCATGGGTACAAAAAAGGACTTTCACTGAAAGGTACGTTTTTGTACCTCAATAAAAGGTACAGCCCCAGCGACAAGCTTTCTACCCTTTTAGGTACAAATCTGTACTTACTTTTCTTAGTGTGTGTAAGTGATTTCTTTACTCTACAGGTCTGGCAGTTATCAGGTCTGGTTGTGGTTAATGAAAATAATATTAGCTTTCCGAAACTGTGATTAATCACAGTTAATTTATGCCGGGGGCAAATACTTTTTCACAAAGGGCTAGATTGGTTTGGATATTTTTTTTTCCCTTTACAAATGAAATCATCATTTAAAAAGAGCTTTTGTTATTTAATCAGGTTATACTTATATTAAAGTTTGTTTGATAATCTGAAAATAATAGGAATGACAAAAATGTAAAGATACTTTTCATGCCACTGGATAAACGACTAGCGCTTATCCACCAATGTGGAACAGGCGTTCTGGATGGAGCATCTTATTTTGAATCCATTCGGTGGATTTCCACCAACAAAAATACCAACAATAAAAAATATAACAGGTGCTTCAGTGCGAACCGAGAGCCGCTGTGCAGTTCCCTCTGTTGATGCAGTATTCTGTGACGTAGCCTCGGTTCCACCAAAAGTGGTGCCAGCGCGGGCTGGTTCTCTGAAAAGCAATAAGGTTCTTATAAGCCTGAACATTAGCAGTTCAAGTTCCAAGTTCAAGAGTTATTTTGGTCGAAAATTGCTGAGCCCATGCCCACGTGGAACCCACCGAGCCCACGCTCCACTCATATGAGCCCCCCAGGCTGGCTGGGCTTCTCTCAGTGCGGTTGAGTGCTGTTGAGTGCAATCAGTGTCCAATTTAGCTAGAAGCCCAAGTCCACTCATGAACAGTGTAAAGGTTTTTGCTGCTAAATTGGATTTTCCTACTGCAGAAACCACTTCTAGGCTGTGACAGAAGAGCTTGCTAAGTTTTTCCATGTTTGTGTAAGAGCAGCCTCTCAGAATGATGGAAACTTTAGATAAACCTAACGTTTCTGCAGCCAATTTAGGTATGGGGATTTACCTTAGATAAGAGTCATTTTAGGTAATGCCCAGTTATTTATAAAATAGTTAAACACTATAAGTTGAATTTAATTAAATAAATTGATGTTTTTTTATAAATTAGTTGCTTTGCACAATAATTATATGGTCATATTTATAAAAAAAAAGTTATAGTCAGGTAAATTAAATACAATTGTATTTAGCATTCTTTTAGATGTAATTTAACTAAAATATAGATTTAAAAATTAGATGGAGAACAAAAATAGAGCTATAGATTGAGCAGTTTAGTTCACAGCCAACACAGAAAATAAGTCAGCGGCTCAGAAAATAATGCTTACTCATACAGCCTGTAACATAGAGGCCAGGTATTTAATCATAATATATGATCTACAAGTTTACCTAACGTAGCCTGGGGAGTGACTACACAATGACAGTAGGTATCTAAATTTGAAATCTGAAAAAAAAAAACAAGTCAAAGGCACTCTTGGGAAAAATGACTAAAAGCCTTTAATGTGTCATGGCAAGTAAATCTAAAAACATTGAGGCCGACACTTTGCGGCCATCTTGGCCTTTTTTAGGGCATGAAACATGGAGAAAGAATGGCTCAAGTATCAAGTGGGTGGAGTCACTGTCACATGTCTATCATATGTCTCTTATATGAGTCACATGATTATCAAACAAATTTTGAAAAATGTAATAAACAAAGATTTTTATTTTATTTTAAGAAAAAAAAAATAAATAAAATACAAAGAAAATTAAGAAAAAAATCCAAGAGAAACAAAAAATGAACAAATAAATAAATAAATAAATAAAATAATATAAAATAAACCTTAAATCATAGTAATAATACTAACAATAACATCCCCAGTGGGTCCAAGAAGGTCACTATCCTAACCATACAATGACAGGAACAGAGCAATAGCATACATAAATTTACATAGGACACTCAAATTGTTTTGCACATCCAATATTAAAATAGATGGTGCCAGAAGCCAGTATAATAGAAAATATAAGTTAATTCATCCCAAATATCCTATTTTAATGTAAATGTGGCCACAATTGTTTCCCTAATTTAAAGTAATAGTGTTTGGAAATATCAAAAAGCAGATTTAATTTATTGGAGTTCAGACTAACTGTGTTTACAGTGTATAGTGAATCTTATTTTCACTGCTGCTGTGCTTCTGTAGCTACAAACCGTGTTACAAGGCAATAAATTATAATGAGTCAATGTGAGTCACAGGTAATGATGAGCCGGGCTGGTGATTATAAGGAGGACTGTTTACCATAGTGTCTAGAGGAGGCCGTGATCTCGCGCTCTTCAGCAGAGCAGGTGTGCAGGAGAAACCAGGTGAGCTCCTCACTTTGTTATCTTTGGCTCAGACTGTGTGTGAGTGCAGTGCCAGCAGTGAGTCAAGTGTACACCCCCCCCCCCCCTCTCTCTCTCTCTCTCTCTCTCTCTCACACACACACACACACACACACAAATCCACCCACACAATGGCAGCACATGGCCAGCGAGAGGTGATTCACTGTGGCCCACTTGAGAGTGAGTGTGTGTGTGTGTGTGTGTGTGTGTGTGTGTGTGTGTGTTGGGACCATCTCACCATGTGTCCCATGGACTTGCACACCTTTCAAGGCACCAGGTGGGCATAATCGCCCGGGCAATGTGATACACTGCTATTGTCAAACCCACAATGCTAAACAGCGTACACACACGCACACACACACACACAGTGCTTGAAAGGCTCAGAGAACAGCAGAAGTAAATATAAAGCAACTAAATCCAGATTCAGTGTGCTGAATAAATTATACTCCAACAGTGCTTTACTTAATTACAATTAAAAAACTTAATACTGGTTTTAATACAGAGAATATTCTTCCAGATGTGTTTTAATTACTTATACAAACTAGCAGACATGGGAACAAGTCACTAAGTTGCAAGTAACAAGTAAGTCTCAAATCTTGAGTCTTAAATCTTACACTTAGATCTTCTTAGTCAAGTCACCAAATATAATCTCATTACAATATTTAAGAAAAATTAATAACCTTTACAGTTTAAATATAATTTGCAGATCTTGGGTACTCTAAAAAATGTATTTTAATTTAATCTGCATCAAAGGTTGTGTGAAAATACAGCTCAAAGAGAGCTGTAAAAGACCTTGGCATGTGCTTTGGTTAAAACCTGCCATCTGTGCACTGCTTTGATCAGAGTTAAAATCTGACTAAATATTGATTTCCTGTATTATTTGGGTCAAATCTACAGGAATTAAACACACTCTTGTTGGGAGACAATTCCAAATAGGTTAAGTAGAGTCCTGTGAGCTCCACCTACCTTATGGTTCTATCAGGTGTGAATAATAACATACTCTGGAGCTCCACTACTCCCAGCACACCTGACCCAACTAACTGACCTATTAACACAAGACTCCTTTCTGAGCTGAACAAATTAACAATCCATTATTGGCTCTGCACGGGAGCCGAGTAGTAGTAACTACTGAATGTAAAGTCCAATTCTCTTTTGATTTTAATCAGTTAAATTTGTGACTCACGTCGGAATAGAGTCCAAGTCATGTGACTCGAGTTCACAGGTCTGCTGACTAGTCTTTGAGCATGTAGTGTGTACTATAGATAAGAAGGTGAAAGTTGAGTATGCTTAAATATCCACTGCGAGTTTTGCTATTTTAGGATACACCATAGGCTGTGTATAGCTGGACAGAGTTCAGTTGCAGAAAGCTGTGTAACTCCACCCATCCCCATAGGTTTCAATGACAAAACAGACAACTTTCAATCATGTTTTTTTCCCAATATACTGTAATTCTACCTCCATTATTTAAATGCAACAGCTAGTGTAACCTCTGCTAATATTGTCAATTTTTATATCCCAACAGAATTCGGTTTTTAAAGCGTTATTCAGCTCTATTCAAAAAGGTGTGGTTATTGTAAAAGGGCTGGGTTACACCTAGCCGGGGTGGTACCAATGACTGTATGGGCGGGACCATATACTGTGTGAGCTCTGTGGAGGCAGCCCAAAGGGGCGGGGTTATTTAAATGAGTAGGCTGTCTCTCCACAGTCTTTCTCCCTCCTCTGGTCTCTACTGCGCAGACTCGGGTTTCAGGATCGCCAACATGGCGGAAGATTTTGGCTTCATTTTTTAATTGAATTGACCACGATGCTCATCGAACTCCCGCACAGGAAGTAAAAAATAAAAAACTAAATAAAGAAAACAAAACAAAATGGATTTAAAGAATACTCCCTGTCTAAAAGCAGTACAGGTGAGTATAAGAGCCCAGACAGAAAGGTTATGAAACTTACTTTCCCTGTTCTGACTCCATTATCTGTGCTCTCTATTATACATACCCCAGGTAAGTATTAGTAGTTCAGTTAAAATGTTCAGTAACAGTGCTGTCGGGGGAGACTGGGTCACTACATCAAGGCAATCATAGTTTTGTCATAAACTACTATATCTGCAAATATTTCAGGATGTTGTGCATCCCTCCAAACAAACAGAATGAGTGTAAACATAACTGGTTAGATAATATCGCATGTCTAAAAAAATATGTCTCGTGGCACAACTTGTCCCGTGTATGGGGTAAGTTGAGCATATGAGTGGGGTAAGTTGAGCCATATCCCTATTCCCGCCCACACACTTGCCATCTGTACACCACCCCTCTCTTACTTTCTCCCTACCTAAATAGCAGTCAATTCTTTACATTCATGTGTATTTTTATTTATTATACACGATTGAAGATGTACAATAACTTTTATCATTCTTCCGTCCTATATCTATTCTCTCTTCTCCGTCTTCGTTAAACTCCCCCTCCCTCCCTCATCGTACTCAATATTCCACCTGTCGAGGTTGCTGGGAAATACAAACTGCTGGGACCTCCTTGCAGTGCCACCAACTCTTTGAGGTTTAGGGAGTTTTGCGATTACATCTCATCTTGGGAAGAATCCTTCATCTTTCTCTTTCAAGTTAAAGATGGGTTTACCATAGCCAGTTTTGCTTCTTCTCAAAAATTTTACACTAGATCATCACCTTTATTTTCTACATAAATATTGGCATCTTTTGCTGCTGCTTCTCTCACTTCACTGGTGGCTCTTTCAAGGACACCAGTGGTGGTTCCCCTGCTTGTTTTGCGCTTATATTCTCGAGACATGATGTCCACTTTATAATTGTACAAAATGCAGAAACTTGATTTAATAATTAAGAAATATACTGTAAGCTACAGCCAAAATACACTTATTAAGTGTATGGCTCAACTTACCCCCACCGGCTCAACTTACCCCTGGCCAAATGGCTCAACTTACCCCAGAGCTACAATTTTGATTTTATTAGTCCCTACAGCTAAAATGGTGCACTAGGTTCATGACCTCATGTTGTAGGTCATAGATACCACAATTGATGTATAAAACAAATTTAAAATGATCTGTTTTGGTCTAAACACAATTCTCATGAAACTTATGACAGACTAAATTCACTTTTAAGAGTGAAAAAAGTTTTTTTTTAGAAAAAAATAACCATTTTACCCATGTGGTTCTTACCTTCACATACTCCATGAAATGTTTTTTTACCGTTTCCTAGCAACAAGGGGTGGCTCAACTTACCCTTTGGCTCAGCTTACCTATGACCCAGACAAGCTGCTTTTTTATTTTATCATCTTAGCAATGACTTTATTACTGCACTTCACCTGTCAGACCTCCAATTCTTCTATTCACTTGGTCCAATGTTAAGCTGAACTAAATGCACTGTTGCCATGTGGCTCAGTTAGACGTGACTCTTCCTGTACCAGTTTTCTTCAGTTTCCCAGAGTAAAGGTGTAGGAAAGAGTCATTTCTTTAAAGGAAAGATTGTGTTCACCAATGACTTGTTCTCTTAAAAGCCCCTTTCCATCAGGGCTGTTCTTAAAATCTTTACTAGTAGTGTATTTGTTCTAATATTGCATTAAATCAGTCATTTATTTCCTCTGATATCTGATCAAATCTTGTTTTTGCTGATCCAAAACCCAAATAATGATAGCCATCAGTAGCGTGTCTAGTCTAGGCTCTGTTGTGTAACAGCAGGAAGGGTCTACAGAGTGGAGTGACTCAGGATTGCTAACGGACGGCCACAACCGCAAAGTCATTCCTGGCAAGAGGAAAGTAAAAAGCCTTTAACAAACCGTGATGAATTATGTTTGCTTTGATACACTAATGGAGGTGGTGGAATTAAAATAAATATGAGAGCACAACACACACAGTCACACACACACATTCCCATCAGGCGCTGGATTCCCTCAGTGATTTTTGGCAGTGAAATGAATGTTATTTTGTTGTTCTGAAGTAATAAACCCCTCTATAATAAATTATGATGAGTAAACATGACTGATCATAGTGGTTAAATGTGGTTGGGACTCGTTATAATATCAGAACAAGGTTTGTATGGTTAGAAACTATTCCTTTAATCATCTCTAATCTACACAGCAATAGTCATATGTTAAATTAACTCAGATTTCATTTTAACTCTTTTCCATGGTTTATATAACTTCACACCCTTTGGAGTTAAATTAACACTCATACAGTGTTTCTTTTAAAAATGTCAAAAGTTAAAAATGAATAAGAATAAGATTATCTAATCAGTATGACTAACAAATGCTTATTCAAAAAAAGTAAGCTTGTATTTTTTGCCCCACCCCCACTCGCACGCTGTTTAGTGTACGGACCAATCAAGAGCTGAGTCAGTGTCGAGCATTTAAATCCTGAGGAAAACAGCAAAACAACAGTAATCATCCCTTTAATCAGGCATTTAAATGGCTTTTTAAAAGGTGAATAAGAGTTTTTTGGGATTAAAAGCGTAAATTCAGCTGGAACTGGAAATATATGCACAAAACTGTGCTGAACTGAGGTGCACAGCTTTCAACATTTACAGCATTTACAAGCACGTGCCCAACCATGTGGATGGAGGCCATGCGGTTACCTCGTGTTTACTCCTCCCTATGCTCCCCCTCCCCCTCCCCCTCGCGCTCTCCCTCCCCCTCACTATTCTCAGGCAGCAGCAGCCTGTCACTCACACAGACACAGTGACAACGCTTTGTATCTACTTCTTATGTCAAGAATCAAAATATCGCAACATGACATGTTTGATTTAGTTGCCTTAAGTGACATTGCACGTCCTGCGATGTGACTATTGCGCATGACGATGCTTAAACGATATATCGTGCAACCTTAATATTAGAGGAGGAAAGTAATGAATTACATTTACTCAAGTTACTGTAATTGAGTAGATTTTATGAGTAATTTGTCATTTTTAAAGTAGTTTTTAAAATATGTAATTTTACTTTTACTCAAGTACATTTTGACACAAGTAATTTACTTTGCTACATTGGAAAACTCCCCATTACTGAGTAAAAAATAAAATGCTGGGAAAAAAAAAATGTTTGCTGGTAGAATAACGAGGCAATAACGTCCTCGTGCAATGCCCCACCGGACAGAGCTGTCATCTTTCAAAACTTCCACATCAAAGAATCAAAGATCAAAGATCATAGAAACCTATACCACTTGTTCTAAAAATGTTTTATGGGGTGGTCTGAACAAATACTGCCTAAAAGGTCTAAATAAAATTATAATGTGGAATAATAGTTTATAAAAACGATTAAATTTATGATTTGTTGTACTTTATTACATCAAATAATTAAAAGTAACTATGTAACTTTTACTCAAAGCACATTTTAAATTGAGTACTTTTTTACTCTTACTCGAGTAGATTTTTAGATGGGTACTTTTACTTTTACTTGAGTAGAATTTTAGCGAAGTAAAGGTACTTTTACTCAATTATAATTGTTCTGTACTGTTTCCACCTCTGCTTAATATTAATCCAGTGTTACTGCAGTGTAGTTCTCGATGCATTACCAGCACTTTACAGTACAGAAAACAGTAACTCTTGCTCTTATAGCCTACAACACTGTGACCAGACAAACAAGAATTATATAGAGATAATGATGTCAGGACCCAATAGGAAAATTATGTTTTGTGTAATAATATATTAAACATATTAAATAGATTCCATTGTTTTTATTCTCATCTCCAACCATAGAAGTAAATAAGTAGGTGAAGTAGGTGGATTGTTTTTAAAGTTAGGGAGTATTTATTTGTTTAATTGGGTCAACACTGAAATATTCAACACTGTAAAATAACTCCAACACTAAACACCATTTAAATCCCAATGAGTTAAAATTATACTAAAAGTGAAAAGCAACTCTTGACTGTTTAACTCCAGTTAATCTCCAGTTTTTGCTGTGTATCAGACCTCCAGTGTTCACATACCTGGACTGCACTGAACGTGTTGATTATCTGGATAAGATGCAGCAGGGTGGCGGCTTGGCGGCTCTCCATGTCCTCAGATGGCTGGGAAATGGGTGGGGCACTTCACAGGGAGTGAAATGAAATGTACTGATTCAGTTGAAGTGTATCGGCAGCGCCATTAAACTGTCAGATATGCTTCCAGCTTCTCAGAGATTCTATCATGTGGACGATGTCTGGGGTGATTAGTGGCTTTATGGCTGTGAGTGAGAGTGCAGTCTGTTCAGGTGAGGACACGATGCAGCATTAGGTGTATAATCTGTTTCAACCCTGACATTAGCACTGATTATAGCTGTTGCTACACCAGTATTAGGAGTGCTTAAAGATACACTGTGTACATTATTAGTGTTTATTATTCAGCTGTGCCATCTCATCATTTAACCAACCCCCCCCCCCCCCCCCCTCCCCCCATCACCACCACCACTATCTGGTTAAACAGATGCTAAATAAAAGTGAGAGTTTTTGTTGAAACCATGTTCATTTTGGATGAAAGTAAAAGGTGTCTGAATGTGTTTTTTAAGATGTTTATGTGAGGTCTTATAGACATGCTTTCAAACACTTTGAAATGCATTTTTTATTTCACTTTCAACCATTATAAATGTAGATTCAGCAAACAGTTGTGACACTTTTCCATTTGCTTTTAAACCAAGCAGTGCTGATGCTGCCTTCAAGTTGTATCTGAAATATCATATGTATGAGATGAATGCGCATTAATGCAGTCTACTTTTTAACGGTTTACACTCAACCATGCATGATGAAATCAAGAATATAGATTCTTATAAATATATATATATATATAATCTATATAAATATCTAGCGTAACTGCAGCTTAAGCAGTATCTGGAGGTTAGCAGTCTTTGGCTTACGTAAGCCTAAGAACAAAAGAACACTTTTAGTTTACAGGAAACAAAGTCTTTATTATTTTAAACAGCGATTGTTTTCTGTTATGGTTTTGCAACAGCTGTATATGCCCCATCATGGGTGATGCCACAACACAAGGAGGGTGAAGTCTAGCACACACTAGCCTCCTCCGACACATGTGAAGTCAGACTCCACCTCTTTTCAGGCGGCTGCATATGTAGGGTCACAGTGCGCTCGACTCGGTTCTGATACTTCAGCTCACAGATGCCTTGTGCTGATCGACATCACCCTATGGAGTAATGAGGGGAAAAAGCGCTATTTATTAACTCAGAGAGAGCATGGCCAATTTTTCTTTCTCAGACTTCGGCAGAAGACGATTAATTAACAGTTAGTCATACCAATAGGTTCATGTTTATCTACACTAGAGAGTCAGGACCAGACAAGTCATGTGTGTGTGTGCATGTTCACATCTGTGTCAGCAGTGGGTGCAACTTGAAGTAGCTGAATGCATTTATTTATTGGGTGTTCCCAAATATTTGGACATTTGTTTTTTGTTTTACCTTAGAGGCCGAAATTGACTACAATGAGCAGAGTGTGCATTAATTAATGTCACAATAAAATCATACTAAACATCAGTAGTTTGATAATTACACACATACACACACACATACAGTAAACACATCCTTACCTTGACCTCTAAACCAGAAACAGTCTGAATCCTGTAATTGCTCTCAGCAGTGGTAACCGGCCCATGTGTTTTCTGGAAATTGGAAGTGTGTGTGTGAAGTGTGTGTGTGTGTGTGTGTGTGTAGGCTTCAGGACAGTTATAGGCAGCCAGTCTCTAATACTGACTCAGCGTTTCTGCCCTGTTTACTTGCTCTGTCCGCTCCCGCTGATCTGAGGTCAGCCCTGCAGTCAGTCCACAGCTCAGCTCAGCGCTACTGCTGGGCTTCAGGCCAGCCCAGCTGATCTTGGGTCAGTGGAGAGAGTAAGTGCTTCCAGAAGCCACTGTGTGTTCTCCATTAGGGACTCGGAGGTGCTTCAGGGAAAGCATCTATGGTTTTCCCCTCAATCCCCACCAGCTTTTCCTTACTCAGCCATTCACTCGCTGTTTACTGGCTCACACTCCAGCTGCCAGAGCTCCCCCGAGACCCCTATTCCTGCTAAAGATGGGCCTGTTCTTCTCCAGACTCCATAAACTGCCCTTTCCAGATAAGATGGTCATTAATATTGACCATAAGCTGACTTCAGATACTAAACATAATGGTTCCTCATTATTCTGTGGAAATGATTCAGAACAATCAGTCATGTGGACCCAATTGTCTTTTCAAGTGGTATTGTTTACACTAAAAACAGGTTTACATGACCTCATTTTATGCTTTTATGAATGTAACATGTAAATAATTTATATGGCAGCAAACAGCTAATTCATTTGTAAAGATGTAGTGGAGTAAAGTCATTCTGGGGCAGAGAATAAAGCTACACAACCTCTGTGTGTGTGTGTTCATAGCTGGTCCAGGCGGTTGCATGTTAGCCCCTCCCATTGGAAAATTAGGCCCTCCACAAGAGACAAGACACTGATCAAAACAACCTAGCATTATCACTTAGCTTTAAATCACACCACAGATTTTTCAATAATATTCAGGTCTGGGACTGAGATGATCATTCCAGAATGTTGTACTTGTTCCTCTGCATGAATGCTTTTGTAGATTTTAAGCAATGTTTAGTGTTTAGTGTTTAGGGTCGTTGTCTTGTTGAAGTATCCAGCCCCGGCGCTTCAAACTTCAACTTTCTTACTGATTCTTGAACACTTTTCTCAAGAATCTGCTGATATTGACTGGAATTCATGTGACCCTCAACTTTAACAAGATTCCCAGTACCTGCACTGACCACACAGCCCCACAACATGATGAACCACCACCAAATTATACTGTGGGTAGAAAGTGTTTGCATTGAAATGCTGTGTTCTCTTTCCACCATGCATACCGCCCTCCAAAAAAACTCAATTTTAGTTTCATCAGTCCACAGCACCTTATTCCAAAATGAAGCTGTCTTATCCAAATGTGTTTTAGCTTTAGCATACCTCAAGCGATCCTGTTTGTGGCGTGTGCTCAGAAAAGGCTTCTTCTGCATTACTCTCCCATACAGCCTCTCCTTGTGCAAAGTGCACTGAAAAGTAGAATGATGCACAGTGACTCCATCTGCAGTAAGATGATGATGTAGGTGTTTGGAGCTGCTCTGTGGGTTGACTGTGACTGTTCTCACCATCATTCTCCTCTGCTCATCTGAGATTTTTCTTGTTCTGTCACTTCGGGTCTTAACTATAACTTAGAACTGTGGCTGTGGTTCTTTCATTTTCTCACTATGTTCCTCTCAGTGGAAAGTGACAGCTGAAATCTCTGAGATAGCTTTTTGTATCCTTCCCCTAAACCATGTTGAACAATCGTTGTTTTCAGGCCAGTAAAGGGTGCCCACATTAAAACACTTTCTGTGAATCCTATAAACTTAATTTCACTTCTCAAATATCACTTTGTCTGCTATATATATTTACTTAAAATTTCTGATCCGAACAATGACTTAAAAAGGAAAAAAGGTATAAAGGTTTGTCCTAATTTTATGATGAATAGATCAAAATAAATGCTCAATGTGGCTTGGCATAAAATCTGTTTACACAGACTTCCATTAAAAGTTACAATGTTGGAGATTTTGGACGTTGGTGGTATGTAAATGAGCTGTCTTGCTTGTGTTGAAATATAGTCTGAAATATATGGAAGACCGTGTTGTGATCAGAGTTAAATCTTCATTGTAGACCGGTGGTTCTACACACTGTATAGGTCATGGTTGTGACATCATATCCAGGACAGATTGTGAAGACTGGAGAGTGTTTTTAAACATTTTCACAAAGCACAGACTTGTTATCTTCAGGTGGTCCGACTTATAGGGGTTTTTGCTTCACCCCCTACTGTCCTTCTGTCCCTGATGGAGAAGACATTGTCTTTTTCCCAGAAACGCTAGAGTTTTCTTCACCTCATTACTTCTACCCTGTTTCCCCTCAACCTTCTCTCACTCTCCCCCAAACCACCAACCCACCACCATCCCTTCAACCCATGGGTCTTTTATAGTGTCATGATGTTCCAGCTGTGGTCTCAATGTAGGGTCTGTGATCCAGCTGTTACTGATGGTGAGTAATGTACTGCATATTAGTGTGTGTGTGTGTGTGTATATATGATATCATAACTTTAACCTTTGAACTCTGAACTGCAGGTTAACTGCAGGTCAACACACCAGACCTCCCTACCTCCCTATATCTCTGTCTCTCCCTCTATCTGTCTCTCTCCTTCTCCCCAATCTCTCTCCCTCTCTCTTTCTCTACTCATAGCAGATCCTTAATCAGTAATTTACTGCATCTGTTTGTACTTAAATATGTATAGTGGATACTGATAGAAATGTAATAGTACTTAAATGTTACTCATAGTGTACTCGTAAATACAGTGTGTAAATACAGTGTATCACAAAAATGTCACCCCTCACATTTCTGCAATTATTTAAGTATATCTTTTTATAGTAAAACACTGACAAAGACTTCAGAAGAGGCTACCTTCTGGGGTGACAGCCATGCAGACTTTTTGATGTAGTGTGCAGCGTATGGTCTGAACACTGACAGGCTGACCCCCCACCTCTTCAATCTATGCAGCAATACTATCTTTCAAAGACAGCATTTGGATGTAGCTCTAAGCATGTACACTCAGCTTCTTTGGAGGACCAATGCAAGCTCTGTTCTGAGTGGACCCTGCTCTTTAAAAATGCTGGATGATCTTGGCCACTGTGTTGCAGCTCAGCTACAAAGTGTCTTCTTGTAGCCTTGTCCATCTTCATGTAGCACAACAATTCGTCTTTTGAGATCCTCAGGAAGTTCTTTGCAATAAGGTGCCAAGTTGGAACTTTCAGTGACCAGTATAAGACATATCAGCAGAAATGTGAGGGGTGTACTCACTTTTGTGGTACACTGTATATAGTAATGTGAATAGTACTGAAAACATGGTTTGTTTTGTAATGAATTTTACATTAAATTATTTACAGATTTTTTTGTGTTTGAGGGGTTAATGCTGTGAGGATGACGAGCTGTGGTGATGAAGATGAAGAGTGAGGTGAGGAAAATATGAAAGAACCATAAAGTTCTCCTCAGCAGCTGCTCTTTATCAGCTCATTCCTGCAGTGGATCAGTCTTGGCCCAAGATTCCCTCTAATCAGATCCGTTCTCCTGCTGCTGCCGCTGGAATGAGCTTTTGAAGGACTGAGGAGTTTAGTCCCATGAGAGTTGCCGTACACCGTTCCATTTCTCTGGAAAGTTGGGGAGTTTCCGTCCTCATTGGCCTGGATTCCAGTAGTGCTGCCAAACAGCGCAGTGGCCTTTAGCCCAGTGAACACAGAGACCCGCCTGCAGCTGCAGGGAATTCAACACCACAACTCAACAAAACAAATTAACACCACAACTACTTAATCACAACAACTCAAACCTAAATACTCAATCACAACAACTCAAACCTAAAAACTCAATCACAACAACTCAACACGACACCTCAAATTAACACCACAACTATTCAATCACTACAACTCAAATTTAACAACTTAAACCCACAAATTCAACACCAGAACTTAACAAAACAAGTTAATACCACAACTACTCAACACTACAACTCAAACCCAACAACTCAAATCCAAACACTCAAACCCAAAAACTCAATCACAACAACTCCACACCACATTTTATCATAACTACTTAACAGCACAACTCAAACTTCACAACTTAACAAAACAAGTTAACACTACAACTACTCAGCACTACAACTCTAACCCAAAAACTCAATCACAACAACTCCACACCACATTTCAACACAAATACTCAACACCCCAATATCACATCTCAATACCACATCTCAACGCCACAACTCAACACCACATTTCAACACCACAACTACGAACTACAACTCAACACCACAACTCAACATCGTATCTCAATACCACATCTCAACACTCCTACTCAAACACCACATCCCAACACTACAACAACTCAAACACTCCATTTAAACACCCCATCTCAACATCAAAACTTAACACAACATTCCAACACCACAACTATATACTTATATTGTTATTACTTATATACAGTATACTTCATCAAATCATGTTTTTTTGGGGTCAGTTTAGTTATTCAGTTTTCCTGAAGATCAGGAATCTAAGCTCTGTGAGTTTGCATTGTTATCTATATAAAGCTGCTTAATATGTGCTTATAAAGGACTTGGAAGTATAATAGGCAATTGCAGTTGCTGAACAATTCATAGTGGATAGTGAATAATAATGCAGGTACTAACACACCAGTGTGTACTATGAGTTATTCAGTAGGCAGTGATCAGCGTGGGGCTGAAGTGTTAGAGTTATGTAGTTGTGAGAGTGGGGGAGGTGGGTGGAGGGTGGAGGGTTGTGCAGTGTGGAGATTAAGAGGTTAAATGCAGCATTATGGGGGTTTGAACACAACAAAAGCGACTTTTGTCAAAAAGGCCCAGCAGAGTGCCTGAACCACAGCGGCCCACGCTGCAGACCCCCTCCACAGACCCCCGCTTAATTATACCTCTGTCTCTCACACACACACACACACACACACACACACACACACACACTCACACACACTCACAAAGAAAGATAAAACACTTTTACAGACAAACACTAACCCACAGTTGGACCTACATGGTAAAAAAAGTAACAGAGGTGCAAACAGAAGAGAGAGAGAGAGAGAGAGAGAGAGAGAGAGAGGGAGAGAGAGAGGGAGGGAAAAAAAGGAAAACACATCCTGTTTCCCGTAAGGCGGGAAGGGAGAGGGGGGAATTTTGGGAAATTTAGTGACTCATCACTTTTTCTTTCTGACACCCCCCAACCGCCACAACCCTACACCCCCCCCCCCCCTCCCCCCCAGCCTTGAGTTTGCCCACTCAGCCCACGCATTCTGATAGGCTCATATTTCACAAACTGCTGCTGCTGTGTGCGGTGTGTGTGTGTGTGTGTGGACATTAGAGACCTCTGCACCTGCCAAAGTCCTGCTGCTGTACAGCTGAACTGGACAGTTACAGTAAGAATACACTCAAACACACACACACACACCCACACACACAATCTGGAGCAATTGAATCTGCTGCTATATTTAGCTGTTTGCCCAACCTGAGCCAATAGGCATGTTAGAGCAGCTTCAGGCAGATGTTCGGTTCTGTGGTCCGAATCAGTTTGGTTTGGTCTCTAAAAAGAAAAAACAAAATATGTCACAGTTAGCCATGTGAGCATGTTGTCTCTGCTTATTGGTCAGTGCTGTCTGGGGCGGGGTTAATAATTTTAATAAAGGTTCTGTGTTGTGGACCAGCATGTATATTGGTGCAGTGTGAAGCCGTTTTAACCGGACTAAATAGTGCTGGTGTGAAAACGCCCTGAAACACACTCCTGATTGACCTCAGGGGTTTAAGGGTTAAGGAGTGGCTGAGCCACTGCACAACCACACAGACAAACAGCAGCCGCAGTGTTCAGGAGCCCCGCTAGCCAGGCTGTTGTTTGCCCACTGAGCTCCACATTCGGCTCTTTTATGGTCCTTTTCCTGGCCTTTATTTTGGTTGGTTAAGCTGCAGACCACAGAAGCCACAGCCTCCAATTAGAAGCCATCGAGACTCATAAAACCAAGTGCCGTTAGCCCTCAGAGTGGGACACTTTCACACACTTACAAACATCTCCACAGGCATGACATCACCACACACACACACATAACAAGGCTCGCATGCCCCTTCCTGCAACCGCAGGCTGATCTCACATGATTGGCATGCCTCACAGGGCCTATTGTGTGGACTAGGGCTGGAC
Organism: Astyanax mexicanus; assembly: GCF_023375975.1. NCBI lineage: Eukaryota > Metazoa > Chordata > Actinopteri > Characiformes > Acestrorhamphidae > Astyanax > Astyanax mexicanus. Next base: position 18,189,522 of record NC_064410.1, on the reverse strand, counting down.
ATTGTTGCTTTTGTGCTTCTTGTTAAAGATTCAAATCATTTGACTCAGTTCACTGAAATGATTCAATTTCAGTGAGCAGCAGCAGCAGCAGCAGCTATAGACACTTATTGGGTTACATATCAACAACCCATCCTGGATTATGCTGCTTCACCATCAGCAGCCAGAGTCAGAGAGAGTACAGTAGGTTATGCTCTCTCTGGGTGGATACAGTAGGTGGGGCTCTCTCCCCTCATCTCTCCCACTGTGATGCTGGTGGGTACAGGGATCTGTTAGCTGATGAATCAGAGCTGGGGATCTGTACTTTCCTTCAACCCTGCTGTGATGCTGCACTGATTGGTGGATCATTGTTAATGATAGGAGGAGTCATACTGAGTTTGTGGGTTAGCTGACTCTACTAAACTGGGGAACAAAATCAGCTCTTTGAGTAAAGCCGCATAGTGCACACAGTTTGTCCAGTTAGTGTAATGTCCCAACAGTGAAAGTGCAGTTTGCATGTATTTTTTACCAAAACATTTGTATAGACCAACGGAAGTTACTAGAGTCCAGTTTAACACATGAGCTGCTGCAAGAGAATCGCCATGCACACTTGTGATGATTAAAAGATGATACCTTATATAATATAGCAGAATAAAGGTCCTTTCACAACACTGAACAAAAAAGCTCAATTAAGTGGTTTTTTTTAGCTCATTATAGATTTAACAGATTTGCTCAGTGATGTAAAATATGTTGTTGAAATGATAATTTGACTTTCAGTTTACAGTATTTTGGTCTCTTCTTTTTCAAACAGATCCGAGGCTGGTCACGTATGAGGGTACATAACCAGTGGTGTGGCAAATCTGACCCAGGGTAAACTAAATTGCCTATACATTACTTTTTGTTCCACAAAAACCTTCAAACTATAAGTTTTCTCTCGGGCTGATGAGTTCACGTGAAGGAGGAAATTAAAGAGAGCAGAAAAGGAGCAGAAAGCACCATAAGAGAGAAACCAAATTAACATTTAAGAGAGCTGTGATGTGTGTTTTTAACCCTTTTTACTAAGCAAAGAAAGGCAAAAACAGGTTGTTTTCAATCGTTGTAAAGGTTTCACTACGTTACAGTTTTTTTTTACAACTGTTACGAAGTGTTTAACAGTACTTTAGACACTTTTTCTAAACTTTAAATACAACACACCCACCTCATATAATTAACCGAATAGTTGAGTTCCTGCACAAAAGCACATTTTGTTGTCACAAAACGAAAACATGTAAAAAAAAAAAAGTCTGTGGCATTCATTTAGTAAAAAAAAAACATTACATTGGACATTACATTGTTGCCAAATTCTACAAAAATGTTACTATAGGATTAGCGGTGTGCCATATCAGATCGTATGCGATAATATCGCCCAAATTTTTGAATATCATGAACGATATTATACCCTGAAATATCGTGCCATAACACTCACCTCTAATTATCACATCAGGGTACTACTTTTTTGCTGCTTTAAGCAAAAGAAAAAATCATACTGTTCTCATTTCCTATTAAATAAGAGACAGACTATATCTGTCCAGTATCATTTATTTTACTTTAATCCTGGATATATGGAGATATTTGGTGTGCATTGTTATTATTAGTATCATGACATTCTGAATCATTGACTTCTGTTACAAATCTGCTAAATTTCTTGTATCTTTTTAATAGGGGTGTGCAATATCATATCGTTTTGTTGCAGTAGTGTATTTTAAATTTTTTTTGTCATATCGCCAAGAGTATCGTTATCGCGATAATAGGCATGAAATATCGTGATATTATTTTAGGGCCATATTGCCCACCCCTATATAGGACTATATGACTCTGTGGTGCACCCTTAACTTTTCCCTTCCATTACTTTTACTTTTAAGCTTTGTAGTTTTGAAACTATAACTTTTACAACTTTACTTGAGTAAAAGTTAATATGTTTATTCCTCTCCTTTCTCCTGACCCAACTATTCCTCTCCCTTGTCCTGGTTTAACTAAACCTTTTCCTGGACTAACTATTACTTTACC